>NC_065444.1:163509541-163841178 GCF_917563875.1 Diabrotica virgifera virgifera | reverse complement strand
GAACAGGAATGGACGACTACTAAACAGATACATAGAAAATAACGAAGACACAATAGCAATGGGCCCAGAAGAACCTACCCACTACCCAGGAAACGCACTTCCGACACACATCGACTTAGTTGTAGCCAAAAACCTAGGACTGCAATCAGAATTAATCACGCTGGACGAAGGATCAACTGACCACCACCCCATCCTATTAGAAATCGGAACATGGGAAGAGACAAACCCGCCAAAAAGAACAAAAAAGAAAATAAAGTGGACTAACTACAAAAGGTTAGTAAGTGAAGGAATAAACATAGTGCCAGTAATAAACAATCCAGAAGAAATAGAAGGAAAAGTCCTAGAGTTCGAAAATATCATCCAAGAGGCAATTAGAAACAGCACAACAGAGGAAGATGTCGAGATATTCATGGGAAGGTTCAAAGACATACCACAAGAAACACAAGAGTTGATAAGGGAAAAAAATAGAGCAAAGAAAACAGCAAAAAGAACAAGAAACAGAGTAGATAAATCCTGGGCAAATACTTTAAATAGGGAGGTCCAAACGGCCCTAAAACTCCACCGTAGCGAAAAATGGGACAACTTTGTACAAGAGATGGAAGAACAAGACTCAAACATGAGAAATGTCTGGAAGCTCCAGAAAATGTTGAGAAGCGACAGGAAACCCATCCCCCCACTACATGGAAGATACGGCATGGTATACACCATAGAAGACAAAGCAGAGGCAATGAGGACTACACTCGAAGATGAATGCAGACTGAACTTCCACCAAGATGAAGACGACGACTTCCTGGAAGAAGTCGAAGAACAAGAAGAAGGACCAGAAGACCCAGAAGACTTCATCCCCCCAACATCACCGGAAGAAATCAATGAACATATCAAAAATAGTTCACCGAGAAAAGCGCCTGGCCTCGACGAAATAACCAACAGAGCCCTAAAATATTTGCCCAGAAAAGCTATAGTGTATTTCACAAATATTATAAACGCAATATTAAGATTCAAGACATTCCCAAACAGATGGAAAGAGGCCCGTGTCATCATGATTCCAAAACCTGGCAAGAATCACACATTCCCACAGAACTACAGGCCAATCAGCTTACTTCCAGCGATCAGCAAGATAGTGGAAAGAGTCATCCTCAGCAGACTGCAAGCGGAAACAACCCGACTAAATATCATCCCAGAGGCTCAATTCGGATTTAGAGCAGAGCACTCCAGCGAACTACAAGTCCTCAGGCTAACCGAGTACATAGCAGCCGGTTTCAATGATAAGCAGTACACTGGAGCAGCGTTCCTGGATGTAAGCAAGGCATTCGACAGAGTCTGGCACAAGGGGCTCCTATTCAAAATGCGGGATTACGGGTACAGCGGAGCGATGACGAGGCTAATCTCGTCGTACTTGGGCGGCCGGAGGTTCAGGATTCGGATAGGACAAGTCCTATCCGAACTCGGTATCCCGGAGGCTGGAGTACCACAGGGAGCGGTCTTGTCACCCCTGCTGTACACGATATACACCGCAGATGTACCTAGAACACCAGGTACCCTCATGAGCCTCTACGCCGACGATACAGCAATAGCGGCCAAGCATAGAAACGCAGATATAGCAGTGACCAACCTACAAACTGCACTAGAAGAAATTGAAGCATGGTGTATCAAATGGAAGATAGCCATAAATTCAGAGAAAACACAAGCGGTTCTATACAAGAAAGGGAGACAGCAGCCAGAGGAACAATTGAGGGTGCAGAACAGGCCCATCGAGTGGAAAAACGAAGCCAAATACCTAGGAGTCATCATGGATAAAGGATTAACCTTCCAAAAACACGTAGAAGCCACAGTCCAGAAGGCCAACATAGCAAGAGCGAATCTAAGAGGACTCACAGGCAGAAAAAGTAAACTAACACTCAAAACAAGGTTAAGATTGATAAATAGTATAATCCTACCGGTATTAACTTATGCGTCTCTCGCATGGGGACACGTATGTAATACACACAAGAAGAAGATCCAAGCAGTCCATAACAACAGCTTGAGGGAGGCCGTCAGAGTCCCAAGATATGTAGCTGAAAGATTCCTGTTCAGAGAACTCCAACAGGTGAGAGTCACAGAAACCATGACAGACAAGGCAAGGGTCAAATTCGCAGAATTAGAACATCACCCAAATTACATACTGCGAGAGACGCTAAGATACGACGAGTTCCACCGATGGAAGCACAGACGCCCGAAACAACAAATTATAGGATAAACTAAAAGTGATAAGTGATAGTAGTGTGTTCGTAGCTCGAAACAAGTGCCGAAGATAGCGTTACCCACGAAGTCCAAGTACCACGACCACCTCCAAGGTAAGCAAATATTAGAAAATTAGAAGGGCCTTAAGCCCCCAAAAAAATTCATATAAAATAAAAAAATGGCGAAAGCCCCCAAAAAAATTAAAAAAACCAAAAAAAAACACAAAAAAAATTAGAGCATCGAGTCATCGGGCGGGGCCCAGCAGGGCCCAACAGGGCTCAGTGGGGCTCGGCACGATGACTCGGGGCCCAAGCAAGCAATTTTTAGTACCGCGGATAAGTTATTAAGAAGATAAAGGCATAGAGCGCATCACGCTGGGCCTAGTTTTTTGCATTCGATTAGGATACCACAGTGGAATCTTATTACCCAGGGTTCCATTGTGAAGAGCATTTGGCTACGATAGTTGTGCCTCCATCGCGCATCAGCGTGCTATGGGGGGGAAAGGGATGGCCTGGGGCATTGGAGCGAGGTGGGGTGATCCCTGTATAACTCGGGTCAAAACACCTCGCCCCAATGACTTGTTACACCCGAATGTACTCCTTCGAGAGGGTGAACAAATCCCACAGGTCGGGTTAAATCAAATTGCTTGCTTGCTTGCTTCTAGTTATAAAAAAAACGAAACCACTTCCCAGACACACCTGAAATTGAAATGCCCATTGAGACTCACCGACAGAGATCGAAGGTATACAGGGTGTTTCATTAATAATTGTCCATATAGTAACTGGAGAAACCTTAACACAAAATACGAAGATTTAACCTAAAACACTTAAATAAAATGTGGTTTCTTACTGAATTACAGGGTGTTTTATCTAAAAATTTAAAAAATATTTTTGCTCAGCATTTTAAAACTATTCGACGTATCCTTTTCGTATTTGGCAGGAAGTATACGTACTGTACAAGCTATTAAATTATGTTAAACAAACGTTTCTGTCTATTACCAGAGGCGTACGACGGGGGAAAGTGAATGCTTGACCCTCTCCAAATTCTACGCCACTGGCGGAATTGCTATTTTACTTCAATTTTTGGATTCTCCAATACTTTGTATGAAAATAATATATTGTTCATTCGTAACGATAAAGTCATTAGTTTTCGAGATCTTTGAAGTTAAAAATGAAACGACACGGTTATTTTGATTAATGTATTGTGTCGCTTTATATTTAGTTTCAAATATCTCGAAAACTAATCATTTTATCGTTACGAATGAAGAGTATATTATTTACATAAAAAGTATTGACAAATCAAAAAATTACACTAAAATAGCAATTTCGTCAGTGGCGTAGAATTTGGGAAGGGTCAACCAGCCACTATCCCCTGTCGTAGGCCTCTGGTAGTAGCTAGAAACGTTTATTTATCTTAATTTATTAGGGTGTACAGTACCTACTCTTTCTACCAAGTATGATAAGGATACGCCAAATAGCTTTTTAAAGTACTGGGTACAAATAATTTTTAAATTTTAATCATATGAATCATATCCTAAATTAATCAAAATAACTGTGCCGGTTCATATTTAACTTCAAATATCTCGAAAACTAATGACTTCATCGTTACCAATGAAGAGTATATTATTTACGTAGAAAGTATTGGAGAATTTAAAAATGGTACTAAAATAGTAATTCCACCAGTGGCGTAGAATTTGAGAAGGGTCAACCATTCACTATCCCCTGTCGTACGCCTCTGGTGGTAGCTGGAAACGTTTGTTTATCATAATTTAGTAGGGTGTATAGTAGTCTCACTTTCTGCTAAGTATGAAAAGGATTCGTCGAATAGTTTTAAAATGCTGAGCAAAAATAGTTTTTATATTTTTAGATAAAACACTCTATACCTCAGTAAGTAACCACATTTTATTTAAGTGTTTTGGGTTAAATCTTCGTATTTTGTGCTAAGGTTTCTCCAGTTACTATATGGACAATTATTAATGAAACACCCTGTATAAATAGTGGGCCTTCGAGAAGGACCATCAATTGGCCGAAAACGGTTAATACCGATCCCTCAACACCTTTAATAATATCATCATTATGCAACCACTTCTGTCCACTGCTGGACATAGGTCTCTCCCATTCTTCGCCACTCTTCACGGTTCTGTACTTCTTGTTGCCATTTCTTGGATATTCGGTTAATGTCGTCCATCCAGCGTGTTGGTGGTCGTCCTCTGCTGCGTTTGTCTTCTCTTGGGCGCCAGTCAATTAGTTTTCTGATCCATCTTGAGTCTTTCAGTCGCGCTATGTGACCTGCCCAATTCCATTTCAGCTTGGCTATACGTTCAACGACATCAGTGATACCTGTTCTTTTCCTTAAGTCTTGGTTCCTTATTTTATCTTTTTTTGTCACGCCGAGAATCGATCTTTTCATGCGCTTTTGTGCCACTCGCATTTTTAGTGCTCTTGTTTTTGTGAGCGTGAGAGTTTCCGCTCCGTATGTCATAACAGGAAGAACGCATTGGTCAATTGTCTTCCGTTTCAGAGCTGTCGGGATGTTGCTCTTAAAGATGTCTCTTAGTAAACCATACGCCGTATAATGTTTAATAATATACAGGGTGTAACAAAAATACAGGTCATAAATTTAATCGCATATTCTGGGACCAAAAATAGTTCGATTTAACCTAACTTACCTTAGTACAAATGTGCACGGAAAAAAAGTTACAGCCCTTTGAAGTTACAAAATGAAAATCGATTTTTTCCAATATAGCGAAAACTATTAGATATTTTTTATTGAAAATGAACATGTGGTATTCTTATGGCAGTAGTATTTTGAGAAAAAATTATAATGAAATTTGGACACCCCATAAAAATATTATGGGGGTTTGGTTCCTTTAAACCCCCCAAACTTTTGTGTACGTTCCAATTTAATTATTATTGTAGAGCCATTAGTTAAACACAAATTTTTAAAAACTTTTTTTTCTCTTAGTACTTTTTTCAAAAGTCAGTTTTTATCGAGATATTTGAATATTTATCAAATCCACCACATATTTGTATATGGTAAAGTACGGTTATGGAGACTTGGTAATAATATGAAAATTTATTTATGATTTACATTTTTAAGTATATTTTGAACCATATTAAAAAAGAAGCCACATCTCGATAAAAGATGCTTTATCAAAAAAATACAAAGAGGCAAAAAAGTTTTAAAAACACTGTGTTTAACTAATGGTACCGCAGTAATAGTTTAATTGGAACGTACACAAACATTTGGGGGGTTTAAAGGAACAAAACCCTTATAAGATTTTTATGTAAACATATTAAAAAAGAAGCCGCAACTCGATAAAAACTGCCTTATCTAAAAAATACTAAGAGGCAAAAAAGTTTTAAAAATATTGAATTTAACTAATGGCACCACAATAATAATTTATTTGGAACGCACACAAAAGTTTTGGGGGTTTAAGGGAACAAAACCCCTATAAAATTTTTATGGGGTGCACAAATTTCACTATAATTTTTCTTTAAGATGTTCTTTCCATAAGAATGCTACATATCCATTTTCAACAAAAAACCTCTAATAGTTTTCGATATATTCAAAAAAATCGATTTTTATTTTGTAACTTCAAAGGGCTGTAACTTCTTTTGTGTGCATATTTGTACTAAGGTAAGTTAGGTTCATTCGAACTATTTTTGGTCCCAAAATATGTGATTTAATTTATGACCTGTATTTTTGTTACACCCTGTATGTCGCAATAATTGTCGACGAAACGTCGAAACATCAGCCATATATTAGACGCAGGCTAAGATATCTGGAATATATCTGGAAAAAATGCATAAATGCAGTTGCTTAAAATTATTTCTAGTAATTCCTGCGGCAAATTTTATCCCCAATCAATTGAGAGCTTTATCGCCTATACGCCAGGGAAATAAGGCAAAAATATACCATGCTCGGGACATTTGAACAGCCAGGTTGCAAATGGGTTTTTCGGGTACTATATACCTAATACATTATAAGTGCAAAAATTCCGGTCACAGTTCGGACGAGAATTTTAGTTATTAACAAATAAGGGTCAAAAATGGTAGTTTTTTCGATTAAATCGATACAGGTAAAAATAGGGTAATTAAATATCTTATTTATAGTATTTTTCTTTTAGTAGATGAGAAAAGGTTTAAAATGGCAGTTTTTGAATTTTGGTCCGATTACTTGTTGCTTCGGAAATTGCAAAATAAGACTAAAATTTCGAAAATGAAAAATTTACTATAACTTTTGCAAAAATGACCTAAAGACTTTCATATTTCCTGAAAAGTTGAGTCAAACAGTCCATATAATACACAAAAGATTTAAGACGATTCGTCAATCAGTTTAAATTTTATTCAATGTGTTTATCCGAAAGAGCTTTTTTTCGCAAAGTTATCGTTCAGAAAACAATAATGATATAGCAATTCTGTGGAATCTACATGAAAGAAGAATAGTTATGTTTTCAATGTATTTAAAAAAATCATTAAAAAGTCATTTTTATCAGTCCGAAAACATTTTACTAAAGTAGAGTCATTTTTGGCAAATAAACAATTGGAATAACTTTGTTAATATTGACTGTAGGCTAAAACTACAGTTGGATTTGAAAAACTGGTATTTTTATACGAATTTTCAAAGAAAAACTTTTCGCCTAGGTTAATTACGGTCAAGGTTAGCCACTTTTTTTATTTAAGTGACGGCTACTTTGTTTATAACAATTAAGCAACCTAACTAATAGAGCCATTTTGAAGTTGAAGGTATACAGGGTGTCTCGGAAAATAGTGCGTTCCTTAAAGGTATAGGTAGATGGCACCATGTAGAACAAAAAACTCTTATAACATTTTTTTCTAAATGCAACCGTTTGGCCAAAAAATTAAAATGTATTTTGGTAGGCAAATTTAAATCTGACAACTATGGGCGGTACGCAAATTTAAGCATAGACAGTCCCATGTAAATAAATAGATAGAAGATAGATAGTAAACAGATAGTTTTAAAGAATCCTGTTTAGTGCCAATGCCGAAAATGTTTTCGAATAGTGAGTGTATTACCTATGAATGGTGTTTGTGAAGGTTACTTGAAACATCTATTCGGTATAATAATTGTTTTCAAGTAAGTACAACTTAGTTATTTCAGTTCACAAGTAAACAAATTACTGAGACATTATCTGGTGTATTTAAGTTCCACTGTAAACTATTAAAACTATGTAATTCAGTTAAAGCCCTCAGCAATACTCAGCATTCAACCCATTTAAACCTTACTAAATACATAATACTAGTTCAGTTAAAAAATGTGTTTTTATATTAAAAGGTGTGTAATTCGTTTAAAATTATGCAATAGGTATTTCAATACATTTTAAAAGAAAATAATTTTAGTAAACAAATAGTAAATACATACCTACTATTATTGGATTATTTTAAATACTGTTAATCGCAATCACAAACGAGTTCTTATTATGTTATTATTCCGTAGTGCGTACGATGTTGCCAGTTTATTAAAATTTCCAAACATTAAAATACAGGTATATGGAAAACAATGTTAACTTTTTTTTGGAAACGGTTAACTTTAGAAAAAAATGGTATAGGACTTTTTTGTACCAAATTGTGTATTCTCTCCATACCTTAAAGGAACCCACTATTTTCCGGGACACCCTGTATAGTTTATGTGTAAAAGTTTGAGTAAACTTTGAACCTCAACAGAGTGGTTAATAAAGTTTTAAAAATGGCGTCAGATTTACTCTATAGTCAATATTAACAAAGCTATTTAAATTGTTTATAAGCCAAAATGACTCTGTTTTACTAAACTGTTTTCGGAGTGATAAAAACGACTTTTTAATGATTTTTTCAATACTTTAAAAATATAACTATTCTTCTTGCATGTGATTTCTACAGAATTGCTATATCATTATTATTTTCTGAACAATAACATTGCGAAAAAAAAAGCTCTTTGCGAGAAACAAATTGAATAAAATTTAAACTAATTGACGAATCATCTTAAAAAATTTTGTGCATTATACGGAATGTTTGACTCAACTTTTCATGCAATATTAAAGTTGTTCTGAAGCTATTTTCTTGTGGCATTTTTATAATCAATTACTTTTAATGGGAAATAAGCCACAATTTTACGAAAAAAAAATGATTTAATTAACGTTTCGAAGCATAAATCGGGTTTCGTTGTCAAAATACAAAATACTACTAAAATAAACAAAAATGTTGTTGCTAAGTAAAACAATTCTTCTAATAATTTATTTAATCTGACTCAGTTATATTGGCAATTCAGACGAATATTATACATTTTAAAGTAGAAGACTTTAAAATGATATCGCCAATATTTATAAGTTACGTTCCTGGGACGACTTTACTAAAGGATAGTTCATTCGATTACATGAAATCAATCCCAACTCAAGAATATCCGTCACAAAAAATCATAGCATGTGATCTGTCTTTAAAAAACAACAAAATGCAACGATGACAGTAAAATTCTCGCATTAGAGATTCCTTAGTAAATCACGAGGTAAAACCAGGACAAAACCTCGTGATACTATCCCAACATCGTAAGTATTTGGTCGTACATTTAATTTACTTAAAAAAATTAATACCAAATTCTGACTTAAATATGTTTAAATTATAAATAATATTAATAATACATAGATATAAAATAATTTATACTAAAATATAAAAAGAAAAAAATCAAAGAAGCGGCTCCAATTATGCTAAATAAAACCAATTGTGTCGCAAATTCCTCGGTAGAGTGCAGTAAAATGTGGTTACCCATACTGAAAGAGGAAGTCAATAAAAAGAAAATACCACGATTTTAGTATAAATTATTGTATATCTATGTATTATTAATATTATTTATAATATAAACATATTTAAGTCAGAACTTGGTATTAATTTCTTGAAAGTAAATTAAATGTAAGACCAAATACTTACGATGTTGGGATAGTATCACGAGGTTTTTTCCTGGTTTTCCCTCGTGATTTACTATGGAATCTCTAACGCGAGAATTTTTACTGTCATCGTTGCATTTGATTGTCTTTTTAAAGACAGATCACATGCTATGATTTTTTGTGACGGATATTCTTGAGTAGGGATTGATTTCATGTAATCTAATGAACTATCCTTTAGTAAAGTCGTCTCAGGAACGCAACTCATAAATATTGGCGATATCATTTTAAAGTCTTCTACTTTAAAATGTATAATATACGTCTGAATTGCCAATATAAATGAGTCAGATTAAATAAATTATTAGAAGAGTTTTTTTACTTAGCAAAAACATTTTTGTTTATTTTAGTAGTATTTTGTATTTTGACAACGAAACCCGATTTGGGCTTCGAAACGTTAATTAAATCATTTCTTTGGTAAAATTGTGGCTTATTTCCCATTAAAAGTAATTGAAAATATGAAAGTCTTGAGGCCATTTTCGCAAAAGTTATAGCATATATTTTATTTTTGAAATTTTAGTCTTATTTTGCAATTTCCGAAGCAAAAATGATCGGACCAAAATTCAAAAAGTAACATTTTAAACGTTAAAAAAATAAAAACTTTAGCTTGTAAAAGGTATATTTAAATATACCTTTTACAAGATAAAGTTTTTATTTTTTGTGTTTTATGGTATACAGCAAATACACTAATTTTTTCCTTGTGATAATTTTAAACGTTGGCTCACCTACTAAAAGAAGAATATTATAAATAAGAAATTTAATTACCCTATTTTATTTAGTTATTTGTTAATAACTAAATTTCTCCTCCGAACTGTGACGGACATTTTTGTATTTATAATCTATTAGGTATATAGTACCCAAAAAACCCATTTGCAACCTGGCTGCTCAAGTGTCCCGACAAAAACCTTATTTCTCTGGACTACCTAGTCCAGGGTGCATCTGTTTTGAGATGGACGTTGAGAGGTGACTCAAATTTTTTTGCAGAAATTGCTTGAAAATAACTCAAATAATAATATTTGAGTTATCCTCCCACTCAAAATGGTCCGGAACATTGTTTAAATAATCAAAATGTCAAAATATGAAGGAAAAATTCGATTTTCTTATTGGTTTTTTGATTATAACTTTAAAACTACTCATTTCTGAGAAAAGTTGTGTTTGAACATAAAAATGTTGTGAACATAAAAGTTGCCTAATTAAATTTCCTACAATATAAAATTGGTTAAAAATTTAAAAAATAGTCACCCTTGTTGCAAAATAGCAATAATTGCGAAAAAAACCCATACAAAAACAAGTATTCGCATCTTACATTTTTCAATCATTTATGCTACACTTAGGACCTTCATATTTTACCCAAAAAAACTTTATGATATAGTAAAACAACACTATACATTTCATTAAGATCGGTTTAATAGATTTTGCAAAATAAATTTTGAAATCCAGCTTTCGCAAAAAAATTAATTTTTTTTTAAATATTGCAGGACTGAAAATAAAGCAGATAGCAAGTTGAATTTTTTTTGCTTATAGAAGTGTACTGTAACTTTCATTTGCAATTTGCAAAATTAAAATCGATTGATTATTACGACGACAGCAAATTTTTTAAATAAACATTAATTTTTGGTGCTACGCGCAGGACAGCGGTGTTCGATTAACACAAGTTGATTTCCACCAAAATTTCTTTCAATCTTTATCTAATATATTATTTTCTTACTCTATATTTTGTTGTATTTTATTATTTTAATTCCACAAAGATCAAACTAATTTTATTACTGTTTGTGAAATATTGTTTAAACAATTGTATATGTTTAAAACTAATGAACTTTTATTCTCTAAGTTAAAATATATGAAGTGTTATTTCAAAGGATAGAGTATGTGTTTTTATTTTGCAATAAACAAATTTATTTATTTATATCAAAATGTAATAAAAATTAAAATGTATCAATCATTATCAAAGGTCATTGGAATGCCCAATCAGAGCAAACTATGCGCTGTCCTGCGCGTAGCACCAATAATTAATGTTTATTTAAAAAAAATCCTGACGCCGTGGTAGTTAATCGATTTTAATTTTGAAAATTGCAAATGAAAGGTACAGTACACTTCTATATGTAAAAGAAATTTAAACTTGCTATCTGCTTTACTTTCAGTCCTGTAATATTTTGAAAAAATAAATTTTTTTTGCGAAAGCTGGATTGCAAAATTTATTTTGCAAAATCTGTTGAACCGATCTTAATAAAATTTACAGTGTTGTTTTAATGTATCATAAAGTTTTTCTGGGTGAAATATGAAGGTCCTAAGTGTAGCATAAATGGTTGAAAAACGTAAAATGCGAATACTTGTTTTTGTATGGTTTTTTTCGCAATTATTGCTATTTTGCATCAACAGTGACTATTTTTTAAATTTTTAACCAATTCTATATTATAGGAAATTTAATAACGCAACTTTTATGTCAGTACAACTTTTTTCGGAAATGAATACTTTTAAAGTTATAATCAAAAAACCAAGAAAAATATCGAATTTTTCCTTCATTTTTGGACATTTTGATTGTTTAAACAATGTTCCGGACCTTTTTGAGAGGGAGGATAACTCAAATATTATTAGTTGAATTATTTTCAATCAATTTCTGCAAAAAAATTTGAGTCACCTCTCAACGTCCAAATGTACCAATATTTTTACAGATGCGCCCTGGTCTAACTAGCCAAATTTAAATTTGGTAATAAACTCTCTCAAGGTGATACAGTAGCGATCAACAGGTAGCAAAAACGCGTTCCAAGATTGTGGCTGTAATTTTGAATATTTTTTCGAGATATTTGGCACACTTATTCGTAATTTAATAGAGAATGGCGGTACAGAACCCAATTTGAAAAATATATTAATATGTGGAAATTACTCTGTAATTAAATAATATATTAAAAAAACGAGCCTGTACTGCCATTAAGAAGAACAAAAAAATACACTTTCTTCAAATAAACTTTTTTATCCGATGCTAAGATTTTGTGTCATTTTGGAACTACTAAAAGTTTTTATTTCATTAGTAGTTCCAAAATGACACACAATATAGGCATCGGATAAAAAAGTTTATTTGAAGAAAGTGTATTTTTTTGTTCTTCTTAATGGCGGTACAGGCTCGTTTTTTTAATATTGTATTTAATTACAGAGTAATTTCCACATATTAATATATTTTTCAAATTGGGCTCTGTACCGCCATTCTTTATTATATTACGAATACGTGTGCCAAATATCTCGAAAAAATATTCAGAATTACAGCCGCAATCTTGGAACGCGTTTTCGCTACCTGTTGATCGCTACTGTTTCCTCTTAATGTGCTCGTCCAAAGCATCTAATTAGATACGAGTGGTGCCAATTTTACAGCAGTGCTTTTAACCAGCAGCTGTGAAAAGTGAGTAATCGGTATACCGAGAACTCATTGACATCTACATCACAGTTGTTTTTTTTTACAATAATTCCGTTCATTGTAAATATATATCTTAGCCATTCAAAAAAACTGTTAAAGGAAATTTAAAGGACTGTAAAGACGCATTGATCACATCAATTTTAAAATCTTTAGTTTTTAAAAGGTAAAAATGACCGCATTAACTATCAACCTAACTTAAAGTGATATCTCTAAGAGTAATGGAAAAATTAAAATTTTTGTCAAAAAAACCAAATCCCTACCTTTTTATACTGAATCTTTTTTATTTCGTATCTCTTATCATTTTCGCGTTGCTTGGAGAAAATGCAGATTTAAAAAAAAATAAATGCGCTCTATAAATTTTGGTCCTATTTTTATATTTTCTTCAAAAACCATGCATTTTAAGCTTGTCCAACTTATTGGGCACACAAATAAAATTACAATAAAAGGTATTGTAGAATGAAAATATAATATTTAAATTCTGGTGGATGCATTTTTTCTTAAAATATATGAGTGATCAATGTTTTTCCACAGTACCTCGATTAGTTTAAACGTTGTTTAAAGCAATCAATATTGTTTTTAACTTATTCACAAAAACTCGTCTGAAAAGGGGAAATTTTTCAATGAAAATGGTAAATTTTTAATCACGTGTAACTTAAGAAGTATTGAGTTTTAAACAAAAAATTTATCGAATATTTTTTGCTTACAATTACGTCCTCTAACGATTTCCGGTTATTTTGACCAAAAAAATTTCTACCTTTGAAAAAGGATGAAAACCACCACCAAGATAAAAGCATATTATGGGATAGGGTAGATTTTGGTTCTTGAGCTATTCCCTACGCACTGTGAAAATATCAAGTAGATTGACGCATTAGGTCGGAATTCGGAACCAAATTCCCTCATTGACTGCACTATTATTAAAATTAATTAACATTTATGTAACAAGACAGTGCACTTTATATATATATTTTTTTTTCTAAAAGAATTTGATTTTTTGGCTATATTCGGTATTACTTAAATTTTGATTTTAATAATAATTCCAAAAAACAATATTTACTTCAGTTGCCGAAACGCCCAAGGAAAATAATATCTTTATTCGTTATAGTCCTTAGACTCAAATGCCAGAAACATTTTCATAAAAAAACCATCCAAACTTTTTGTTACAATTGCTCCAGTCTTTGTCTCAAAGTCAATTTGATTTCTTGCAATCAACCGCTTTGAACTACTGTCATAAACAGAACGATACACCTCGTCAGTCTTTTCTCCTCTCATTGTCTATTCTACAGTATATATTTTTAGTGTCAAGTCGCAATATAATGTTTTTCTATAATGAAATCGTCAAATGTGCTGTTTGCATAATTGTGTGTAATTACAGATTGCATCTACTTAATACAAAAACCTGTTGTATATACAGAGTGAACCAAAAGTCTGGAAACGCATAATTATCACTTAAATGCATAGTCCAAATTATATAAATACAGAGATACACCTGTTTTACGTGCATACCAGGTGGTGAATTAGAAAACGGGCTATAGAAAACTCAATGTAAAATTCTAAATTGCTGAATTCCTGCTTCCCTAATTTTTTTTATATCAAAAGACATAAGAAACTTTGTAGAGAATTGAAATTTGCATTGAAAACGACTGTCAAAATTTTTCTACCAATTAAACATATTCTAAAAGTTTGTAAAAATATAATTCATTTTTCAAAGTATCACGCCAAAGTTAGACCACACATAGTGCAATAATATGTGGACGGTTGCGTTCGGTCACAATGAAGTTATTATATTATTTACTATATTTGAACTGTCAATATTTTTATTTTATCATTTATTGTTTAAAAAACAATAAAGTTGATAATATACACTCAGTTGAGGAGAAAGTATTAATAATAAAGATTTTATTCAGTCAATAGTTTGCACTCTTGTCAGTTAAATAGTAACGTATGGCCTAATTTTTACACACATACCTACTGTGGCAAATGAATTATATTTTTCAAAATTTTGGAATGTGTCTTAACTCGATTTCAATCGTCTACAAATATTTTCTCATGGTAAAATAATTAGGGAAGCAGGAATTCAACAGTTTAGAATTTTACATTGAGTTTCCTATTTACGATTACGAGTTTTATGATTCACCACTAGGGTGGTGCGAAAAAAGTCAAGTTGATAATTCCGTGTCTCTATAGTGCGGAAAAGTTGCGATTGGTAATTACAAGAAAAACAAAAAAAGAATTATTCAAATCGGACTTTATCTTCCGATCCCGCAACGGGCCTAAAGATTATGAAAAAAATGAAATTTTATCTTTTTTTCAAAGATTTTTAGGTATATATCTATCTTCCATGTACGTTTTATTTATCGCTATAGTAAAATTTATTTGGTTGAGTAAAAATTTGCATGGTTGAATAATAAAAAAAAGAATGTGTGTGTACTTTGTACGCACGTAAGAAGTTATACTTCTATTATATGATTATATGATTATAAACGAAATTAATATACTTTTTATTTATATTTTATTTAAATATTAAATTAATTTATACTTACTACTTCTCACACATTTTTATTAAAACAGTGCCAAAAATTAAAATAATAAAAAAATAAAACACACACAAACACATTAAAAATGCCACAAATGATTTCTGAACATTAATTGTCGGAAAAATTTTTAACTAAATACGTATTTTCTGAAAATAAAATTATATAATAAATATACTTACAATCATAAAATGTATAAAAAAAAATAAAAAAATAAAAGTTTCTATTGGGATTCGAACCAACTTACCACGCGGCTGGTATTTGCGTTGTATTGGGATTCACTCGCATTAAAACTTCGCCACAGAGACAGCTTGTCATTATGAGCGAAGATCGTCTAACTAAACAGATTAACCTTTTGACATTTTTAATTTATGTAAATAACAACAAAACATAGAGTAAGAAAACAATATATTAGGTGAATATTGATAGAAATTTTGATGGTTATCAAATTATGTAAATAAAAGTATTACATACTACTTATGTATTTTGGTAGGTTCAAGGTAGGTATCGGAGCCCGTATAACGACTAATAAATTTCGCAATCACTTGCGTCGTGCAAAGTGGCTATGTTCAAATATCATAACAAAATTTGATCAACTATTTATACAACACTTACCAGTGAAAGATTCTTTAGCTTTGAATAAGCGAGATCTGCGGCACTCATATACTAGTCACAGTTTGATGAGCTTTCACATTAGCATGCAACAATCATCTCTTCTATGTAAATAAGTCCAAAAATATAATATGAAAACTATTTAAAAAGGCAGTATAACCATTAACTAAATTTTTGTTTGTTGTTTCTCTTCCTACAAATTTTGAAACGCAACAAGCATACATTATAACCAAACCACAGTCCCACAGCTGTGCCACAGCTGCCATATTGGATAATTTTTGTCATGTTGAAACGAAAAAGCGATTGACTACCCAGCTAATTGAAACAATATTCGAAAATATTACCTCAACTAACCAAGATAGCCATCGTTACACCCTTAGCTTAGCTCAGTCACTCAGGTGTGTGTTCGTCTTGTCCTAACCTCAGATATGAACTATGAAAATTGGAATGGAAGCAAACAAAACAATAATTTTAACTAATCATGTTTATTGTTCATAAAGATATAATAAATAAAATGACTTAGTAAATTGCATTAACAAATGTATTCAAATTCTTGCCAAAAACTAACAATTCTGGATTATACTTATGGCTTTTGGTAGCTGATGGTATCTTCTTGATGTCGTATGGTACTGCTGTGGACTTCTCTTGACCTGGGCGGATCTTCGGCCCAAGGCCCCTGCAGCTAGAGGTGGTGGTTGTGCAGTCTGGATGTCATTGTCTTCGCCTTCAAGTGTGCATCACCGGTGATGTGAGGCTTAAGTTCCCGAAGAGGGAAAGGTTGATCTCTTTCCAAAAAACTATAAAATAGAGACACATATCAATCATCAAGAAGAAAAACCAACGTGTGCCATCTGCCGTTCTAATCGTCAGAAAGAGTAGCAGATGACAAGAATAAATCAAATGAAATTTAGATGAGAATAGTTAAAATTCTGATTACTAAACGTGCATATATGTAAATTAAAAGATAATTATATTTGAAACTAAAATATCAGAACACCTGGTCTGACATTGGAAGTTAGGTTAGATAAAAAACAATATAAAAACTGTTAGATGGAGAAATATAATTACTGTAAGAAATTATTAAAAAAAACTATATGTAGCTCACCCCAAGAGGAAGATGATTTGTTGAAATAGAAATGATTTATTTTTCGAATTACATGCCTTTTTAAGGATTAATTTTTCCCTTCCAGTGTATGTCAGGGAGTAGGGGGTCAAGTCGATGAAGTGACACTGTCATTGAAAACGACGTTTAAAATGACAACCAAGTACTATGAAGTAGCGGCATGTTCCGTATTGAAAATACAGATATTTGGAGAGTATGAATATACGAGGTATGTTCAGTATGATGATTTAGATTTTAGATGAAAAGAAATATACTAAATAGAAATAACAGAGGATAATAAAAGAGGATAATAAATGAGCGCCAACCGATTTTTAAAGGGGGAAATGGGTAAACCAAATAGAAGAAGATAATTATTAATGAAATATTAAAGGAAATAAGGTAAAATAATTATTTTAAAAATAAAATATCAAAGATGTGACGTTTGTAACGTTACAATGTTATTTGAACATCCAATCAGAACAAAGTTATAATGTGCATGCGCCCGGTCGCTAGGTTTTACCATATAAAATTTCACCGTCATTACGCCCGTAAAGAAGTATAACTTCAAAAATAGTTTTACGCATTTAACGAATATCTTCCGATCCCGCAAGGTCAAATCAAATCTATAAAAGAATGAAATTTTTGATGATTTTGATAATTTAAAAAACATTTAATTATCTCATTTTTCTGTTACATTGTGAAGCTCTTCGCTTGTTTAGATATTGTATGACAATTTTTAAACAACCCAGAACTCACAACGAGGAGGTGGTTGCACTTCTAGCTTTACCCACACCCTTCTCTCCAACCAACCAATGAGTGTGTGTTTTTTGCATTATTTACATAATATGTGTACATTTCTTTTTGATCTGTTTGTGTCCAGCTTTTAAACGCCAACTTTGTATTGTGATTTGGTGGTAAAATCTTGCAGCATGGACCTTGATTAAGTGTTGCCCTGATGAATACATCTCTTGGTTATGGGCCACATACATTAGACATTAGACGATGCTTCCGTGACCAACTCTATGCACCGCTCGTCAGCTTGCGTGTGGCAGGGATAGTTTTGTACATTCCAGTCTGGCATGTCGCCGTCGCCCGATGTAATGCAATAACTTATAAATATTATCTTCATTTGAAACTCTTCGAAGAAGTGGTGGAGAAGATAGTTTTGCAACATTCCAGTCTATTATTTTAGTTTAGTTGTGTGCTTCAAAATTTCAAGTAGTAGGGAGAAAGGAAACACATTAGAGAGCTAGGGCTAAGGAGAGCGTTAAAAGCCAGACAGACTAATGCCAAGGGCTAAAGTATTATAAATTTCATTTCTCCTATTTTAAATTTTGAAGCACAGGACTACACTGAAATAATAGACTGGAATGTTGCAAAACTATCTTATCCACCAGTTCTTCGCAGAGTTTCAAATGAAGATATAAGTTACATTACATCATGCCAGAATGGAATGTATAAAACTATCCATGCCACCCGCAAGCTGTCGAGCGGTGCGGAAAGTTGGTCACGTTGGTTGCATCGTCTAATGTATGTGGGTCGTGGGTCGTGGGTCCCAATCAAGAAATGGATTCATCAGGACAACACCTAGATCAAGGTACATGTTGCCAGATTTTACCACCAAATCACAATACAAAGTTGGCGTTTAAAAGCTGGACACAAACAGATCAAAAAGAAATGTACATTTGTAAATAATGTAAAAACACACACACTCATTGGTTGGTTGAAGAGAAGGGTGTGAGTGGACCTAGAAGTGCAACCACCTCCTCGTTGTGATTTCTGGGTTGTTTAAATATTGGCATACAATATCTAAACAAGCGAAGAGCTGCACAATGTAACAGAAAAATGAGATAACTAAATATTTTTTAATTTATCAAAATCATTAAAATTTTCATTTTTTTTTATAGATTTTGATTAATCTTCCATAATCGGAAGATATTCGTTAAGAAAAGAAATATCGGAAGAAATGCGTAAAACTATTTTTTTTTATTACTCAACCATACAAACTGTAAATAAATTTTACTATAGCGATAAATAAAATGTATATGGAGGATAAATAAAAATTTTTGAAAAAAGGTAAAATTTCATTTTTTGGTAATTTTTAGGCCCGTTGCGGGATCGGAAGATAAAGTCCGAATTAAATGATTCTTTTTTGTTTTTTGTATACGGTATACAAACTAATATTAGGGTGAAATATTGACGGTTTCAAATTTTCTTTTAATTTCATTACATTTAGACTAGGAAATGAAGTACTAAACCTACCAACTTTCCGCAGCAAAACGAATCGCTGTGCGACTTTTTGCATTCGACTGAGGAAAGTGTCAGGAAAGATTGTGAATAAAATTCATGGTGGTAAAATAAAAATTGCATTTTGTACAGAAGGAAAAAGGCATTTCCAAAGTGAATAGAAAATGAAAAATTTGCAGCTCGGAAAGTATCGACAGAAATGGGTTCAATTTTGTTACTCGGAGATATTTGAAGTCGATGTACACAATGATAACGACGATGCTCCTTAAGCTACCTGGTGCACAGAGTGAACCTCTCCTGAAGTTTTATGTAACTTTTATTTGAAATCAGTCAAAACGATTGCTCAGGGAGCTTTCGAGGTCGCTTAACACGAATATGATAGCGATGATTGTTCTCGAGTTACCTGGTACCCAAGGTGGACCTCGTCTCTTGACGCTTTGTGTTATTTTTGTTCGAAAATCAAAAGTCATTACTCGTGGGCTTTTTGGGATGCTTAATACGAATATTACGACGGCGATAGGCTCTGAGATATATAGTGCCAAGGGTGGATGTCTACCCATAAATGTTAATTTGTTATTTAAGATTTTTATGAAAGTGTGGTATCAGATAACAATTTTTTTATTAGGGAGAAATAAAAGATGATTAACAAATAAACGTATCATTAAAATTTATTTCTCCCTCATCTTCTGTATCCGATAATTGATTTTCTTCATATTTCTCCATATTCATGCAATTGGACCCAGAACGATTTTTACATGCCAAATTGCAAACCAAACCATCCTTTCTACATCCATGTAAACTGTCGCAGTCTTTTTGCAACTTTGCAACTTACAGAATAACAAAAATCCAAAATATTCAGAAAAGCAAACCACATTTTTTTACTCTATAAGGTTTTTGGTATCATTAATAATTTTTAGGGTATTTTGAAAAAAAAGGCATTTTTTTAATTTCAAATTTTGTTTTAATTTAAAACCAATTTTTTTTCAAAAATTAACACTTTAAATAGCTGAAACTTACATTTATCATATTATAAACAATACATAAGTAAAACAAATTATAAAGCGGTAGGAGGTAATATTCACTATTTCTTTTAACAAAAAAAAAAAAGGAACCAACTTTATTTTGAGCGCAACTTGCTTACTTTTGATGCTAGAAACTTTTTAAAAAAACAAAAGTAAATCTTTTTTAAACATTTTAAAAAAGTTATGATTAGATTTTCCCGAAAAGTGTTGAATTTTGTTGTTATGTCACGTTGAAATATTCGGTTTGGAATTTGACGAAGAAGAATGTTTTCATTGTCTAATTTTCATTACCTACAACCCTGCTGCTACTTGATCTACAGACTTCATACATACACCATTTTTTTTACTATTTTATAGGCTATATTCTTATTAAGATTTTTTTTACTTTTGAGCTATTTGCAAACAACCTAAAAACGTGTTTTTTTTTTGTTGAAAAATGAACATATTCACTCACAAATAACTCGAAAACATTGACTTAAAAAGCCTATTAAATAAAAGTTGCTTAGAATTAGTCAGTTTATCCATTTCCAGACTTATTTTGAACGTATATTTTTCCAACCCCGAGAAGGGGTGATACTCACCCCCAGGGCAAAAGCACGCATCAGTACAATATTATGATTAGATATTATGACAATTGTTCGTTATGTGTATGTATATCATGTCAATCCAAGCGGTTTTTTAAAATTTAGAGGTTTGGTAATATTTTACCATGAGTGAATGAACAACTAATATGAAGTTATGGTTTTTGATGAAATTCCACGGATGGTTTACTTACACTATCTAATTTTTCAAGAGGGTGTAACAAAACCTAAAGTAGAAATAAAATTAAAATTAGATGAAAATATACCTTTTATATGTAGAATAGCAATATAATTTTAAAATGTCAATTTAGCAAAATAATAAAAATACAGCAATGTTAAATAAGTCACCTTGCCAAAGGAAGGGAGAATATTTCTAAGCGTTTGAAATTTTACTAAAATGGCTTTGAAGTCATTTTAGTAAAATTTTAAACTTTGGATGAAAATTAAATGGAAAAAGTGAGCTTCTTTTTGAAATTGTTCCAATTTAATTAAACTCCTGTATTATGGTACATGGCTACCTGGATATAGTCCTACTTTCAAGCTTATTTAATTTAATTCACTGGGAGGTTTGGCTGGAAGCACCAGCAAAAACAATAATCGACGTTAAGTGTCTTTGAAATAAAGAAAATTGCATTATAAAATTACTCGTATGATGTAATTAGAAAATTAAACTTTTATACAGTGCTCTTCAGATAAAACTATCCACCTTAAATAACTTTTGAACCACTGATTTTTAGAAAAAAAGAATGTGTGTGTACGTTGTACGCACGTAAGAAGTTATACTTCTACTACATATTATGTGATTTTTAAGGCAATACCAAAAATTTAAAAAAATAAAAGAATAAAACGCACACAAACACATTGAAAAATGCCACAAAGAAAAAATGATTTCTGAACGATAATAATTGTTGGCAAAAATTTTAAATACGCATTTTCTGAAAAAAAAATTATATAACAAATATACTTACAATCATAAAATGCATAAAAAAATAAAAACTTGCATCGGGAATCGAACCCGTGAATTTCGGGACGCTTTGATTCGTAATCGAAGTCTAGACTCACTCGTCCAATTCCACATTATTTGTCATGTGGAAAAATAGGGTAACTGAACGTTTTACTGTTTGACAGTTGTTTTGAATATAATTAAATTATGTAGTTTAAATTTTGTGGAAGAAAATATTAAAATATAACAAAACAGTAAGAAAACAATATATTAGATGAAGATTGGTAGAACTTTTGTTGGTAATCAAATTAAGTATGTAAATCAAAGCATTACATACCTACTAGATAAATAAATCTACGCCAAAAAATCATAATTTAAAAATAAAAATAGGACCTAATTTGGGATTTCTCTCTAAAATCCCCATTCTTGAGAAAATAAATGTACATATTTCAACCTAATCCAAATGTATAATTACAATATGATTATAATAAAAACTACTTACCAAATTAGAATGAGTTTTCCTTGTCCAAAATAGTCCAAAAGTCCAAAAATATAGGTATATGAAAACTATTTAAAAAGGCAGTATAACTATTAACCAACTTTTGTTTGTTGTTTCTTTTCACACAAATTTTAAAACGCAACAACCATAAATAATCTAACTACAGCTGTGCCACAGCCGCCATATTGAATAATTTTTGACATGTCATTTGAACATCCAATCAGATGCGCATGCGCCGGGATCATAGGTTTTAACATATAAAAATTCACCCTCATATCGCCGGTAAAAAAGTATAACTTCAAAAACGCAAAAACACGTCAAATGATACTTAAAGGGGGAGACATTATGCCATATTTAAGCTTGACGGAAAAGGCACTCTCTCACCCCCCGTATCACCCCTTAATCGTTTTTAAATTACTACCCCCTTTTTATTTTAGAATTCGATTCTCCTCTTTATACTGATTTCAAAAATGTATAACACTTGATGATACTTAAAGTGATTAGTTTATGAGAAAAATAAATACAAAAGCAAGAAAACTGGATTGAAAAAAATTATTTTTTTAACAATTTTATTACATACAAACATTTAGAATGAAAATGAACATTTCACTACCCAATATTTTAAAAATAATTATTCAAAATGATTTTTTAAATCTTGAATAATTATTATTGTTAATTTTTTTTTAATAATTATTGTTTAAAATTTTTGGTACTGAAATTATTTATTATTTATTTTGCTCAACAGGCCATGTAGGCCCTGGGCATGAAAAACACAATTACATTTTTTTACTATACATATCTACAACATACAATATTAGTTTGTCTATTAAAAAATACATCATATAAATATATACAATATATATAGCTCTCATTTTACAATTCATGACACATTGTTCTGTTACAATTTCTCTTGCGCTCTTCTTACCACTCCTCTCAATTCTCTTCTGTCTAATACCTTGTTTCTCCAGTTATCTATTTTTAGTTCTCGTAAATCTGCTTGGACGCTATCAAACCATCTTTTACGGGGTCTTCCTTTCCTTTTTTTTCCCTACTGGTTTCCTGTTCAATACTATCCTGGTCATTCTATGGTTTTCCAATCTTTGCACATGCCCCAGCCATCTTATTCTATGCGCCTTTATTATTGCGGTGATTTTTGGTTCCGTATACAGCTCTTCCAACTCTTTATTTGTCCTTCTTCGCCATCCCATTTGTGTATTTATGCCTCCGTAAATTGATGGGAGAATTTTCCTCTCCCATATTTCTAATCTTTCTTCATCCGCCTTTCTTAAAACCTATAATTCAGCTCCATATAAAACCGTAGCTCTAATCACTCTCTTGTAAATTCTTTCTTGGTACTGAAATGTTCACTCTAAATGTTATAAAATTGTTAAAAAAATCATTTTTATTCGATCCAGTTTTCTTGCTTTTGTATTTATTTTTCTCATAAACTAATCACTTTAACCATTAAACGCCCAACCATTGATAGGTTCCGTGTAAGCCCAAGGGTGGTTAAAAAATGTCCACCTCGACAATAGCTAATATATTTATTGAGAGTTGTTACAAATGTTAAAAAATGAATTAAACAGAAGAAATGGAAAGAATCTTATGCATAGTAAACACAGCATCTTCTAAAATATTAATTTAAACGATGTACAAACCTTACAACAAAATTTTTACATCATAATTAACATTCCAGTAAAAGCCAGTAATTCAGATGTGTCGATTTTTCGACATTCTTCCTTTACGTCCTCATTAGTGTGGCGAATAATTATGTTGATTTTGTAATTATACGTCGATAATGATGTGCATTATGTTTCTGCCAACTAGGAATTTTATAGAAACCTTTACCCAAGGGTGGACTTTTTGTGCCGACCCATATTTTGAATTTAAGATATTACTTTTGTTTTTTTAAATATCGGTAGAACCAAATTAACATTCGATAAAGGGTCGTCTTTCTAACAATAAATAATTTTTGAAAAATTTTGGGACACGTAATAAATATGTTATAAGGAAATACGTATTAGGTGGACATTTTTTATCCACCCTTATGCTTGAAGGTATTTTTGAAATCAGTACAAAGAGGAGAATCCAAATATGTATGAAATAAAAAGGGGGTAGTAATTTAAAAAAAATTAAGGGATGATATGGGGGTGAGAGGGTGCCTTTCCCAGCAAGCTTAAATATGGCATAATGTCTCCCCCTTCAATTATTATTTGACGTGTTTTTGCGTTTTTTTCTAAAAATCAGTGGTTCAAAAATTATTTAAGGTGGATAGTTTTATCTGAAGAGCACTGTATATTACAATAATAATATAAATATGTAGTATTAAGTTACACTATAGGACTTTTCATCGATTGTCATTTGTTTCGAGCTTCTGTCAAATGTCGTATAATCCGTGTATAATATTAATATACACGGATTATACAACATATGACAGAAGCTCGAAACAAATGACTGTGAATGAAAAGTCCTATTGATACCGTGCTTGTTCGGAAGAGCGGCACCTAGTGTCATAAATCAGCAACATGTTTAGCACTTTTAATTATATTTTGTCAATTATATTAGTGCTGGTTACTGGATAATTCTCAAGGCCATAGCCCAAAAAAAGAATAAGAAGAAAAAGTGAGATTGAGGTTTATGTTATTAAAAGGTAAACATTTTATGTAGTAAATAAAAATTATTAAAATGCAGTATTACAAGCAAAATACAATAATAAATTAAATTCACTTTAATAATTGCATATCATATCAATATTTTGTTGCAACATTAATGCCCGATTTCATGATGATAACCTAAAGTACACTTTAACTAGGATTAATTTTAGACTAAAGTGCATAAAGTACATAAAGTTACTTACTTCTGCTTTATTATGATGAAAATCCACTTTTCTCTTTGTATTAATTTGTGCTTAGAAGTTGGAAACGAATAGAACTTGAATTGACAATGTTTTGTTGTATTTTTATAATTTATAACACAGCATTTGCGAAGTCCCATTTTCTTCAATGACAGCAGGTATGTCAATATAGGCCAGGGTAATAAGACAAAAATATACCCTGTTCGTGACACTCGAGCAGCCAGGGTACTGAAGCGTTTTTTCGACAAGTAATACCTATAGGAACACATTGTAACTATTTCCTGCGTAGGATCTGGCTGCCATTTTTATTTATAAACAATTAACTGTCAAAAACTGGCATTTTTCCCTTTTTTTTCAAATCAATGGAAAACAGTGAAACTTATGATTTTTTTAGTACAAATATCTGTGAGATTATGGAAAAAGCTTTAAAATGACATATTACAAAGTTTGAGATACTCATTTATTGTTAATATAATTGCGAAAAAAGGTCGGAATTGCAAAAAAATTTTTTCGCAATAACTGCTGTAAAAATTAGTGTACAGGTTTGAAATTTTTGTCAAATGAGGGTTCTTCGGTGCTTAATATGTGATAAAAATTTCAAAGCGATTCATTCAATTGTTTAAATTTTATTCGAATTGTTTATCTCAGTGAGCATTTTTTTTGCACTAACATAAGTCAGAAAAAAATGTCGTTAGAACCATTCCACAGGTGTCAAATGGAAGAGCATGAACTATGTTTTCAACTTGGTTTAAAAAAAGCGAATAAAAAATGCATTTATTAGTAATAAATAATTGTTCAAAAGTATCGTAAATCTTTCCTTATAAACTTTTTGAAAAACTTTTTCCAAAAAAATTAACTTTTTTACCCTGTTTTAAGTGCACAACTACCAAGTAATGTTATTTATAACATAATTGATAAAAAATTGTAATAAATATATATAAATTCTTATATAACAAAATAAAAAGTTTATAAGGAAATTTTTACGATACTTTTGCATAAATATTTATTACTAATAAATGCATTTTTTATTCGCTTTTTTTAAACCAAGTTGAAAATATAGCTCATGCTCTTTCATTTGACACCTGTGGAATGGTTCTAACGTCATTTTTTTCTGACTTATGTTATTGTAAAAAAAATGTTCTCTGGGATAAACAATTTGCATAAAATTTAAACAATTGAATGAATCGCTTTGAAATTTTTATCACATATTAAGCACCAAAGAACCTTTATATGACAAAAATTTCAAAGCTGTACACTAATTTTCACAATAAATATTGCGAAATTAATTTTTTTTGCAATTCCGACCTTTTTTCGCAATTATATTAACAATAAATGAGTATATCAAACTTTGTAATACGTCATTTTAAAGCTTTTTCCATAATCTTAAAGATATTTGTACTAAAAAAAACGATAAGATTCACTGTATTCCATTGATTTGAAAAAAAAACGGAAAAATGCCATTTTTTGACACTTAATGGTTTATAAATAAAAATGGCTGCTAGATCCTACGCAGGAAATAGTTACAATTTGCTCTTATAGGTATTACCTGCCGAAAAAACGCTTCAGTACCCTGGCTGCTCGAGTGTCATGGAAAAAACCTTATTACCCTGGACTAATATGACAATAAGTGCGTTCGCGGATACCTGATGGCGACTATTAGTCGTTGACAACTCCTAACCTCACCTAATAAATTTAATAATATACAAGGTATATTTACCTAGTATAATTTAATAATTAGTTATTAAGATTAAATTAAAAGTAAATATACCTTGCATATTTATCTATTAACGGTATTATTTATATTAGGTTAGGTTAGGAGTTGCCAACGACTAGGCGCCGACAGGTATCCTCGAACGCACTTGTTATGAATCATTTAAGAAATATGCTAAGAAAATTACAAGATTTCTCCGCTACTCGCGTACGATCGTTTCTTGTGGCCCCTCCAAGTACTTGCACACAGCGTATACATTACTTTGTTGAGTTAATTACAATAAAAATTAAAATTTCCCCACGAATATTTGAACAATATACCTTTGGCTTTTGTAGGGAATTTTTTTCAGAAAAAAATTTTTACTGAAATCTTAAATTTTTTGCAAATTTCGTACAGCTCAAAAGTGCAGAAACCGACTTTATCGAGTTATATTTCGTTTGTATGGCCGTCAAAGTAGATGGCACTTTTGAAGCTATGCACTTGAAGTGGGAAATAGCAAGAAATATCATTTTGCCGTTCTGGGTGTAAATTTGTATCAGCTTGAGTCTCTGATCATGCAGGGATTTGCTGAAGCAACGTTATAAGACCCTATTGACACCGATTCATACACGTAAGGTTTGTTGAATTGTGCTCTGGCTTCATATATTGGGCTGTAGATGCATCTACCTTTAAATGTTGTACGTGACAGCAAAGCTTTTGCTGAGATCTTAATATTTTCGTATATGTTTCAGCATATACAGTCTAACCCGCTTATTGGAATAGACATCGTGCCAAGTAAAAATATTCCTATAACAGGAATATTCTAATAACCGATCATTAATGGCTAGTAGAAATAAGTGTATATACCTACTGAATATACCTGCATAATAATAGTATGTAGACTTGAGTCCACGAGTCTTTACCCGTGCGTCATTAATACCTGATGAGATAAAACACATACTTTTTATCTAGCATCATTCTCTTCCACGCATGAATCTAATGACAAAATAGCTACCGCCTGTTATTAAGTAAAAACATATGTTATTTTTATGAACTATCTAGCCTCAGTACATTGAAAAGAGATAGGTACAAAAAAAGACGATTGGCGATGTTTTCACATTTTAAGTACAATTTCTGACGTTTTGGTTTGTTTACTTTTGTGGCTGTCAGTTTGTTGAATTTTTTTCTGTTATTTTGTCTAATTTTTGTTTTTTTTTTAGTATATAAAGTTTTTTATAGTATACAAACAGTTATTTTCACAACTAATTTTATATTGGATTTAATAACGTCCAAAGCTTACCTCATTGACATAGTTAAGGAATGCTTGTGTTTAATGTTCCGCCTAAGTGGATAAAATAACGAAAAGAAAATATGTTATTGCATTTTTTTATAAATTGTTTATTTATTTATTAATCAATGATATTAAAATAATTTATTAAGCTACTTCCCATGTAGCTATAATTCTGCACCAAAATTTTAAAGCAAAACTTACTTTGACATTTTATTTTTTGATAACATCAAATTTTAACTCGTGATCGGTGGAGTAGCTACTTACTGTCACTTGCTGTTGCGTTTAATCAATTTCCGACTTATTTCGTATGCTTTAACTTTAAATTATGACGCACGGGTAAAAACTCGTGGACTCAACTGTACCTACATTGTTTACATGTCTTTTTACTACAAAAGCAAGATTACGTAGGTCAAAATTTCTGACGTAAAAGCACTGTCAAAACATTAGATTGTGATTTTTCATTATGACCACGTTTATGTCATTGCTTGTCAGAGATATTTTTTTTGTTTACTATAAAAATAATATCTATAATTATTTATTCTAATTAATAGGCTATTGATTATGTATTTCAGAAAGGAACTACAAGTTAACGGAGTTTTATTGTTTCATATAGTCAATGGACCTCTAAATATGAAAAATCTGCGGAGTGCTATTATTTAAAGGGGTGCGTTTTTGAGAAATTGCTGAATTAGTTTAGTCCCTAGCCACAGGGCGAATTAGGGCGAGTTCTATACACTTTTGGTACCAACACGTCTTCAGTAAAATTATTCCAGGTTAAATTTGCTATCAAAACATCACATTTTAAAGGTAAAAATATTTTTTTCCAAAATATATTCAAAAGAAAAGCAAGAGAAAAACACGAAATATACCGATTTTGTTTTTTGCCCCATAACTTTTTTCCATAGGCTATAGGTTTAGGCATTGCTTCAGCGAAAAATAACGTTCATCCCTCCTCTTTAAAATGACGTTTAGTAAACGTCTCTATGATTTACAGGTTCCAAAATATAATTTTTCAAAATTCGCCACTTACGACGATTTTCCCATCGACGCCCATTTTCGTTGTTATTTCTCAAAATATTGTCCTGTAACTTTTTTCTACGTAGCTTTAGGTATATATAATGTTACATTTTATAGGAAGAAAAGTCAATTACCTTTAAATGGTCTATTGTAGAAGGCTGTATGGCTATTTTTAAGCAAGATATGGTTATTCAAACTTTTATACTTTAATGAATTTTGATATACTTTTCGATTATTTTTAAATTTCCCATTATAACTTTTTTTATTGTATATTTAGGTATATAAATTGTACAATAAAATAGGAAGCTTATTTTCTTTACTTTAAAATGGTGTATTGTAAAAAATTTTAGGACTATTTTTAAGCAAGATATACTTCTTCAACATGTGACATACACATACAATAGATCCCAATAAATTGGAGCCATATGGAAAACTTTTTTATTATAACCTTTATGAAAAAAATATATTCTTTATAAAATATTCTGCATAGTTTAAAACCTAAGATGCAATCATCAGATATAACATTTTATCAATAGTGTATGAGGTATGTTAAAAAATATGAATTTAGCTCAAGAGTAAAGTACCTTTATATTTCACAATATCGAAAAGTGTTACTAAAAAAAGTTATTTGGAATTAAAAATTATGTTATAATATGCAATTATATTCTTTTAATTAAAAAAAATTAAAAAATTAAAACTTTTCTCAAATTACGGATACCCTTGGATATCCTACGGATATCTTGTTTAAAAATAGTCCTAAAATTTTTTGCAATACACCATTTTAAAGTAAAGAAAATAGGCTTGTTTGTATTCCATAATGTAGGTACCTAAATGTACAAGAAAAAAGTTATAATGAGAAATTTAAGAAATAATCATTCAACATATCAAAAATTATAAAAAGTATAAAACCTTGAAAAAGCATAACCTGCTTAACAAGAGCCAATAATCTTTTACGATACACCATTTTAAAGGTAATTGATTTCTAAAAATA
This sequence comes from Diabrotica virgifera virgifera, assembly GCF_917563875.1. NCBI lineage: Eukaryota > Metazoa > Arthropoda > Insecta > Coleoptera > Chrysomelidae > Diabrotica > Diabrotica virgifera. The sequence continues at coordinate 163,811,238 of NC_065444.1, read as the reverse complement.
CAAAAATAGACGGTTTAGTTTTGATTTAAATCTGTCTCCTGCCATCCCCCGATGGCGCTATTTCTAGGTCTACCTTTTGTCAAGGAGGCTATGCAAGAAGACAAATTTAAATCAAAACTTCCGTAGTTCTCGGTATACAATAAAACTATTTATACCGGAGTAAGGTTAGAACGCCCTCTAACGGGGAATAAGTGAAATAAATGGCGACTCGATTCTAGTTTTCTGTTGACCTAGATATCAAAATATCAACAGGCACCGCTGGGAAATATTCCAAAAATGCGGTTCAGAGAAACTATATGAAACGAGTCTTTGTACTCTTATACAGAGTATGGCATTAGTAAAAATACAAAAATAGACGGTTTAGTTTTGATTTAAATCTTGCATAGCCTCCTTGACAAAAGGTAGACCTAGAAATAGCGCTATCGGGGGATGGCAGGAGACAGATTTAAATCAAAACTAAACCGTCTATTTTTGTATTTTTACTAATGCCATACTCTGTATAAGAGTACAAAGACTCGTTTCATATAGTTTCTCTGAACCGCATTTTTGGAATATTTCCCAGCGGTGCCTGTTGATATTTTGATATCTAGGTCAACAGAAAACTAGAATCGAGTCGCCATTTATTTCACTTATTCCCCGTTAGAGGGCGTTCTAACCTTACTCCGGTATAAATAGTTTTATTGTATACCGAGAACTACGGAAGTTTTGATTTAAATTTGTCTTCTTGCATAGCCTCCTTGACAAAAGGTAGACCTAGAAATAGCGCTATCGGGGGATGGCAGGAGACAGATTTAAATCAAAACTAAACCGTCTATTTTTGTATTTTTACTAATGCCATACTCTGTATAAGAGTACAAAGACTCGTTTCATATAGTTTCTCTGAACCGCATTTTTGGAATATTTCCCAGCGGTGCCTGTTGATATTTTGATATCTAGGTCAACAGAAAACTAGAATCGAGTCGCCATTTATTTCACTTATTCCCCGTTAGAGGGCGTTCTAACCTTACTCCGGTATAAATAGTTCTATTGTATACCGAGAACTACGGAAGTTTTGATTTAAATTTGTCTTCTTGCGTAGCTACCTTGACAAAAGGTAGACCTAGAAATAGCGCTATCGGGGGATGGCAGGAGACAGATTTAAATCAAAACTAAACCGTCTATTTTTGTATTTTTACTAATGCCATACTCTGTATAAGAGTACAAAGACTCGTTTCATATAGTTTCTCTGAACCGCATTTTTGGAATATTTCCCAGCGGTGCCTGTTGATATTTTGATATCTAGGTCAACAGAAAACTAGAATCGAGTCGCCATTTATTTCACTTATTCCCCGTTAGAGGGCGTTCTAACCTTACTCCGGTATAAATAGTTTTATTGTATACCGAGAACTACGGAAGTTTTGATTTAAATTTGTCTTCTTGCATAGCCTTCTTGACAAAAGGTAGACCTAGAAATAGCGCTATCGGGGGATGGCAGGAGACAGATTTAAATCAAAACTAAACCGTCTATTTTTGTATTTTTACTAATGCCATACTCTGTATAAGAGTACAAAGACTCGTTTCATATAGTTTCTCTGAACCGCATTTTTGGAATATTTCCCAGCGGTGCCTGTTGATATTTTGATATCTAGGTCAACAGAAAACTAGAATCGAGTCGCCATTTATTTCATTTAATTGATTTCTCTTTCTACTAAATGTACCATTGCATATACAGTGGAAACCCGATAAGTCGGCCCCCGATAACCCGGAACTCCGGCTAACCCGGACCAATTTTTATCAGACAAACATTTCAACAATAAAAATGTATGTAATATAATATTTGAGAGATAATGGGTATTTGTGTAATTTGAACTACATATACCATAGTAAAAATGACTCATGGCACACCACATTTATTGTCGTGTTATCGAAAACAACAGGCACCTGTAGTATCCTTTATTTATTTGAAACTGTCTTAGCATTGTTTAGAAAAGACTAAAAGACCATCAAAATTATTTTTTTAATAATGGTCTTAGTCATCACTGTTATTAAATAACATAACATCAGAGACGGTATTGCGTGTAGTAAAGTCATATTGTTGACTTCCGTTCTGTAATCGTTCGTAAATCTATTCAGATTTTGTGTTTGCGTGTTTTTTGTCTACATAAGGGCAACGTAAAAATGTTTTAGTGACAATGGAAAAGAAACTAGAAGTATTAAGTAGAATTGATAAAGGCGAATCTTGCAGCATCATACGGTGTCGGTACATCTACAGTATCGGATTGGAAGAAAAATAGAACTAATATCGAAGAATTTTGTTTCAAAATGATAACAAAAGACAGTTTGGACAATCGGAGCAAAGCTAATAAAGCTAAAAATGAGACTCTCGATGACGCTTTGTATGTGTGGTTTTGTGCAGAACGCGAACGTGGTTTACCAGTGTCTGTGTGACAATTATAACGGAGTTTATCTGTAAGCATACCATATTTTATTAATTTTTACCATTTTCTCCGGCTAACCCGGATTTTCGATAACCCGGATTGGCCGCGGTCCCGATTAATCCGAGTTAACGGGGTTCCACTGTACCTAGAAATGCGTAGAAAAAAGTTACAGAACAATGTTTGCGAAATAATGGGGAAAATGTCCCAAAAATGCTGTCAGCGGCTAATTTTGAAAAATATTATTTCGAAACTGTAAATCTTAGAAACTTTTACCAGATTTCGTTTTAAGGAGGAAGAATACAAGTTAGTTTTCACTGAAACAATGCCTATACCTATATCTCCGTAGAAAAAGGTTATGGGGCAAAAAACAAAATTGCTTTCTTTCGTGTTTTTTTCTTGCTTTTCTTTTGAATATATTTTTGTAAAGAAAAATATTTTTTACTTTTAAATGTGATATTTCGTTAGTAAATTTGACCTGGAACAATTTTCCTGTAGACGTGTTTGTACCAAAAGGGCATAGAACTCACCCTAATTCACCCTGTGCCTAGGGACTAATTCACCCCTTTCTCAAAAACGCACCCATTTAAATGGTAGCACTCTGCGGTTTTCTCAAATTTAGAGATCCATTGACCATATGAGATAATAAAATCCCATTAACGTTGTAGTTCCTTTTAGCTGTCTTATTTTGAACATAATCAATAGCCTATAATGATGTCAATTGGTTTTCATTACTTGCCGAAATATATTAATTAACAATAATATTATCATACTGTCCTCCTAAACCAAAATGACGTAACTAATTTTGCCATATTTGCATAAAAGGTTTCAAAAGGTCGCATATTTACTAAGCGAAACAGACGTATCTCGCGTTGTTAAAGCGGTTTCATGCGAGATACGTCTGTTTCGCTTAGTAAATTTGATGCGTATTGGTAAAAACACCATATTGCACAACATTTTACGCAAATATGGCAAAATAAGTTACGTCATTTTGGCTTAGGAGGGCAGCATAGTGTAGGTATAATCATTAAAATCAATCATTTAATATTTTTAAAACTAAGTATTGCAAAATCTAAAATTCATAAGAAAGAACAATTTTTTATGAATTTTACAACTTTGCTTTTACTGGATCATTTTTTTATTTTTTTATTAGCTACATTGTTGCTAATATTACTTTTTCGATCTAATACTTACTTTTTGAAATTGTTACTTGTTATTTGCTTACTTGTTATTTGCGAAAACTACCTGAAAACGTGGTTTTCTTGTTGAACACTAAACATTTTCACTTGCAAATTACCTGAAAAGTATTGACTTGACCACTTGGTGGTGACACAGAAAATTACACGGTATCTCCGTATTTCACATTAATTTACTGTGCTATAACACATACACGTACTGTGCTGTTTTTGTTATACATGTCGCATTTAGTAATTTTTTAGGGGGCCCCATTTCCATTTCTGCGTGAGGGCCCAAAGGAGTTTGTTACGCCTCTTCTGTCTATCCTAGAGATGGTGTTACCCTTTTTTGAAACACCCTGTAAAACAAAATAGCGTTTTATTTCCTCCTGACCGAATTGCTGATATTTTAAACCAATATTTCACACAGTACAGTACGGTCGAAAATAATTTGATGATTGATTTTGTTTGAAAGCGAAATATTTAGTAGCTTTATGTAATTAACAGCCTAATTATTAAATTTCAGAGCATGAGATCACGTCAAGAAAATATCCTGTAATGGTATACATACACGGAGAATCATTTGAATGGAATTCGGGAAATCCTTATGACGGAACCATTCTTGCTGCATATGGAAACGTTATAGTGGTAACTCTAAACTTTCGTTTAGGAATATTGGGTAAGTTTTATTTCTATATTTAACTGTGTTATAGCTATACAGGGTGTTTCATTGGGAAAGTAACATACGTTAACTGTAGAAAGAGGACACTTAGGCGGTCTCAAAAATACCATATTTAATTAGTGTTACTTCATTAATAACATAAATACTGGGTGTTTTATCTATTTTGCCATTTTTTTATTTGGTTCATAAGTTTTTAACCACACTATATATTCACTTTATATTTGTCACGAAAATATTCTTTGAAATGTACAAACCATTAATTTATTTACAATTGTAAAAAATCCAAGTCCAGATTAAAAAATATTGGAAAAAATGTTTCGACCCAAATAACACCCTGTACATTAATTTTTTTTAATGGATATTGCATTTGAAAATAGTGTAAAAAACTAAATTTAGTGTATACCTTAAATTTTCGGCAAAATGATTTTTCTGGTAAAATTTTGAATCTGAATTCTGAAATTCTCTGAATTGCGAGTGCTCTAAGAAAAAAAATAAAATGAGATTTAATTTTAACTAATACCGTTATTTAATCTAAATTAGTGAAAAGTTAACATTTCAGTGTTTTTTATTATGTGTGACAAATAGTTTATAGCAAATATTCATCTTTAAATAATAAATAAATAATAAAGAGTCAATAAAAATACACCAGTTTAATCAACAAAGTACCTAAAAATTAAAACAAAACAGCGAAAATTTGCAGGATAATAACTATTCGAAACTAACGTACTTATTCAAAATTACCACCGTATACAAGCAACAAAGAATTTTATGACATGCTAGAATTAGCAACAGCATTGGATATGGCGATTGTTAACACATTCTTTAAAAAGAGAGAAACTCAACTTATTACCTACAAAAGTGGACAACATCAATCCCAAATAGACTACTTCATGATAAGGAAAGAAGACATACGTGAATGCAAGGACTGCAAGGTAATAGTTAGTGAGACAGTAAGCCAACAACATAAGCTGCTTGTTCTGGACATCGAAGTAAAAAGCGAAACTAAACAAAAATATCGGAGAGGACCACAAAAAATCAAGTGGTGGATGCTAAAAGATGAGAAGGAAGGTCTATTCAGGGAAAGAATAGTAGAAAAAATATGTTGGAACATGAAAGGAAGCCCTAACACAATTTGGAGAAAAATGGCCAATATTATTAGAGAGACGGCTATTGAAATACTTGGGAAAACGTCAGGAAAGAAGTTTGAAGATAAAGAGACTTGGTGGTGGTCAAATGAAGTACAAGGAAAAATAAAAGAGAAGAGAAAATTATATAAAAAGTGGCAAGAAACCAGATCGGACATAGATCTTCAAAACTATATGGTCGCCAAAAAGGAAGCGAAAGTAGCAGTAGCAAAAGCTAAAGCAGAAGCGTATTCAAACCTATACGATCAACTTGATACCAGGGAAGGCGAAACGAAGATATATAAAATAGCCAAACAGAGAGCAAAGAAAGCAAAAGATTTTAATCAGATTAGATGTATCCGAGATGAAAATAATAAAATACTAGTTCACGAAAGGGATGTCAAAAAGAGATGGAGAAAGTACTTTGACAGCTTATTAAATGAAGAATTTGACAGACAGCCTGTAGAGTCAACGGAGACAGTAGCAGCAATGGTCACCAAAATAACCAATGAGGAAGTGGCTCAAGCGCTTCAAAAAATAAAGAAAGGAAAAGCGGTAGGACCAGATGATATTCCTGGGGAAGTATGGAGAGCATTGGGAGAGACAGGAACAAGGTGGCTAGCAGGTCTATTTAATAGAATTATGGAAGTTGGACAAATGCCAGACGAATGGAGAAGCAGTATACTGGTACCTGTTTACAAAAACAAGGGAGATATACAACAATGTACAAACTACAGGGCTATAAAACTGCTTAGCCACACCATGAAAATATGGGAAAGAGTAATTGATAGACGGATACGTGAAGAGACCGAAATATCCGAGAATCAATTTGGCTTTATGCAGGGTAGATCAACAACAGATGCAATTTTCACTATAAGGCAGTTGATGGAAAAATACAGGAGTAAAGAAACAAACGCTCATATGGTATTCATTGATCTTGAGAAAGCATATGATAGAGTTCCTCGAGAGATTCTGTGGTGGGCACTCAATAAGAAAGGAGTCCCTGGTGAATATGTAAAGATTGTGAGGGATATGTATGAGGGAGTAACGACTAGTGTTAGGACAGGTGTGGGAGAGACTGATAAATTTCATGTGAAAGTAGGATTGCATCAAGGTTCTGTGCTTAGTCCGTATTTATTCTCATTAGTTTTGAACCAGATAACAGCGAAAATACAGGGTAACATTCCATGGTGCTTAATGTATGCTGATGATGTCGTGTTAGTAGGAAATAGTGAAAGAGACTTAGAACAAAAACTGGAACAGTGGAGACAAGCTCTGGAGGAAAAAGGTTTAAAACTTAGTAGGACAAAAACAGAGTATTTGGAATGTTCATTTAAAGATGGAGCTACTACAAATAAAATGGTATCTTTGGATGGTGAAATGATTGTAAAAAGCAATAGTTTTAAGTACCTAGGATCGGTATTACAGAGTAATGGAGAAATAGATGGAGATGCATGCAGTAGAATTAGGGCTGGATGGATGAAGTGGAAAGAAGCGAGTGGTGTGTTGTGTGACAGAAAAATTCCAATGAAGCTGAAGGGAAAATTCTATAAAACAGCCATAAGACCAGCTATGATGTACGGAACTGAATGTTGGGCAGTGAAAAAGAAAGAGGAACAGCGAATGCATGTGGCGGAAATGAGAATGCTTAGATGGATGAGTGGAGTGACAAAGAAGGATAAAATTAGAAATGAGTATATTAGGGGAAGTCTAGGTGTGGCACCAATTGATGCCAAAATGAGAGAGCATAGGTTAAGATGGTTTGGTCATGTTCAACGTCGAGACGTTAACCACCCAATACGAAGAATAGCTGAAGTGCAGATTCCTGGAAGGAGTAGGAGAGGAAGACCAAAGAAGACCTGGGGGGAGACGATAAGGCAGGACATGTTGGTAAAGGGGATTAACATTGATATGGCCCAAGATAGAATTGTGTGGAGAAATGCAATTAGGGAAGCCGACCCCGCATAGGGATAAGGCAAAGAGAATGATGATGATGAACAAGCAACAAAGAAATCCTGTCATATTCACCGCACACTGTTAATAAACTTTGAAAATATTAAGGCATATTCATTTGACTCTTAGTATTGTAGCTTATTCAGACCCAATAAATATGTAAAAAAATCCCAAATTTTGAGGGGGACAATTTTGAATAAATACTTTAGTTTTTTTTTCAATATTTTTTAATCCGGACATGGAGTTTTTACAATTGTAAATAAATTAATTGATTCTACATCTTAAAGAATATTTCGTGCCAAATATAAAATGAATATACAGTGTGGTTAAAAAGTTATGAACCAAAAATAAAAATGGCAAAATAGATAAAACACCCAGTATCTTTGTTATTAATGCAGTAAGACCCATTAAGTATGGTATTTTTGAGACCGCCTAAGTGTCCTCTTTCTACAGTTAACGTATGTTACTTTCGCAATTAAACACCCTGTATACATAAGGTAGCTTATACAGTGTGTAAAAGCCAAATGGAATAAATTCATAATATCGTCAATGAGCAATTTTGAAAATAAATCCCGACAAAAACATCACATTTTACTGCTGGCAGAAAACAGAAAAAAAATATGTATTTGGCAAATAAACATTACTTTTCACTGAAATTGAATGTTCAAACTGCCAAGAGGCAGGAGGACAGGAGAAAAGCAATGTTAATTTGTCAAAACTAAACATTTTTTTCTGTTTATAATAGCAGTAAAATGTATTTTGTTTTAAATAAATTATATACATTCTCCTGTTTGTGTCAATAAGTTAAATTAAAGAAAAGATTTTGGACACCCTGAATAGAGAATTGAATAACTCATTTCAAATGAGCTAGCAAATGGTCATATTTATGACGTCACTAGTATATTATAACTACATGGCAAAAAATCATAATTGTTTAGGCAATACGTAAAGTATCCTTAACAATAGTAACCTATACTTATTGTACGGTTATAGAGTATATTCCCATAGGTAAGCTGGTTAAGAGTAGATAACGATTTTTCATATGTAATTTAAAGTATTATCTGCATAAATGGCACAAAGAATATTTGCTACGAGAGGTATATGGTTCAAAATGCATACAGTATCACGACTAATAAGTTATGTTCACATACATGTAGAGTACTTACAGTTTTATTCCTTGATGACGTGTCACATCAGAGCTCTGATTGAATTCCATAATCCATTTGGTTCATTTGTAAGGCACTCACTAATACGCTAAATAAATCATCGTCGATAATACTGAGCAGATTGAATTATTTGAGCGGTATAAAACGATAGCAAAAAAAGCCGGTAAAATGCGGCCTTTTTACGAATAGCGGGAGCGTCGATAGATTAGAGATGATTCTCGTTAGGAAGCTTTTGACGATCTGCCCCGGCGAGGGGTTCAAATGCGAGTCTCAACAATAACCTGGAGTTTCCAGAAAGGTTACATAAATACTACTTGAATTTTAAGTAATCAGTAGTACAGGGGCGTAACTAATTATTTTAGTGAGCCGTGTATAATATATTTATTGTACATATTGCCGGGGGCGACAGGCGAGAGAGATGGCCTATATCACCTCGAAGAGAGGGGATTGGCAAAGATGTGCACAACGATAAGAAATGTTTGAAGAAATTAGAGTTTATATACACAAGGGGTAACAACGATAAAATGGAGGAAAACGATAAGTTTTCCCCCTAGGGATAGATTTTAATCTTCCAGGGGAATCACAGCGATTTTCGTAATACCACGAAGAAAATCACCGTGAGTAGTGTGAATCTTGACAGTACGAACTAGACCATCCTTACCAGGCAATACATCTATTACCCTGGCAGTTGGCCATAAGAGTGGAGGAGTACCATCCTCCTTCAACAGAACCAAATCCCCGATCTTGACAGGGTCAGTAGGGTCGGTCCATTTATTTCTTTGCTGCAGGAGGCAAAGATAGTCTTTTTTCCACAATTTCCAAAATTGCTGTTGAATTTTACTAATACGCTGAAAAAGATTCAACCTATTTTCAGGTATCTCTGAAACACTTGGTTCAGGGGGCGCGGTTAAACTTCTTTGAACTAAGAAGTGAGCTGGAGATAGGAAAGCGAAGTCATTGGCGTCAGACGACATCCTAGTGATGGGTCTCGAATTTAGAATAGCCTCGATTTGGCATAATACTGTGTTAAACACTTCAAAGGTGAAGTGGGAATTTCCTATAATTCGATAGAGGTGATACTTCACACTCTTTATTCCTACCTCATGGAGGCCGAATTGATGGGGGTTGCGGGGAACACCCATCTTGAAAGTTATGGAGTTTTGAGTACAGAATTCCTTAATCTGTTCCGAATTATTTTGATTTAAGAAAAAATCATAGAATTCGCGCATTTCATTTTTTGCCCCATGGAAATTTGTGGCATTGTCGCTCCAAATAATACTGGGCGTGGATCTTCTGGCAATAAACCTTTTCAGAGTAAGAATATAGGCTTCTGCGCTTAATCCTGTGACGAGTTCGATATGAACACATTTAGTGCTCATGCAAATGAAATAGGCTACGTATGCTTTGTAAAGCGGTGCCTTCCTCAAATGTGAGGACTTAATTAAGAAGAACCCCCCATAGTCCACTGAGACGACTTGGAAGGGTCTAGTGGGGAGTACACGATCGGGATGCATATCTGCCATCTGTTGAACAGAATTGGGTGTCATGAATCGGAAACAGTTTACACACTTACGAATTAAGCGTTTAATCTGTCTTAATCCGTCAATTGGCCAGTACTTCATTTTGACATACGAAAGTACTGTTTGCGCGCCTGAATGTAATAACTTATGATGAGCTTGAGTCAAGATTAGTTCTACAACTCGACATTTAGAAGGAAGTAGAATGGGGTGTTTTTGATTATACGATATGGGGGCGTGTCGGAGACGTCCTCCCACACGAATCAGCCCATCATTATGTTGTAGGAAGGGGTTGAGTTTACGAATGGCTTTATTGGTCACGAGTTTAGCATTTTTCAATTCAAGAATCTCTTTTTTAAAGTAGATACTTTGGATATACCTGATGATCGCGTGATCAGCGATCTCCATTTCGGGTGGCGTCAATATATCCGTATCTCGTGGAGAGTTATTTATTTTCTTTTTAATATTACTGATGAATCTAAAAAGATAAGCGACAATTCTTTGAATTTTACGAAAAGAAGAAGATTTAGCGAATAGATTTTCAAAGGTGTCGTTGAGTTCGTGATTTGTTGCTATGTTTGAGACAACTAACTTCCTTAATTCAGGAAGATCATCCTGAAAATGAGGAATTTGATGAAGAGAAAAATCGATGGGATTGTCTCTAATAAAGCTAGGTCCGCATAACCAGTCTTCGGTGGTCTGGGGATTATCAAAGACATTTATCCCTCTGGAAGCGGGGTCAGCGATGTTTTCGTGACTTCTGACGAAATGGAAATCACAAGGAAAAGTTTCCAACAAGGAATTGACCTTTTGAATTCTGTTTTGTACAAAAATGTTCCAAATGTGTTTTTTAGAAAGTATCCAAGACAAGGCAATTGTAGAGTCAGCAAAGAGATGAGATGAAGATATACTCAAATTTTTCTTGAAGATGTGAAAAAGTCTATGAGCCAGAGTGACTCCCAACACTATTCCACAAAGTTCCAATTTGGGGATGGTGAGTTTATTTTTTAGCGGAGAAATTTTGTTTTTAGAAGCGATAAGCCGCGACGATACAGAAAAGTCTGAGTATGTCGCTTTGAGATACACACAAGTGCTGTATATTTTTTCCGATGCGTCGGTGAAAATAATTAATTGAACATCAACAACTTTCTTTTGTAAAAGTAAGCATCGAGGTACCTTGACCTCTTCTATAGTTTTGAATGTCGATAAGAGGTTTTGCCAATTTTTCATAATGATGGGTGAGTCAATGGGTTGATCCCAGTCCAGTTTCTGGGACCATATTTCCTGTATCAAGAGCTTAGCGTTCACAAGGACAGGGGATAACCATCCTAGCGGGTCATACAAAGTAGCAATGTAGGAGAGAATAGTACGTTTAGTAACAACATTAGCCAATTTGAAGATAGGAGTTTTAAACGAAAAGTGGTCGCGTTCTGAATCCCAGAATATGCCTAAGACTTTATCAGATCCCGTGAAGTTAAGACTGACTTCAGAGACGGGATTTAAATTGTGTTGAGACAGAAATTCTGAAGAACTGCAGTTCCACTTGTGGAGGAGGAAACCATGGGTTTCTAGCAAAGAAGTTAATTGTTCGAAAAGACAACTTAATTCATGAAGACTGTCAGCACCGCTGATCAGGTCATCCATATAGATAGATTCTTGCAGAACACTAGTAGCAAGTTCGTGGGTATGTTTGTTGTTGTCAGCGATGTGCTTGATAACTCTTTGAGCGATAAATGGGCTACTTGGGAGCCCGAAGGGTAATCTTTGAAATTGATAGCACCGTAAAGGCTGCTGAATATTGTCCCTAAAGAGAAAATTTAACAGAAATGTTTCAGTGGGACAAATGGCGATTTGTAGGAACATAGCCTTGATGTCGCCTACTAGTGCGAATTTAAACTGACGAAACTTAGCGAGAATGTCAAAAAGTTCATGTTGGACGACATAACCTTTGTCTATGACGTCACTGAGGGAGATTCCCGTAGACGATTTATTGTTTGGATCGAAAACTATACGAGTGGAAGTAGTAGAGTTGGATTTGAAAACGGGAAAGTGAGGGAGAAAGTAATTAGGTTTACCTGAGTCATTTAGCATTTTTAACGGCACTTGAATTATTTGTCCGTTATTGAGATATTCCGATATAATGTCCTGATATTTTTCCAATAAATCAGGGTTGAGTTGAAAACGTTTCTCGAGACTGAGAAAACGTCTTTTTGCCGAGAGAAACGAATTTCCCATGTCTATATCTTCGATAGGGAGTTTGAGATTGAGTGTGGACTCATATCGTCCATTGGGGAGAACATTAACATGTTTTACAAAATTAATTTCAGCGGGGTGATCATTAATGAGATCGGTGTTCTGAGGAGCGGCTTCTTCCAGCTCCCAGAATTTTTGTAAATGATCGGATAGTTCCTCGTTGGACACTACCGGCTCATTTACGGCGGAAGGAGTGTTATGAGAACAACAAGTAACGAGAGAGTTTGAATAAAATTCCAAAGCCTTTTTAGTATTTTTCGACTTAAGAGCAAAGTCTGGAACTGACCCTGATATCGTGTACCCGAGTAGAGTGCGTTGAAGAACGGGAAGACCTTTTCCCAAACGAATTATTTCAGGTTGAATGATATCGTTATACAGGTCTGCACCGAGCAGGATACCAATTGGGGATGTTACATGGAACATCGGATCACCTAATGGTATCTCTGAGGGTATGTTTAGTTTGCTCGCCGAAATAGAAATTTGAGGAAGCGGATTTGTTATCTTTGGGAGTACAGAGCACGAGATGTCAAAAGGAACGTCGTTAGCGACAGCGAAAATTGTTGTATCTACAATAGATTGAGACGAGGATGAGGTGGAGTTAATTCCGTTGACCCGTAATTTTCCATCTCTAGTGGTGAGTGACAGTTCCTTTACGAGGTCAGCACTAATAAATGAAACCTGTGAGGCCGAGTCTAAAAGTGCCTTTGCGAAGACCCTCTTGCCGCTAGGAGCGACAAGATAGACCTGGAGTGTGCTTAGTAACACCAAATGATTATCAAGCGAGGCTGCAGATAGAGCCATTGAATGTGGAGTCGAATTTTGAAGATTAACTTCCGTTTCAGGAGCTCTAACATGTGAGGGCCCCTGTTGTGAATTACCCTGTATATGGGAGTTATTTGAGATAGCGGTTTTATTATGATTATTTGAGTTGTGTTGGCCAACAGCCGCGGAAGGGTTACTATGACCCGTTTTGTCGAAATGGAGCAACGTGTGATGACGAGATTTACAAACTATGCAAGAGAATTTGGATTTACACTGATCGAGCATGTGAGACCCAAGACAATTAATACAAAATTTATTTTGTTTGACAAAACTAAAACGTTCTTTAGAATTCAACTGCTTGAACTGAGGACAAGAGTAGATCGAGTGAGAGTCGTTGCAATAGGAACATTTCTTAGGACCTAAGCGAGGCGAAAGGTTACTGGTAGAAGTGTCTGAGGCTAGGTGTAAAGAGTGTCTGGAAGTAGTAGTCGATTTTGGTTTTGATTGAGATTGAATATTCTCAAGATGAACAACGCGTGTCTCGATTTCCCCTAGAAAATGGACAAAATCAGGGGTAGCTTGGCTACCACCGGATTGGAACTCAAGAGCCCTAATGGTAGGTGCGTCGAGTTTCTGAGTAGCGATATGTATGAGAAGTAAATGCAAGAGATCTGAAGGGGGCCTATTCAAGTTCAATAGGGCCTTGAAATTATTTGACATGACCGTATGAAAATTTCTTAATTGTGAGTGATTTGCGTTTCCAGAAATAGGAGGCGCATCAAGAATTTGAGAGATGAGAGTTTTGATAAGCGATTTAGAGTTGGCGTACCTTTGTGTCAGGTTATCCCGGGCTATTTTGTAATTGTCACCTGTGAGTGGGATATGCTCGAGAAGCGTCAAAGGCTCGGAAGTTAGAAAACTTTTGAGGTAAATGAGTTTTTCCAGATCACTTAATGTAGTATCAGATCCTATTATTGTATCAAAGGTCTCAATGAATGAATTGTATTCAGTAACTAAGCCACTAAATGGTTTTAACTGAATACGAGGGAGGTTTACTGTTCGTTGCCTAGCCATAGACTGTGAGGTTAGAGAAGAATTAGGGTCAAATTGGAGGGAGGGGGTAGCAGTCACATTAGAACTTTCAATGACCTCTAACCTTTCTTCCAATAGAGAAATTGTATCCAAATATTTATCAAAAACCACAGAGGAATCAGTAGAGGGGGTAGGTTCCTCGGGGATCGTCTCCAGCACATTTTGAGCATCGCGGAAAAGTCCGTAAGAATGTTTGAGTTGTGAAATTATTTCACGAATTTTATATTTGTTTAGAGAATTAAGAGTTGTGGGAACCGAATCAGCCAACTTGGTTATATCAAGTTTTGCGGTGAGCCTCTGTCGGTTATATTTTGATCGGTCAGCCATGTTGCGAGAATGTGAGATTAGATAGATTATTTGCAAATGTCTAAACCTATAAATCGATGCGAAAATGAGAGAATATGTACAACATATTATATATTACACGTTTAATAGTGTGAGATTGGCTTAATAGTATCACCCTGTATGAGCGCAGATTAGTATATGAAATGCAAAACTATAAAATTTCAAAATATATGCAATTTTCCAAAATGGGTATTTTTCAGCAAGTGTGAGACACCCTTAACAAGTATTTAAATTAATTAAATTGAAGGAAAAAACAATTATTTATTTTCTATAGTTTTCTAGAAGTGTAAAATGAGCTTAAGCGAAGCTAAATGTAGCAAAAACTTACAATTTATGCAAGAAAACAAAATTATTTTTAATAATTTTTGTAACCTGTGAACCAGGCTTAATCGGATTCAAAATTATAAATTTAATTTAAATCAAAAGGTTGAACAAACAATGTTAAAATTATAACACCCGTACTATCAGCCAAGAAATGAGTACACTTTTTGTATACTATAAACAGAAAAATATATTTACGAAAATAAAATAATGTAATATATGCAAATATTTTTTCATACAAACAAAACGACTCCTTTATTTGAACAAAGCAAGTAGTTTCTGAAATTGCACGTGTAGACCGGGCTTAACAACCTACCAGCTATTGTAGAGACGTGCTGGGTTAAATACTGAGAATTTGAGTGCAGAAAGAGAGGAATATTTTATTTTTGTGCCGGGGCGGCGTGGCTTGGAAATTTCCAAATGCAACAGAAAGACACTATAAATGAAAAACCGTTATTCTCAGAATAGAGATTATCAAAATATGCAAATACGAAGGACCTTGAGGATTTAATTAATAAATAATTAATATGATACGGCTCGATGGAACAGAAATGTTTAGGCAATACGTAAAGTATCCTTAACAATAGTAACCTATACTTATTGTACGGTTATAGAGTATATTCCCATAGGTAAGCTGGTTAAGAGTAGATAACGATTTTTCATATGTAATTTAAAGTATTATCTGCATAAATGGCACAAAGAATATTTGCTACGAGAGGTATATGGTTCAAAATGCATACAGTATCACGACTAATAAGTTATGTTCACATACATGTAGAGTACTTACAGTTTTATTCCTTGATGACGTGTCACATCAGAGCTCTGATTGAATTCCATAATCCATTTGGTTCATTTGTAAGGCACTCACTAATACGCTAAATAAATCATCGTCGATAATACTGAGCAGATTGAATTATTTGAGCGGTATAAAACGATAGCAAAAAAAGCCGGTAAAATGCGGCCTTTTTACGAATAGCGGGAGCGTCGATAGATTAGAGATGATTCTCGTTAGGAAGCTTTTGACGATCTGCCCCGGCGAGGGGTTCAAATGCGAGTCTCAACAATAACCTGGAGTTTCCAGAAAGGTTACATAAATACTACTTGAATTTTAAGTAATCAGTAGTACAGGGGCGTAACTAATTATTTTAGTGAGCCGTGTATAATATATTTATTGTACAATAATTTTAATCATAAATCGCTCGTTCACGGAATAGTGAATTTATTACCCGTGTTGAGCTGCCCCCCCCCCCACTTGCAAAAATTAAAAAACAAATAGCCCTGATTTATGAGCTATTTATGAGCTCTCATATTCCGTAAATTAAAAACTTTGAGCTCGTTCCACTGAGCAGGAATTTAATATTTTAGTGGGGTGGGCTGAGTCAGCCCGCCCCCCCACTACTTAAAAATCGGAATATTGAATCGATTTGCGGCAGAATTACGAGCTATTTATGAGCTCTTGAAATGATATAGTTTCGATTTTTGAGCTCATCCCCTTCACCTCCAAACAACCCTTTAATTGATTTAACTTAAGAGAAACATGCTGAGAAAACTTAAAATATATCGTATTGCGGATATAATTCCTATAACTTATATATTCTAAGAATAAACTATTAAATCACGTGCATTTCGATTGAGCTACAACCCCTTCGCAAGAAAACTACCCCACCTTTCCGGCTTAAGAGAGAATTGTACTTAAAATGCATTAAATTAATTATTTGGAGACTACATATTCTTAATAATTTATGAGCTCCCAAATTACGCGCATTTAGATCAGTAAATTGCAATTTATTTTGTATAGTGCAGTCACTGAAGTTAAAAATCAACGATTACCTTCAATTTCGGTGAACCTTCATCGATTTTCACGAAAATTGGTCAGTGGATAGAGGATAACTCAAAAAGCAAAGGTGACATGGTACCACCTTGCGCCTTTACCCTGAGGGTGGATACCGCCCCTTCTCGGCGGTGAAAATTATTTTAGAAAAAATAACTGCACAAATCAATAAAAGGACAAATTATAAGCAACATTTGTTATATAAAGTTATTAAAATAAGTCAATACTTTTTAAGTTATTAAAGATCAAAGATTTTAATTATTCGTGAAAAAAATGCATGTTTTGAAACGGTTTTTCGTAAGTCACTGAAAAACTGTAAGTTTTTACAAAAAAAGCTATAGGAATTATATCCGCAATACGATATATTTTAAGTTTTCTCAGCATTTTTCTCTTAAGTTAAATCAATTAAAGGGTTGTTTGGGGGTGAAGGGGATGAGCTCAGAAATCGAA
Source organism: Diabrotica virgifera virgifera (assembly GCF_917563875.1). Classification (NCBI taxonomy): domain Eukaryota; kingdom Metazoa; phylum Arthropoda; class Insecta; order Coleoptera; family Chrysomelidae; genus Diabrotica; species Diabrotica virgifera. The sequence continues at coordinate 163,794,153 of NC_065444.1, read as the reverse complement.
ACTATATTATTCGATTCATCAAAAATCGATTCAATATTTTTATTTTTAAGTAGGGGGGGCTGACTAAGCCCCCCCCCCCCACTAAAATATTAAATTCCTGCTCAGTGGAACGAGCTCAAAATTTTAAATTTGCGGAATATGAGAGCTCATAAATAGCTCATAAATCAGGGCTGTTTGTTTTTTAATTTTTGCAAGTGGGGGGGCAGCTCAACACGGGTGAATTTATTCCATTTAGCTTTTACACTCTATATATACATTAAATAAGGAATTGTTAGTTGAAATAAACGGAAAAAAACATGGAAAGACAACGCTGAAATGTGGAATAGTGTACAAATATGACTGAAGTGTGTAAGCTTCATTAATTCCTAGCTGAGCAATTTCCGTTTACAAAGCCATCTTCAGAGCTATGGTCAAATGTTTAAGTATCACTATAAAGAGAGGGGTCCCATTTTTCGTATTGGTAAAAATTGTGAAAAAATTCCTTATGTAGTCTTTTTGTAGCATTTTAGCAACCAATAGACCAAGTTTGCAAAACACTACATAAATCCTATTACCTAAATGGGATACCCCGATTTATAGTGGTACTTAAACATTTTACCATAGATCCGAAGAGGGCTTTGTAAGCCGAAAGCACTCACTTATGATCTAAGAGAACAACGTTTTCGAGAAAGTAATTTAAGACAGCTTATTCTTTCATATATTGTTCTATATGCTTCCTCGAGCATCGTACCGGCCATCTGGCTGCTGATACAGGTTGCCTTCATTACTGCGCAGCACACCTGTACAGGTATTACAAAATCAAGGTGATTGATTAGTGTAATAAAGCTTAGTAGATCCGCTATAGTAATAGATAGCAATAAAAATTAATAACAAAAATTGTAGCAAACTTTGAGCTTCACATTACAAAATTAGTTAGAATGTTACAGGGTGTTTGATAACATAGTGGCAGACCAAATTTTTGTTTTTTTAAATGGAACACCCCATATCTAATTTTATATTCGAAATCTTCTTAACTTCCCCATCATAAAAAGGTTTGGTATGTTATATATTATACAGGGTGTAACAAAAATACAGGTCATAAACTAAATCACATATTCTGGGGCCAAAAATAGTTCGAATGAACCAAAAAAAGTTACATCCCTTTGAAGTTACAAAATGAAAATCGATTTTTTCGAATATATCGAAAACTATTAGAGATTTTTTATTAAAAATCGACATATGGCATTCATATGGCAGGAACATCTTAAAACAAAATTATAGTAAAATTTGTGCACCCCATAAATATTTTATGGGGGTTTTGTTCCCTTAAACCCCCCCCCACCCAAACTTTTGTGTACGTTCCAATGAAATTATTATTGTGGTACCATTAGTTAAATTCAATGTTTTTAAAACTTTTTTGGCTCTTAGTATTTTTTCGATAAGACAGTTTTTATCGAGTTGCGGCTTCTTTTTTAATATGTTTACATAAAAATTGTATGGGGGTTTTGTTCCTTTAAACGCCCCAAATGTTTATGTACGTTCCAATTATACTATTACTGCGATACCATTAGTTAAACACAGTGTTTTTAAAACTTTTTTGCCTCTTTATATTTTTCTGATAAGGCACCTTTTGTCGAGATGTGGCTTCTTTTTTAATATGGTTCAAAATATACCTAAAAAATGTAAATCATAAATAAATGTTCATATTATTACAAAGTCTCCATAATCGTAATTACTTAACCATATACAAATATGTGGTGGATTTGAAAATTATTCCAAATATCTCGATAAAAACTCGACTTTTCGAAAAAGTACAAATAGACCAGGGCCCATCTGTAAAAATATTAGTACATTTGGACGTTGAGAGGTGACTCAAATGTTTTTGCAGAAATTGCTTGAAAATAACTCAAATGATAATATTTGAGTTATCCTCCCTCTCAAAAAGGTCCGGAACATTGTTTAAATAATCAAAATGTCAAAAAATTAAGGAAAAATTCGATTTTTTCTTCGTTTTTTGATTATAACTTTAAAAGTATTCATTTTCAAGAAAAGTTGTACTGACATAAAAGTTGCGTAATTAGATTTCCTATAATATCGAATTGGATAAAAATTAAGAAAATGGTCACCCTTGTTGAAAAATAGCAATAATTGCGAGAAAATCATACAAAAACAGGTATTCGCATTTTACGTTTTTCAACCATTTATGCTACACTTGAGACCTTCATATTTCACCCAGAAAAACTTTATGATACAGTAAAACAATACTGTAAATTTAATTAAGATCGGTTTAATAGATTTTGCAAAATGAATTTTGCAATCCAGCTTTCGCAAAAAAAATTCATTTTTCAAAATGTTACAGGACTGAAAATAAAGCAGATAGCAAGTTTAACTTTTTTTGCGTATATAAATGTACTGTACCTTTCATTTACAATTTGCAAAACTAAAATCGATTATTTACCACAGCGTCAGGAATTTTTTTAAATAAACATTAATTTTTGGTGCTACGCGCAGGACAGCGGATAGTTTGCTCTGATTGGGCATTCCAATGACCTTTGATAATGATTAATACATTTTAATTTTTATTACATTTTGATATAAATAAATAAATTTGTTTATTGCAAAATAAAATCACATACTCTATCCTTTGAAATAACACTTTTATTAGCAAAAACTTTCTTTGTTCTTATATTTTAACTTAAATAATAAAAGTTTATTATTTTTAAAAATATGCAATTGTTTAAACAATATTTCACAAACAATAATAAAATTAGTTTAATTTTTGGGGAAATAAATATTAAAATACAACAAAATATAGAGTAAGAAAATAATATATTGGATAAAGATTGGAAGAAATTTTGGAGGAAATCAACTTGTGTGAATCGAACACCGCTGTCCTGCGCGTAGCACCAAAAATTATTGTTTATTTCAAAAATTTTCTGACGCCGTGGTAATTAATCGATTTTAATTTTGAAAATTTAAAATGAAAGGTACAGTGCAAATCTATAAGCAAAAAAAAATTAACTTGCTATCTGCTTTATTTTCAGTCCTGTAACATTTTGAAAAAATGAATTTTTTTTGCTAAAGCTGGATTGCAAAATTTATTTTGCAAAATCTATTGAACCAATCTTAATGAAATTTACAGTATTGTTTTACTGTATCATAAAATTTTTCTGGGTGAGATATGAAGTTCCTAAGTGTAGCATTAATCGTTGGAAAACGTAAAATGCGAATACTTGTTTTTGTATGGTTTTTTCGCAATTATTGCTATTTTGCAACTAGGGTGACTATTTTTTAAATTTTTAACCAATTCTATATTGTAGGAAATTTATTTACGCAACTTTTATGTTAGTACAACTTTTCTCGGAAATGAATACTTTTAAAGTTATAATCAAAAAACGAAGAAAAATATCGTATTTTTCCTTCAATTTTTGACATTTTGATTATTTAAACAATGTTCCGGACCTTTTTGGGAGGGAGGATAACTCAAATATTATTATCTGATTTATTTTCAAGCAATTTCTGCAAAAAAATTTGAGTCACCTCTCAACGTCCATCTCAAAACAGATGCGCCCTGGACTAAAAGAGGCAAAAAAGTTTTTAAAATATTGTGTTTAACCAATGGTACTACAATAATAATGAAATTGGAACGTGCAGAAAAGTTTGGGGGGTTTAAAAGAACAAAACCCCCATAAAATTTTTATGGGATATCTAAATTTCACTTTAATCTTTTCTTAAGATACTACTGCCGTAAAAATGTCACATGTCCATTTTCAATAAAATATCTCAAATAGTTTTCGATATATTGGAAAAAATCGATTTTTATTTTGTAACTTCAAAGGGCTGTAACTTTTTTTATGTGTACATTTGTACTCAAGTAAGTTAGGTTCAATCGAACTATTTTTGTTCCCAGAATATGTGATTAAATTTATGACCTGTATTTTTGTTACACCCTGTATAGGGTATTTACAAAATTATAACTAATGTTCTATGAAAATCGTAATAAGTTGAGCTCCCTGTATACATAAAAATAACACAACAGCAATGGTTTATTGGTGCCATACTTTTTTGTTGATTATCAAAATTTACAAAAATGATTGATATTGCTAATTTTCTTTATATCGAATACAAGGTGGGTCAAAACGCAAGTACAATATTTTCTCAGTAATTTTAAATAGAACACCTTAATTAATAGTACCTCTGAAAAATGAAAATATCTCGAAAACTAACTAATTTAGACATAGGGAATATGATTAACTATTTAGATGGGAAATAAGCCACAATTTAATTGAAAAAATAATTTTATTAACGTTTCGAAGCCCAAATCGGGTTTCGTTGTCAAAATACAAAATACTACTAAATTAAACAAGAATGTTGTTGCTAAGTAAAAAAAGAATTCTTCTAATAATTTATTTAATCTGACTCATTTATATTGGCAATTCAGACGTATATTATACATTTTAAAGTAGAAAACTCTAAAATGATATAGCTAATATTATTTTGAGTTGTTTTAAGTTTCTCGGATAGTCCTTTTATATATGGTATTAATATTTTCCTCGTATTATTTCTTCTGAATGTTGTAGGATTCCGTTCTAAGTTGTTCTGTTCCATTCGATCCAATCTTGATAATTCCTTATTTATAAACGATAAAGGATAATCATTTTTTAATAAAACAGAATCGCAGAATCTTGAGAATATCATGGACGGAGAGTCACAAACGTCGAGGTCTTGAGAAGAATGAATAAAGAAAAGGAAGTCACATTTACGATCAAAAAACGAAAACTGCAATACTTGGGACACATTACAAGAGGCGAAAGATATGAACTGCTTCGAATAATTATGCAGGGGAAGATAGCATAAAAAAGATCAATAGGAAGAAGACGAAACTCCTGGCTAAAGAATCTACGGGAATGGTATAGCTGTAGCAACAACGAATTGTTTCGGTCAGCAGTTTAGAAAATACGTATAACCTTGATGATCGCCAACCTTCGGAACGAAGATGGCACTTGAAGAAAAATAAAACAGATGTTAACAATTGTTTCTAGTACAATTATGAGTTAGTACAAATTTTATATTTTAGTATTACTTATTATATATCTATGTATTATTAATATTACTTACAATTTAAACATATTAAAGTCAGAATTTGGTATAAGTTTTTGAAAGTAAATTAAATGTAAAACCAAATACTTACGATGTCGGGATAGTATCACGAGGTTTTTTCCTGGTTTTCCCTCGTGATTTACTATGGAATCTCTAACGCGAGAATTTTACTGTCATCGTTGCATTTGGTTGTCTTTTTAAAGACAGATCACATGCTATGATTTTTTTGTGACGGATATTTTTGAGTTAGGATTGATTTCATGTAATCGAATGAACTATCTTTTAGTAAAGTCGTCTTCTACTTTAAAATGTATAATATACGTCTGAATTGCCAATATAAATGAGTCAGATTAAATAAATTATTAGAAGAATTTTTTTTTACTTAGCAACAACATTTTTGATTAATTTAGTAGTATTTTGTATTTTGACAACGAAACCCGATTTGGGCTTCGAAACGTTAATAAAATTATATTTTCAATTTAATTGTGGCTTATTTCCCATCTAAATAGTTAATCATAAAAATGCCACAAGGAAATAGCTTCAGAACAACAATAGGGAATATTATACAAAAAATTAAAGTACGGTAATGATACTTTCCCATAATTATATAAAATACAGAGTGTTTTATTTAAAATTTCTGAGAAAAGAGTGTACTTGCGTTTTGACTCACCCTGTATTCGATATAAGGAAAATTAGCTTCATCAACAATTCGTAAAAATTTTCATAATCAACAAAAAAATATGGCACTAATAAACCATTGCTGTTGTGCTTATTTTTATTTATACGGTTAGCTGAAATTGTTACGATTTTCATAAAAAATTGGTTATAACTTTGTAAAAGCCCTATATAACATAACAAACCTTTATATTTTGTGACGGGGAAGTTAAGAGGATTTCGAATATAAAATAAAATATAGGGCGTTCCATTTAAAAAAACATAAATTTGGTCTGCCACTAGGTTATCGAACACCCTGTAACATTCTAACTAATTTCGTAATGTGAAGCTGAAAGTTGGCTACAATTTTTGTTATTAACTTTTATTGCTGTCTATTATAGTCGGTTCGCTAAACTCAGACACAACTGGCTAATGATTTTAGTAGGTAATTTTTTGGTTTTTTGCTAATTTTGACAAAATTTGCAAAATTACTAAATATTTAGTAATTATTAACTATTTAGTAATTATTTTTTTGGCAATTTTACCAAATTGGCAAAATTACTTGCTAAAATCGCTAGCCAGTTGTGTCCGAGTTTAGCGAACCGACTATACTATAGCGGATCTACTGAGCTTTATCACACTCATCAATCACCCTGTATATTGAATTTAAATTATTTTAGGACGAAACATTTTTTTGTCATTACTTTTTAAACCACAGAAATGTCTGGCAACTATAGTTCATATTTCTAATAATGTTTAAAATGTAATGACAAAAAAATTTACTTACAATAATTTTAAATTCGATATATTTACCTGTACCACCCTGTACAAGTGTGCTGCGTAGTAATGAACGCAACCTGTATCAGTAGCCAGATGGTCGGTACGGTGTTCGAGGAAGCATATGGAATAATATATTAAAGAACCAGTTGTCTTAAAGTACTTTTTTTTCAGACGTTGAGCCCTTGGTCCATTAGGAATTAATAAATTTTTTCTTCAAACGTCAAATAATGATGACATTACTTATCTAACTTGATCCTGTCAAAGTTTGATGTCTCCGCCGGCAGCAGTTTTTTTTCCCATTTCTTTACGGCGGAGGCAACAATATGAAATCAAATATTGTTGTCATGGCAACAATATGAAACATGTCACAAAGCAACAATACAAATGTCATTAACAACAATTAAACATCATTTTTATTTATAGTAATATTAAAAGTACAATTAGTTAATGAGGCATTTTCAAAATTGAAACCGTGCAAAAATGTTCCCGACTCTTGATACGCATTGGTAATTGTTGATGATACTGATGGTCGAGCACAACTTTCAGCAATCATTCCCGATGTTGGCGAATCATGAGGGTTTATCCCACCGACGACTTAATTATTTTAATTTCTAACATCTAGACGACTTTGATAGTTGTCACAGTTAATTTCGAGTAAAAATAGCGTATGAATTGTACTATTTATGGTTGAAAATTGCTACGTTTGAAGAAAAAATAGTATACTTTATTCGGCAAAGAAGTGACTTTTCTTGACTTGCCCTCTATTACGCGCCTCACTTCGTTCGGCGCGTAATATCGGGCGCGTCAAGAAAAGTCATGCTTCTCCGCCTCATAAAGTAATATACTATTTCCACCTACCTCTACCGAAAGTATACTTTTCCGGACCTGATTGTAGGGAGCAAAGTTGTATTTTTCCTCCCTAGGGAGGAAAATATGTTTCCTCCCTAGGGAGGAAAAGTAAAAGTGACGTCATGGTATTTCATTCATGACTCCCTGTACAATATCTATTTTCTATTACGTAAGTTTCTATACATTTTAACGTTTATTTAAAAACACTCCTTATTTTGCACAATGGTAAAAAACAGTAAATTGTTATTCTGATTTAACAATGTTTACATTAATAATTTGACTTATATTTGACAGTTGACAGTTATATTGTACCGACTTGTTTTAGTTTTATTTCTAATAAATTTTGTTGGTGAGTTACATAAATAAATTAAGTAAAAATGAAAAAATGACTTATTATTTGAGGAAGGTGGAAAAACCATATGTATAACATGGGAGTAAAGTGCCTTTTCCTCCCTTGAATGATTACTGCCCTCCGCTACGCGTCGGGCAGTAAACTTCATTCTCGGGAGGAAAAGTAGCACTTTCCTCCCTTGTTATACAAATAGCTATTACATCATCATCATTACGTAGCGCTACAACCCTGGGTGGATCCTGGCTGACTGTACAAATTTTTTCCAATTTGTTCGGTCTTCCATCAACCTAGGGTCAAATGGAATTTTCATTTTCCGGAGGTCTAATAAATTTTACACACTTCATAAATACTTTTCTTTTCCCGGTCATTTAATTACTAGTTATAGTTTGTTTTAATTATATAAAATATATTTAACATTCCTTATAATCTTTCCATACATTCTTTAACCACTTTCTTCCATTTATTTTTGTCCAATGGTGCTATGCATACAGAGTGAGTTTTATGCATGGAAACCCTCAATTATCTCGGATACTGCTTGCACGATTTTTATAAATTTTGGTAGATAGGAGTTTTCTAATGCAGCCTATGTTATAGTGATAATTACATTGTTGTCAGATCTTCTGTTTTTCTGGAAATCTAATGAACTTTCTTATTTCAAATAGAACACCCTGTATATTTTTTCCGTTTTGAGGTCCTTAAGAAATACTGATTATTTTTCATGTTATATTGCTTATACCTAAATGCCATAGTTTCGGAGTTTATTAAAAAAAAATTTTAAACAAATTATAAAAATTATTTTTTTCTGCCCGTGCAGACATTATTTTACGTTCGTTGGATAATTGAGAACAAAAAAGGTCTTTTGTAATTTTTCTCTAAAGTGAATCGTTTTCGAGTTATAAACAATTTAAAACGGAAAAAAAAATCGAATAATGACGATTTCAAGGTTCAAAAACACAAATAAAAAATATTATTTTTGAAACTGCGGAGTACCTAAATTCAAGCTAAACCCTTCTTCTAGGGACTCGCTATAAAATTTTTTGGCACGTTTTATACTAAAACATTGCTTTTTAATAATTGTTAATGAAGCGCATATGAGAGGACGGGCGATTGGGCTGCATTAACAACTCAAAAATAATATTTTAGAATAAAACAATCTCAAATTACTTATTGGTAACTGATAAAATAAGGCTTGAACTTGAATTTGTGTACTTCGCAGTTTCAAAAATAGTATTTTTGATTTGTGTTTTTGAACCTGGAAAATCGCCATTTTTCGATTTTTTTCAGTTTTAAATTGTTTATAACTCGAAAACGATTAACTTTAGAGAAAAATTACAAAAGATCTTTTTTGTTTCCAATGGCCCAAAGAATGTAAAATAATGTCTAGCCAGGCCGAAAAAAATGGTTTTTATAATTTGTTTAAATTTTTTTTTTTTTTAATAAATGTAGCAATATCTCTGAAACTGTGGCATTAGATTTCCAGAAAAACGGAAGATCTGACAACAATGTAATTATCACTCTAATATCGACCACATTAGAAAACCCCTACCCACCAAAGTCTATAAAAATCGTGCAAGCCGTTTCCGAGATAATTGAGGGTTTCCATACATAAAACTCACTCTGTAGGTATAATATTATTATTCGTTTTAAGGCTTTATTTTATTTCCACACTTAAGAACTCACTATCTACATATAATTATCATCCGTGCTCATGAAAACAATGATTCAAATATCTGTTCCACCCAACTTGAAGCAATTTTTAAAGAAAGTGTCTATCCACTCACTTACCTGGACTGTGATCTTAATAAAATATTTTTTACACTTTGGACCCTCTTTGAGTGGAAATGGGGAAACGGGGAAGAATTTTTAATTTAAAAAAAATGGTGACAAAAGGGTGATTAATTATGAATTTTAAAAAATGTTCCTGTTTCGTGGTTCAACAACATTTTTTATTAAAATAACTTGCGAAATATATAAAATTTACTGTCTTCTATAATATTGAAGTATGCTGAAAGGTATTCGAAAATGTGTAAGGGAGTTTTAAAGATACATATTTTTAAAAACTCGGATTGAATTAAGCGTATTTTTATAATACTTAAAAATGTAAAATAACGAAAAAATTTGTGGTAGTTAATACAGGACAAGGTGAAAATATCTACCTATATTGATAGTTGGCCTTGCTGTATGTGAAATTACGGTCTTGTTCTGTTGGCACATGTACTGCGAGGGTACATTTTAAATGTGGATGTAATCAGATAAATCATAAAATTCTTCTTGTTTTTTTTTCAAAATTCTTCCAAAGCTGTCAAAATTTTTAAAGTTTTCTGTATTTGATATACAGTCGAACCCGCTTATTGGAATAGCCTTTGTACCAGGCAAAAATATTCTTATAAGCGGGATATTCTAATAACCGATCATTGGTGGCTAGTCGAAATAAGTGTACCGAATATAAGTAATAATATTATTTACATACTATGCCAATGTGTAGTTTTACATACTATGCCAATATGTATATCATATATGTACACCTACATAATCAGTATATGTAAATGGTTTTAGGTCTTTTTACGTCAATAATACAGTAGTGTAACTACTACTTATCTATGTATGTGTTAAATACCAAATTACATTATATTATATATGTGAATGAATACAGTAGCAGTAGGTAATTAATATAAAATGTATGCAATATGTAGATATGTAAATATTTTCTTATTAAAATGCATATAACAAAATTACTTATTTTTTCTTGAGAAATTATCGGTAATTATGCTTTTTGTTGTTAATCCGTGCTGTCATCCTTAATCCATTGGTTGAATGGAACTTTTATTGGCGGCAAGAAATGGATGAATTGAATTTTACAAAGCCATAAGCCTCTCTGGGTGAATTCTAAATAAACTGCTTCTAACAATTTTATAGCAGGCAACAGTGCCTTTGTGTAGACAAATAAAAATTACTTTATGACCCATGCATTTGTCGGCTAAAAATCGAATTGGTACTCGTAACAAAGTAATAAATATTTATTACCCTAATAATATCTAATCCATAATCCTTGACGACTGACCATAATAACCAAACATAATTTAAATTTTTAGTAAAATTGTAAAAAAAAAATAGTCGTTGACCTGCAAAATATGCTAATAAGCGGTATTATCTAATTAGAACCTATTCCAATAAAAGGATAAATTTATTAAGGAGTAAATGGAAACGTTTCGGGAACTCGAATTTATATTCCATAAACCGGGATATTCCTATAACAGGGATTCTAATAAGCGGGTTCGACTGTATATATACTTTCGTATCCCATAAAGGATATATTTATTATGTATAGGAATATACCCTACCGTTTACATAAATTGAGGAAGCTTTCAAAATGGTTCTCAAAATTAAGGTAGAATTCATAAAATATGTTGTATATTTTTAAAGAGCTAGATGGGTAATTAAAGAGAAGCAGACAGTTTAAAAAATATACGTTAAGCAATCGCAATCGTGGGGAAATAATAAAGCTTCTGATAATAAAAAATTATTGAGATAGTAGAATTTGTTTATTATATAACTTATAGGCCTTAAATAAAATAGTTCAATATGAAGCAGTTTGAAACTTTATGTAAAGGTGTGTTTCACTGAAAGTCGTCCTAAAATAATAAATGAGCTACCGGAATAAATCGATTTTAAAATACAGCACCTAGAGACTTGCAACATTTTGCATTGTGTTCAGGATAATGTCAGAAAAAAGTATATTCTAGAAAATGGGTGGAAATGCATAATTGCATTTAAAAGTGCATAAAATGTAAGTATCCAAAATGCATAAAGATATCAAAATAAGCATATTAAGGGTCAGATTTTGTTAGTCGGGGATTTGGTGTCGCTAAACACGATTACGCTATCAAAACCGACATTCGGAACACCTAGTGCACAGGGCCACTGCTAAAGCAAGTCATCAGAAATTTGAGGGTTATATTACTGGGGCGGTTTTGGAGTCACTGAACACGAATACGCCGTCAGAACCGATCCCCGGAGCACCTGGTGCCCAGTGTCACTGCTAAGGCACGTCATTTTCTGGAACTTTTAAGATTTCCGGTATTAAATTGATGCAAATAGGTGACTTGCGAGGATTTTGGGGTTGCTAAAAACGAATACGCCATTAGAATTAATCCCCGGAGAACTTGGTGCCCACGGTCACTGCTGAGGCACTTTATCTTCAAGAGTTTCGAAGGTTTTCGGCCTTGAATGCATGGAAATAGATTACTAGGCGGTTTTTGTGGTCGCTAAATATCAATACGCCATCAGAACCAACCCCCGGACCACCTGGTGCCCAAGGTCCCCCAACCCAACCCCAACCGAACCCCAGAATAATCTGCTTGCATAAATTTAGTGCGAAAAACACTCGAAACTTCATGTGACGTGCGTTAGCAGCGGGCCCAGGCACCAGATGCTCCGGTGGTCGGTTGTGTTAGCGTATTCGTCTCCAATCGACTCCGAAAACCACCGAGTAACAAAATCTGACCCTTAATACACTTATTTTGACATTTTTATGCAACTTTGGATGCATTTTATGCACTTTAACACCCATTTTGATATAGTACACTTTTTTCCTGACATCATCCTGAACATAATGCAAAAAGTTGCAAGTCTCTTCTTCTTCTTCTTCTTTTTCGTCTAGCCATTCACATCCACATCTGAACATAAGCCTCTTCAAGTCTTCCTTTCCATTGTTTTTTGTTGTACGCTACTTGAAGCCAATTTTTCCTGACAGTTCGTTTCAGATCATCTGTCCATCTTATTGAAGGTCTGCCTCTGGGTCTTTTGTGTTGGTGTGGTCTCCAGGTTAGAATTGTTCTGTGCCATTTGTTTAGATCGCTCCTAGCTACATATACAGCGTATTCCTATTTCAATTTTAATGATTTTTGTACCACATCGGTCACTTTGGTTTTCTGCCTGATCCATGTGTTTGTTTTCCTGTCCTTAAGTGATATGCCAAGCATTGCTCTTTCCATCGCATGTTGAGTGACTCTGAGTATGTTCATATTCTTTTTTGTGATTATTCATGTTTGTGCCCCATATGTTAATATCGGAATAATGCATGCATCAAAATTTTTAGATCTAAAATTTAGTTGAAATTGCTGATTTCTGAGTATATAGTTCAGTTTTCCGAATGCTGCCCATGCTAACGTTCTTCTTTTTTTTTATTTCTTCCGTTTGAGTTTCTCTATTAAGTATTATTTTTTTGTCCTAAGTATATATATTTTTCAACTGTTTCTATAACTTTGTCGTTTATTATTGTCACGGTCTATGGAGTGCATGACTTTTGTTTAGTTTAAATTCATTTTCAGTCCTATTTTAGAACATTGTGTGTGTAGTTCTGAAAGCATGGTTTGCAGTTCTTGTAGGTCAGTAGCTATCAGAATTATGTCATCCGGAAATTGTACTGAGGTAGCGGCCATTGATGTTTATTCCCTTATATTTCCAATTTAGATTTTTAAACACGTCCTCCAAAACTAAGATGAACAGTTTGGGTGATAGAGTGTCTCCCTGTTAGACTCCCCTGTTTAATGGTACAGGGTTTGTGTATTAATTTTAATTTAGGTAGTATGTAGCTGTAGCTTGGTTCATAGTTTATTTTATTAACTTTTAACTACCCGCGCATCAAGATATAACATAACTACACGCGTGGCGTACTTTGTACGCCACAAGGAAATATACTTAAAAACAGCGGATTTGTTTAGTTTTTTTTTGAAAAAATACACTTAGTTGTTTTTTATAAACCATCAGCGAACACTTCTGGTTCCTTCTCAATAAGCCAATTGGGATTTATAACTGGAATTTGATTCCATGATAAATAAAATTATTAATAAAATTTTTTTAAATGTGATTTTTTACATGAGAAAAAGTATTGTTTATAAAGAAAAATATATTTTGTGACATAATGACTTAAATACAATTGAAAGATGTACTTATATTACTACTTATATTACTATAATTGTGGCGTATATTGTCCACCACCGGAAACAACAAATACTGCAATGTAGATTACGATCTTCTCGGAACCCCGATTATAACGAAACTAAAACCACTTGTAAAGCACATTCCAGTGATAGGTTAGGTAGATAAACAAGGTCAAAAATTAAATTTTTAAATATATTTGCAGTAGAATTCTTATATCTGGCGTACAAAGTACGCCAGCGCGTGTAGTTAAAGGTTAAGTTAATATATCTGCTGTCTATTCTACAATTTTGCATTGCGTTTATTTCTGAATAAGTCTCTTTTTTTAAGTCTCTTTTTAAGCATCTTTTTAAGTCTCTAGGTGCTGTATTTAAAAATCGATTTATTTTGTTCTAAATTCCCTGGTCTAAAGAATGGGATTAAAGGTAAAACATTTGACCTAGGGTTTCTTAGAGTTGCAAGCGGAAGTACTGCAGAATGACAAATGAGGTATTCAATAAGAGCTTGTAACCCAAGGATGATATTAGAGGTGAGTAATTTGAACTATGACTTTTGGTTCCAGAGTTTCAACCGAAAGTAATATTTTAAAGTCTCTGAAATAGTGCAGGCGATATATTATTCTACGCACCCTGGGAAGAGGAGAAAAAATGTATAGTTTTGGTTTTTATCATTTCCGGTTAAAAGTTCTAACCAGAAGTGCCAGATTATGGTCGCAGAAATAGTAGGTACATGCGATATATCAAATGACGCGTATTTAAAAGTCAAGCTTGAATGTTGAGTTCTGGTTTTGATTTCATTTTCAGTTAAAAAGTTATGACCGAAAAATTGACAAAAATTACTCAAAATTTGTGAAATCGTATACCTATCAATCGACGCAAAAATTACACGAAGAGTTCAAATTTAATATCGACTTCCGGTCACGTTGGGTGAAAACGTAGGACTTACAAAGTCCAATTGTTATTTTTAGCAGTTCTGTTCTCTAAAAAGGTTTGAAAAGTAAAAACAAGCCAATATGTTCCATTTATTTATTAAAAAAGTTTCCTTTAATTTTTAATCAATACCCTAACGCTATTCTCTTCTACCACCTTAAACTGTTTCCCAAATACCTTTATTATTTATTTACGAATATTACCCTTTTCTGTGGTGTAAATAAGTAATTTATTTTCAAACGAGGTGTAGATTCGCTCGTATCTGCCGTGATATATAACTCGCAGCACAATCTGATACCCTTATTTCTACTTAAAAGGAGGTAGGTATAGGTAAAAGATATAAGCGTTAATTTTATTGTTATATATTATATGAATAAAGATTAATCTTGAATTATAAAATAAAAATTATAATAATGGAGAAATCCACAATCAAAAGGTCTTCTTCTTCAGGTGCCATCTCCGCTACGGAGGTTGGCAATCATCATAGCTATTTTAATTTTTGAGGCAGTAGCTCTAAATAGTTGTTTTGAGCTGCATCCAAACCATTCTCTCAGGTTCTTCAGCCATGAAATTCGTCTTCTGCCGATGCTTCTTCTGCCATCTATCTTTCCCTGCATTATGAGTCGCAGGATGCCATACTTCTCGCCCCGCATCACATGTCCGAGGTACTGTAGTTTTCTTTCTTTAATTGTCAGTTCAACTTCCTTCTCTTTACCTATTCTTCTCAGTACTTCATTGTTCGTAACTCTATCTACCCAGGAAACCCTCATAATTCTTCTATACGTCCACATTTCAAAGGCGTTAAGTCGTCTCATTGTCTCTACATTTAACGTCCATGATTCCAGTCCATAGTATAGTACACTATATACGTAGCATTTTGTTAGGCGTACTTTAAGAGCTAATGTTAAATCTTTACTACATAGGACCTTTTTCATTTTCATAAAATTAGAACGTGCTTTCTCGATTCTGACTTTGATTTCTGCAGTGTAGTCATTATTTTCGGTTATAAGTGTCCCTAGGTAAGTGTACTTTTTTACTCTTTCGATCTGCTGGCCCTCTACTATCAAGATTTCGTTAGTATTATGGTTGTTTTTACTAATTTTCATAAACTTTGTCTTTTTGATATTGAGAGAGAGTCCGTACTCCCTACTACACCTTACTATTTTACTCATGAGTATTTGCAGGTCTTGTAAATTATCGGCTATTATTACTGTATCATCTGCATATCTGATGTTGTTAACTAAGACTCCATTTACTCTTATGCCGACTGTTTCATCTTCCAGAGTTTCTCGCATTACCTCTTCAGAATAAGCGTTAAATAATAGAGGTGATAGTATGCAGCCTTGCCTGACTCCTCTTTTTATTTCCATTTCTTCAGATGTTTCTGTTTCAATTCTTACTATTGCTCGCTGATTGTAATAGAGATGTGTTATGTCTTAAATCTCTTTCATCTAGGTTTTTAGTTTTTAGAATTTCCATGAGTCGGTCATGTTTTATTTTATCAAACGCTTTATTGTAGTCTATAAAACAGACGTAAAGAGAACGGTTAACATCCAAACATCTCTGTGTCAGCACGTTGAAGGAGAATAATGCCTCTCTGGTGCCCATTCCATTGCGGAACCCATATTGAGTGTCACTAATATCCAGCTCCAGTTTAGAGTGTACTCTGGCGTGGATAATTTTCAGCAGAATTTTCAAGGTATGTGACATTAAGCTTATGGTTCGGTAGTCACTGCATTCTTTGGCATTCACTTTTTTTGGCAAACACACAAATGCTGATGTCAACATTTCTCTAGGGATGATTCCCGTAGTATAGATAGCGTTGAACAGTTCTACTATTATGTCCAGGTTTTTCTCGTTGACCAACTTTATCAGCTCGCTAGGTAATTCATCTGGACCAGCAGATTTATTGGTTTTCATAGAGTTTATTGCCTGACTAACCTCTGATTTGGATATCTCTGGGCCTACATCTCCGGTTTGGCTATCTACGGATGTACTAGCTTCTCTCTGGTCATGAAATAGTTCCTCGATGTACTCTTTCCATCGTCGTAGTTTTCGTTCTGTCTCTATTATAGTATTTCCGTTTTTGTCGAGCAATATATTTGAGGTTCTTCTATTTCCTATTCCGGCTAGTTCTTTGACTTTTTTATGTAGGTTGAAGTTGTCATATATGTTTTGAAGTTCTTCTATTTCTTTACATTTTTCAGAGAAGTAGGTTTCTTTAGCCTCCCTAATTTTTCTTCTTATTTGGTTTTGAAGCTGTTTATAGTGAGTCTTATTAATTGTTTTGTTTTTTCTTCTTTCATTCATCAACTCTAGAATTTCCTCCGTCATCCATTCTTCTTTCTTACATTTGGTTGTTGTAAGTACTTTCTTACTTGGATCTAATATAGAGGTTTTGAAGAATTGCCACTGTTGTTCTACGTTGCAATTATTTCTTGGGTTTCTATCTAGATTTGTGTTGATTTCATGTTTCAAATTTTCTTTTGTTTCTTCTGACTTAAGTTTCTGTATGTTAAGTTTATTGTTGTTGCGGCTTTTTTGCGTCTTTTTTAGTTGAAGTTGAAACCTAGCAATAAGAAGACTGTGATCAGAAGATACGTCCGCTCCTGGATATGCCTTTACTTCACATCGCATCAAAAGGTCACTGTGCATCAATTGTGCGGCCTAACGTTTTCGTTAGTGTTTATTCAGTTATTCAGATCTGAAGTAAATAAAATATCAGTTTGCGATATTTAGTATCCTCTGAAAAATATTAGTTGTATTACCAACACGGTGAATTGTAGAACTAGATCTTCTGTACATAAATATATCAAAAAGGATATGTAAAAATGCATCTGTTTTATGGGTAGGGAAAACAGATTATCATTTGCCATTTCTATGTGGCTGTGTTGATCTAAATTCCGGATATTTTGTTATCCAGGCCCTGGATTCCGTGCACTATAGATATCTACATGTCGCTTTCTATCGATATTTGAATATCAAAATATTTGAATTTTTAGCTTTAATTGAATTATTTTCTAGTTTTGCTAGGTTATACTCTAATTGATAAACTAGAGCAACACTAGAAAATAATTCAATTAAAGCTAAAAATTAATATATTTTGATATTCAAATATCGATAGAAAGCGACATGTAGATATCTACAGTGCACGGAATCTAGGCCCAGCTTAGTCGTTCGGTGATGGTAATCATTAGTGCTGTTTCACATTATAAGAATTTAAACGTGCGAGGGTTAGAACGCACGACGACATTCCAATGGTGGCGCACGTAATCATATGGAGCTTTCTCACTAGACGGTGGTTGGAACATTCGGTGAAGTCGCCGTGTTTATGCCGTCCCTCGCTTACAACAACAGACGGCAGCCGTGCCGTCTTTACGCACCCAGTAGCATAGGGGACTTAATGCATCCTTTCATATGATACTGTCGTTCAGTCGCACGAAGGTAGTTTCTTTGGTTGTTGTGCATTATTTTCATTTACACTTTGTGGCTGTTTAAAGTAGGCGCATATATTTTATATTATGATGTCTCAGATTGACAGTGAAATATTAATAACATTAATTGAAGCGGGACCTGTTCACTGGGACAAAACAATAGAAATATATAAAGATAGAAACTTGACGAGAAAGGCTTGGAATGGTATATGCCGTGCACTTAACACTGCACGAATTCATTTGAATTAATTAATTTGACGAATTAGGTGATAAAGAAAAAATACCGGTCCTTTTATTTCTCTTTCTTCGACTATATAAGTAAACACAACGCTATAATTTGATTTCGCTCCATATAAAATATACCTTATATTCTACGAAATTATATTTAGTTTTATAGGGTAAACAACTCGGTGAAAACTGAAGTAGGGCTGCGGTTACGTCTTGTGTGAAATTATCTAAAAACAACATTTAAAACGAGTGGAACAACTTTTAAAAATGAATGGATAACAGAGGGTCTTTTAAATTCTGTACATGAAAAACCTAGATTGTAATGTTATTCTGAAGCTGTTTCCTTGTGGAATTTTTATAATAAACTAGTCTAAATGGGAAATAAGCCACAATTTAACTAAAAACAATAATTTTATTAACGTTTCGACGCCCAAATCGGATGTCGTTAATAAAATCATTTTTTTAGTTTAATTGTGGCTTATTTCCCATTTAGAATAGTTTATTACATAGATTGTATGAGCTAATTAGATGAGCTAATCCAAGACCCACAAATAACTTAGTAGAACAACGATTATAAAAACAAAGAATGCATTAGAATTAACTGCCAGCAGATGCATTATTTATTTCAGAATATGTATAGGTACCTACCTAATAATATTATTGCATTCCAACAATGATTATCAGTTTTTAAAATTCATTTAGAATAGATATAACACCTATTGTAAGCATCTCTTTGATGTTCACATCAAAGAGATGTTTACATTGATTGTTACACGTTTAGACTTTATTATTGGATTTCCGGAATCATAAAAGTCATTTAGATAATCCACAAAAACATTACCTGATTGCCAGATTAACTTCTGTAACAAATAATTAGACTTTAGGTATAAATACAAATAGGGTCCGACGGGCCCGTGTTGTCCCTTTACGTGACTAAATTCTTTCGACGCAATTATTTCAAAAATGATAATGAATGTTTTGAATAGCTCATGACTATGTTGAAGGAAACATACTTTTAAACAAATTCAGTGATGCATAAAATTTAATAAATATTTTTTATCAGTTTTTGATAAAATAATTGGTGTCTCGGGTCCGTTGGACCCACCTTGCCCGGATAAGGGTTAAATACGCATTACAGTACATTAGGACAAAAGTATGGACAAAAAATACCCTTGTGTAATGATACACATCAGACATCGTATCATGTACCTACCTCAGTCACAAAGTGTAAATAGAAATAATATACCAAACAACACAACAAAATATCTTTGTGCGACTCAATTCTTATTGTGTAAAAGGATAGGTGCGTCAAAACTATCGCACGAGAAAACCTTCGCACGGTTTAAATTCTTATAATGTGAAACAGCACATACAACTTCGTTCGCTGCTAGTGTAAGTGTATAAGTGTGCGTAATCGGAAAAATTAATATCGAAGACTCAGTACTAAAATTAGATAACAAAATCCTGGAAAGGATAGAACACCTTTATATATCTGGTAGCTGGATTGACTGCAGGGTTGAAAGTGATGCGGAAATTTCTACCAGAATAGAACTTGCACGGAAAGGCTGTATTAGCTGGCGTTCTGTATTGTGCAGTGAAAGTCTGTCATTGACCACGCGTCTAAAAGTATTGAAGTGTTACGTCTGGTTCCTTTTATTTTATTGTTGTGAAAACTGAACACAAATGTTACAACCTTAGCTTTTAATGTTGTTACAAGCTTAAAATCTCGTGGACAGCACACATATCCAACGAACGTGTGCTGGAGACCATGCACAGAGAGCGAAAATTGATCAAAGTCATAAAAATGAGAAAGATTCAATACTTCGGTCAGGTAATGAGAGGACCTAAATATCGCTTACTCCGGTTGATCATTCAGGGCAAAATCGAAGTAAAACGATGGGTTGGAAGAAAATAACTGTCTTGGCTTTATTTTGTCCTAGCGTAATTTTAGATAATGGACAGGTCGAATAGTCGAGGAATTGTTTTATATAGCCGCGGACCGAGAAACATTCCATTGGCTTGTTAATACGACGATAGCCAAGGCTTGAAAACAAGCACGGCACACAAAGAAGAAGATTGTGATTCCTCCATCCCATTCAGTACATTCGTCATTATACAGGGTGTAACAAAAATACAGGTCATAAATTTAATCACATATTCTGAGACCAAAAATAGTTCGATTGAACCTGACTTACCTGAGTACAAATGTGCACATAAAAAAGTTATAGCCCCTTGAAGTTACAAAATGAAAATCAATTTTTTCCAACATATCGAACACTATTAGAGATTTTTTATTGAAAATGGACATGTGGCATTCTTATTGCAGTAGCATCTTAAGAAAAAATTATAGTGAAATTTGGACACCCCATAAAAATTTTTGGGGGTTTTGTTCCTTTAAACCCCCGCAAACTTTTGTGTACATTCCAATTAAATTATTATTGTAGTACCATTAGTTAAACACAATGTTTCTAAAACTTTTTTGGCTGTTAGTACTTTTTCGAAAAGTCAGTTTTTATCGAGATATTTTGAATATTTGTCAAATCCACCACATATTTGTATATGGTTAAGTACGATTATGGAGACTTGGTAGTAACATGAAAATTTATGTATGACTTACATTTTTAGGTATATTTTGAACCATATTAAAAAAGAAGCCACATCTCGATAAAAGGTGCCTTCTCGAAAAAATACAGAGGCAAAAAAGTTTTAAGAACACTGTGTTTAACTAATGGTACCGCAGTAATATTTTAATTGGAACGTACACAAACATTTGGGGGGTTTAAAAGAACAATACCCCCATAAAATTTTTATGTAAACATATTAATAAATAGGTCTCAACTCGATAAAAACTGCCTTATCGAAAAAATACTAAGAAGCAAAAAGTTTTAAGAATATTGAATTTAACTAATGGTACCACAATAATAATTTAATTGAGACGTACACAAAAGTTTGGGGGGTTTAAGGGAACAAAACCCTCATAAAATTTTTATGGGGTGCACAAATTTCACTATAATTTTTCTTTAAGATGCTCCTGCAACAAGAATGCCACATGTTCATTTTCAATAAAAAATCTCTAATGGTTTTCGATATATTCGAAAAAATCGATTTTCAGTTTGTAACTTTAAAGGGCTGTAACTTTTTTTATGTGCATATTTGTACTAAGGTAAGTTAGGTTCATTCGAACTATTTTTGGTCGCAAAATATGTGATTTAATTTATGACCTGTATTTTTGTTACACCCTGTATATTCAGAATACATGTTGTATAATAATGGTGATAGTACCTACGCAGCCCTGTATAGTTCCTTTTTTGTTTTTGTTTTGCGTTTGAATATATTTCGTGTACGTTAACTTTGGATGAGTTTGTATCAGACAGATTTCTTATTAGGTTAACTAGGTGGTTAGGCGATGTCACATTGTTGTTCAATATCTGCTCACACGTTTCTTTTCCTGATACAAATCTACATTTTTCTTCGGCTATTTCTGGAGGTAAAAGTTCTTTAGCCGTTCATTGATTACATGTAGCAGATTTTTGCTTGCATGCGGAATAAGGCCAATGGTTTTGTAATTACTGCATACGGTTGATGATCCTATTTTATGAATAGAGATAAAGCCTGATTTGCACCACTCACCGGGCCATTCACCTGTGATATCATGGAGGTGTTTTTGTTTCTAATTTGGTTGAGGGCCTTCTCTATCAACATCTGCTCTTAAAATGAACGATATCTTTGATTGCATGTTTCCTGTGTTGTGAGACTAATGCATATTTAAAACTTTAAAAAGGGTAAACCCTGTAGTTGGCTGTACACCTTCGATAAAACAACGTGGAATGAAGTAAACACTTCTGTTATTATAGGTATATGAATTTATTAAAATTCTTAAAATTTATCCACAAGGGAGTGGAAGTACAAAGCGTTTTCGGTCAAACTGACTGACCATCATCAGTGAAACCTGGAAATAAGTGAACCACTTAGATTGAAAAGCAAAAGGGTGAAATTTTGACAGTTATAAATATAAAATGTGGTTACTTACGTCCAGTGTACAAGTAATTGTAACTAGCCAATTTAATAGGTGTATAGACCTCTAAATAACATTATTGCTACATTATATGCTATATAGTAGTCGACATTAAGTCGATGTCTTAAGATTATGAATATCACATGTGGATGTATGTCATCCTTGCTCGGAATTTGTGAAATATTTACTCGTGTACTATACTTAAGTGGGATTATAACTTATACATATAAATTGTGTATTAAATTAATGTGAGTTTTATTTAGTTTTAATTTTTAGGATTTCTGAAAGCTGGAGTAGAAGACACATCTAGAAGTAATTTCGGACTGGTGGATCAAGTTGCTGCATTAGTTTGGATTAGAGATAACATTGCAGCTTTCGGCGGTGACAGCAACTCTGTTACTTTGATTGGTCATGGTACTGGGGCCGTCTGTGCAAGTCTTTTAATGATTAGTCCTATGATATTGATCGAAAATGAAAGTAAGTGCAAATATAATAGGTATCTAATAAATGTATTATCAAATTAACTCAGATATAATGCTGCTTAGGTATAAAAGTAATAGATTAAACAAAATATATGATTATACAGGGTGATCAACTTATCCTAATGGATGCTGATTTCGATATCTTTGTTATAAAAAGAATGTGTGTGTACTTTGTACGCACGTAAGAAGTTATATGTACTTCTATTTTATGATTTCAACGAAATAAATATACTTAAAATTTATTTGTATTTTAATTAATTAATAAACTCATTTTGACATTACCACTTTAAAAAATTTTTTATTAAAAAAACACCAAAAATTAAAAAAAAAGATAATCTTCCGTGTCAGGATTTCAACCCGGTACCTTCGCGTTATGTAGTCGAATGCTCTACCAATAACCCAGGGTTTTATTTTTACGGCTTCTGGGACATAATTACAAACGACTAAACGACGGTGACAAATAGATCAAGTGAAGTATTAAATATAAAAATGTTTAAAATACTTATTATCTTTTTCCCAAGGAAGACAAATTTAAAGACACAAAAATTATAATAAATATATTTACTAAAAACACTAATATATTATTTTCAAACCTTAGTTGCGCTGATACATACATAAATTGGATGATTTAGCAACTAACAACATACTGTCGGTGTGCGCATGCGCCAGGGAATATAAAAATTCACCCTCGTGCCTAAAGAAGTAGAAAAACTTCAAAAAGAAACAACAAAAAATTAATAAGAAAATGTTATAAAGAATATATTTATAGTAGAGCTATTTTGTGGAGGGGCATATTTTTTGCTTTAGGGTAAGGTGGGGTACAATGAAAACACTGGAACAGGGGAAGTTTTAATTGTGGAACAGGTTAAAAATTTGGAACGTCAGACTACGAAAACGTTCCATGTATTTTGTCGGACAGACCTTCCAATTTATTTGATACCATTTCATTTAACTATCATGCAAAAATCAGACTGGTATTTATCACCAACTGGGCATTCTAATGAGTTCAACACGAAGAATATGTCACGTGACAGGAATTATATTAATGATAAAAAATATCAGTCTGATTTTTTTTTGTGACAGTTACTGTTGTTATATTATTATATCGATACCATCTTAACGCGGTTTTGTACAAGATAATATGGCCTCCCCGACAAACTTCGAATAGAATAAAATATAAAATTCAAATGAGTTATATAATGAGCTGCTTATGAGTGTTCAACTTCTTCTTTTTTTCTTCTTCTTTTGTGTAGAGACACGATTCTCTGTTTTTTCAATGTTCCTCTAGTAAGTTGTCTTTTCACGGTTTTCTTGGTCTTCTCACTGATCGTCTTTCTATTGGGGACCCGTCTCTCGCTATCCTTACTACCCTATTTGTTGTCATTCGGCTTATGTAGTCATTCCATTATACTCTTCTATTATTTTCCCAGTAATTAATATTCTTCACCTTACATCTCCGTCATATATTTGTACTTACTTCTAGTTCTGTCCCATAGTGTTTACCATCGATTTTTCGAAGGGTTTTTATCTCCGCTATTTCAATCAATTTTTTGTCCTCTGTGTCAGATTGTGTTTCTGCCGCGTATGTCATTATTGGTCTGATGACTGTTTTGTAAATTCTGTCTTTCATTTCTTTTCCGATATTTTTGTTTCTCCATATTGTTTCATTCAGATAACCTGCAGCTTTGAGTACTCTATTCACTTGATATTCCACTTATGTTTCGAGCTTTCCGTAGCTGGATAGTGTAATGCCTAGACATTTAAACTTCATCACTTCTTTTATTATCTGAAATTAACAAGTTACATTTTCTGGCGATTATATTAAATTGGTGCAACATACTTTGTAAATTATATTCACTTTGAGAGATTAGTATTGCATCGTCTGCATAGCAGGTTATTCTAAGTTGTGTTTCTACCATTTGATATTATTTTTTAGTTCTTACTTTGTTATTATTTAATCCATGATCAGTTTGAACAATAAACGACTCAGGGAATAATCCTTATCTGGGGTGTTACCCCATTGCCAGCTTAAATTGGGTCAGTTAGTTCATCTTCTACTTTTACTTTTATTGTGTTGTTCTGGTAGATGTTTTGTATCGTTATTTCTAGTTGTACCTACTTTTCTTAGAGTAGAGTATAACAAATGGATAAGATCCATTCATTTGACCCTATCCAATGCTTTCTTAAAGTCCACGAAACATAAACTTGAACTTGCACCATTATAAATATAGCGTCGGTGCATGATCTTCCTGACCGAAAGCCTTTTTGTTCTTCTTCTTCTTCTTGTTCTTCTTCTTCGTGCGACTAGGGTTACTCGTGTTTGTCTGCCTCTTATTCTGTTTCAGTTGTTATTGACTGTACATTGTTTTTCCACTTTTTCGGCGGCCTTTCAACGGATCTTCTGCTATACGGCTTGTTGTTTCTACAGATGTTCGCTAATCTATCTGGTTCCACTCGGTTTACATGTTCGTTCCAGTTTTTCTTTCTTGTGTTTATCCACCTGTTAATATTTTGGATTTTGCATCGTTCTCGTATACTTGTGTTGCTTTGTCTGTCTCTTAATAATATGCCCGCTATTGATCTTATTACTTTCATTTCGATATTGTTGATTTGCTCTTCTGCTAATGGTATAATTTCATTCAGTTTGTTATAAGTTTGGTTGTTAATTTTAATGTTGTGTTTAATAAGTTAATTCCTTTGTAATTTTTCGGATCTGATTTGTCTTCTTCTTAAAGAGAAGTATTAAGATGCTTGATCTTCATTCTTGTGGTATTCTGTTTTGTTATATTATTTTTTGTACTCGTTTTAATAGTTGTTTAGTCAGATCTTGTCCTCCATACTTTAGGAATTCGTTCGATATTCTGTCCTCTCCTGGAGATTTTCTATTTTTTTTATTTTCGTAATGCTTCCTCTACCTCTCACTCCTCGATGTTTATTTCTTCGTCTGTCGTAACTTCGGGCGTTGGTGGTTCATTATCGTCGCCTTTTAGTCTGGGCTGATTATCGGAGAATAGGCCATTTTTGGGAAAAGTTATTTGGGAATCGAATTATAAGATCCTATATATTAATAATATAGGTATACAAAGTCCTCAGATAGTGTGCTACTTTTTTTATAAACAAAATGGCGCACGAAAATCGTGTTTTTTTCACTTATTGCTCTATAACTCCGAATATTTTAACTTTACAACAAATACACCCAAATAAAAATTTACCGTGATTAAATTATGCATAGAGACGTGTTTTTCCCAATCTGCTCCGACGGAAATTTTCTTTGGAAAATGCGTGTTTTCCCAACAAAATTTTTAATTTTCAAATAAAGTTTTAAATAAGTAATTATCTACCAATAATTAAATAATTTGGTGACTTAAAAGCCTTCTTGGTTTAGATTATAGTTCCAGAAGCTGGTGAAAATTGAACGAATATTTTAGCAACAATTCAATTATTAATTAATAATTTACGGTCGCAATAATAACCAAAATAATTATGCTACACTGATCAAACTTTGAAATCTTAAAAAGATGAGATGCCTGTTTAACATTTTCTCGACAAAATATTAATTTTTAATTTTTTTGCATAATCTTTAAATGTTTTAAAAAAAATAGGTATAAACAAATTAACGTTTATCAGAAAGTTTTTATTATATTATAATTTTAAAAAATAGCTAAAATGCGCATTTCAATTATCTTGAAAATGAATGCTTTAAAACTTTTTTGCAACCATTTGCAAAAAAGTTATGAAACAGCAAATAAACATACGATTACTACGGTGTTTATAATTTTTTTAATTCTTTCAAAGCGTAGAAGTGAGTTTAAAGAACAAGGTAATTATTTACAGAAAAATATCGATTATAAGTTTAATGGTTATATTTTAATTAAAAATTATAAATATATTTTTTTGTAATTTACACGCGCGAAAGTAGAATAATACAGTACTGTAGCTAAAATTTTCACTCGGAGCGACGACCGGCGGCCGTGCGACGTACATTTTTAATGAATAATGTATGCTGCGTGTCAGTCGCTTCGAGTGAACATTTTAGCTCCGACTCTGTATCAGGTCTACTTTTGCGCTAAAAATTACAAAAAAAAGTAATTTGAATCTGTGATTAAAATATAACCATTACACCAATTTTTGACATTCTTTGTGAGTAATTAGACTGTACCATAGACTCACTTTTAAGCTTTGAAACAATTAAAACAAATTATAAACAACGGAGATATCGTATATTTACTTTGCTGTTTCATAACTTTTTTGCAAATGGTTGGAAATTTTTTTTAAAGCATTCATTTTCAAGACCTATGAAATACGCATTTTAAGTATTTTTTAAAATTAGAATATAATAAACAATTTCTGCGAAATGTTAATTTGTTTATAACAATTTTTTTAAACATTTAAAGATTATGCAAAAAAATGAAAAATTTATGTTTTGTCGACAAAATATTAAATAGGCATCACACCTTTATAATCTTTCTAAGTTTGATCAATATTTCTTGATTATTTTGGTTGGTATTGCGCCTGTAAATTGTTAATTAACAATTGAATTGTTGCTAAAATATTCGTTTCATTTTCACCGGCTTCTGAATTTATAATCTATACCAAGAAAGCTTTTATTTCACTAAGCTATATAATTATTAATAAATAATTACTGGCCCAAAAAAATTATTTGAAAATTCGAGATTTTGTTGGGAAAACCCACATTTTTCGAGGAAAATTTTCATCCGAGCAAATCGGGAAAAACATGCCTCTATGTAGAATTAAATTGGGGTGAATTTTGATTTGAGTATTTTTGGTGTAAAGTTAAAATCTTCGGAGTCATAGAGCAATAATTGAAAAAAAAATACGATTTGTCGGCGCCATTTTGTTTATAAAAAAAGTAGCACACTATCTGCTGACTTTGCATACCTATATTAATAATATATAGGATCTTATAATTCGATTCCAGCAATAAAATTGCTGGTAAATAACCTTTCTTTTCACTTTAGTAATTAGACCAGCGTATTATAACTATTTTTTTTTCAAAATTTAAAGATTATGCAAAAAAAAGAAAAATTTATATTTTGTCGAGAAAATATTAAATAATCATCTCATCTTTATAATCCTTATAAGTTTGATCAATGTATCATGATTATTTTGGTTTTTATTGCGATCATAAATTGTTAATTAACAATTGAATTGTTGCTAAAATATTCGTTTAATTTTCGCCGGCTTCTGGAATTACAATCTATACGAAGAAAGCTTTGATGTCACCAAGTTATTTAATTATTGATTAATAATTACTTACCTAAAACTTTATTTGAAAATTAGAGTTTTTGTTAGGAAAACCCGCATTTTCCAAGGAAAATTTTCGTCGGAGCAAATCATGAAAAACATG
Organism: Diabrotica virgifera virgifera; assembly: GCF_917563875.1. Lineage (NCBI taxonomy): Eukaryota > Metazoa > Arthropoda > Insecta > Coleoptera > Chrysomelidae > Diabrotica > Diabrotica virgifera. Next base: position 163,766,043 of record NC_065444.1, on the reverse strand, counting down.
TCTCTATGGAGAATTTTATTGCGGTGAATTTTTATTTGGGTTTTTTTTTGTTGTAAAGTTAAAATCTTCGGAGTTATAGAGCAATAATTGAAAAAAATACGATTTGTCGGCGCCATTTTGTATATAAAAAGTAGCACACTATCTGCGGACTTTGCATACCTATATTATTAATATGGAGGATCTTATAATTCGATTCCAGCAATAAAATTGCTGGTAAATAACTTTTCCATGAATTTTGCTAATTAGCTCATATTATTTAGCAAATAGAGATCGGAAGTAGTCTGCTCGTGTTCTCTTCTGTGTTTCGTTTTTATTAATTCAGTGATCTCTTTTCCTTGTCCTCTGATCATTCTCCATACTTCTTTTTGTGTTCCGTTGAAGTCGTATTTTATCTGTTTTGAAAAACTCTGCCAGTGTTTCCTTTTTATTTATCTAACTAAAGTATTCGTTTCGTTTCTGATTCGTTTGTGGTGGTTGCATGCCTGTTGTGTTTGTTCTGTATTATAAAAAGGCTTTCTTCTTTTCTTCACATTTTATCCTCACTTCCTCTCTAAACTATGGAGTTTTCTTTTTTGATATGCTAGTATTCGTTACTTTCCTCTCTCCAAGTGATTGTGTTGCAACGTTGAGTGTCAAAAATTGCAGTGTCCAAAACTGTGTTATCAATAATCAAAGTGAGCATAATAATTCAAATTTCCGACTAACAGTACGATAAATACGTGTGCTTGCGAATGTGGTCAAGCTTGCGTTGGTGTACGGCAGCGTTTCCCAAGCGGTGGGTCGCGGGCAGATTTCAGGTGGGTCGCGGCGTGGCTCTTGCAGTAGCTGAGAAGCGTACATTATATATATCATCATGGGTGTGGGATGGGTCGCGAATACGAAAAAACATCAGAATGTGGGTCTCCAGACATAAAAGGTTGGGAACCACTGGTGTACGGTGATGAAGTGTGGCTTGTATAGAAGGTTAAGGAAAAGAAGAGGGCGATAACAGAAATGCAAATGTTATGGTGGAGGTTGTTTAAGATTTGAAGGGACAAGACCAGGAATGATGTTATTAGGAAAAGTGCTGGGGTAGCTACAATCTCACAAAAGGTATAAGAACAAGGACTGCAATGTGTTGGTCATGTCAGATGTAGATATGAGAACTAAGGATATAAAGCAAAAATCGTGCTGTTAGAAGTTGAGGGAAAAAGAGGTAGATGAAAACCGAGGAGAAGGCAGAGCAAGAGAGAGAGAAAGGTTTAAATGTAGCCGACAGGGTGAACAGGAATGAGTGGCGAAGAACAATAAGGAACAGGGACCCGTTAAAAGAGGGAACTGAGGAAGAAGGAGTCTAAAATTACATATTATAGTATTTCATTTAAATCAATTCAAATAAATCATCTAAACCACACTCGTCAGTTCAAAAAACATGCATCATCATCATCAAGAGGCAAAACGCGGTCCAAGATTGTTGCTGTAATTTTGAATATTTTGTCGAGATATTTGACACACATATTCGTAATAAAATAAAGGATGGCGGTACAGAGCCCAATTCGAGAAATATGTTAGTATGTGGAAATTACTCTATAACTAAATAAAATTTTGCAAAAAGGAGCCTGTGCCGCCATTAAGAACAAAAAAATACATTTTCTTCAAATAAACTTTTTTATCCTATGTCTAGATTTTGTGTCACATTCGAACTACTAAAAATCGATTTTCTGTAACAAGAAATCGAACGTGACTGACTTCGAATTTTTTACACTTATACAATAATCATTAGAATCAAACAAATTATAACCTCAGAAATGATATCTTATGATCTCCAAAACACCCGTGTTGAGCTGCCCCCCCGCCCCCACTTGCAAAAATCAAAAAACAAATAGCCCTGATTTATGAGCTATTTATGAGCTCTCATATTCCGCAAACTAAAAATTTTGAGCTCGTTCCACTGAGCAGGAATTTGATACTTAAGTGGGGGGGCTGAGTCAGCCCCCCCCCACTACTTAAAAATAGGAATATTGAATCGGTTTTTGCGGCAGAATTACGAGCTATTTATGAGCTCTTGAAATTATATAGTTTAGATTTTTGAGCTCATCCCCTTCACCCAAACAACCCTTTAATTGATTTAACTTAAGGGAAAAATGCTGAGAAAACTTAAAATATATCGTATTGCGGATATAATTCCTATAGCTTATATACTCTAAGAATAAACTATTAAATCACGTGCATTTCGATTATTGAGCTACAACCCCTTCGCAAGAAAACCACCCTATCTTCCCGGCTTAAGAGAAAGTTGTACTTAAAATGCATTAAACTAATTATTTGGCGACTACATATCATTGAATAATTTATAAGTTTCCAAATTACGCGCATTTAGATCAGTAAATTGCAATTTATTTTGTATAGTGCAGTCACTGAAGGTAAAAATCAACGATTACCTTCAATTTCGGTGAATCTTCATCGATTTTCACGAAAATTGTTCAGTGGTTAGAGGATACGTCAAGAAACAAAGGTGACATGATACCACCTTGCGCCTTTACCCTGAGGGTGGATACCGCCCCTTCTCGGGGGTGAAAATTGTTTTATTAAAAATAACTGCACAAATCAATAAACGAACAAATTAAAAGCAAAATTTATTATATAAAGTTAATAAAATAAGTCAATACTTTTTAAGTTATTAAAGATCAAAGATTTTAATTATTCGTGAAAAAAATGCATGTTATGAAGTGGTTTTTCGTAAATCACTGAAAAATTGTAAGTTTTTACAAAAAAGTTAATAGTAGTTTAATTCGTATAGCTTATATTCTAAGAATAAACTCTTAAATCACGAGCCTTTCGATAATAGAGCTACAACCCCTTCGTAAGAAAACCATCCCATATTCCCGGCTTAAGAGGGAGTTGTACTTAAAATAATTTAAATTAATTATTTGGCGACTACATATCGTTTAATAATTTATGAGCTTGCAAAATGTACGCATCTCAATTATTAGGGGAGTGCATTTAGATTTTCACTTCGGAAAAAATCAAACAAGATAAAACTTTTTGTAATTTCATTAAGAAATGTTTAATAAACAACATATCAAAAAGTTCTACTCGAGAAGTGGGTGCTTCATTTTTTATTAAACAAATGAACAGCGAAGTTAGATGTTTTTTTAAATAACTCCGGAAATATAATTTTTAGAAAAAACTGACTTGACCATTGAAAAATTCAGAAAATTTTACAAAAAAAACCTTGTATAAAGATTTTTCTAAAATTAAATCTTTAGCTTCTGTAATTTTTTATTTATAACGATAAAGTCACCCTTCTCACACACATTGGCGCACTGTAAACTAGCGTTGGAAGAAGTGCACGGTTGAGTTTTTTTAATGTAATTCTTTAACTAATGGATCAAAAGAAATTTTACAAATTGGACATGAAAGAAGATGAAATAAGCTATCTTATGGTTGTAATATAAAGAAATAAAATGTATGGACATAAGTACGGTGTGGGCGGAAAGTGAGCCTTACATGAATTTTGTTTAAAAATGATTTAAAAATGTGTAACTAATACAATTTTACTTATAAAACTCTCAAATTTGCACAACTTATATCTCAATAATCTTACTAAACGATGTTTCATTAAAAAAAATCTCAAAAATTTAATTCAAATAATACGATGTCTCAAAAAATGTAATTTTTGAAAACTTCCTTAGTTTTACAGAATTCCCACCACTTTAAGACGGTATTACTCAAGTTTGAATAAATCTAATACAGTTTTTTTGCTATTTTTTTAAAGCTTGGGATGATATCTTTAAAAATCACTGAATTGTTTTGGTATGAAAATGAAATAAACAATTTATTTTTGAGAAAACTAAGAAAGATAACAAAAATGTAATAAAAAACCGAAAATTACCAGCTGAAAAAATGTATATACAGAGTGATCAAAACTTTTTTCTGTAAAACTTACCTGAAATACATTTAATAATAAGCTTCAACAATAATAAATGTTCAACAAAAAAATTTTTTTTTAGCTCTTATACAGTATGTCTGCGTAACTTGGAACCTATTGATAACTTTTTTTAATATCAGTTTTACGAAAAAAAAGTTATTCTTTATAAAATACTCTACATCGTATATAACATAAGATGCAACCATCAAATAGCAAATTTCGTTAATTTTGTACGAGGTATGTCAAAAAATATGAATTTCACTCAAGAGTAAAGTACCTTTATATTTCACAATATCGAAAATTTTTATAAAGAAAAGTTGTTTATAATTAAAAACTATGTTCCTATAAACTATATATATGTAATTATATCCTTCTAATCGAAAATTTGTTTTTTTTAATATTCTTTCTAATACATTTTAATTTTTAATATTATTGAGAAAATTATTTGTTTATCTTTTTTTTTAAGAATGAAATTCCATATTTGTTTGATTGGATTCTACTTGTTTTTCATTTAAATATCCGCCATTTTGAAATTTAAGTTTTTAATCTTTAATTCAGATTCAACAACCTCTTAAAAATAAAGACAATAAATGTTTTAGAAAAATGTTCTTTTTTATGTTCTTTTTAGAAAATCCGCATTTTGGATCCGCAATTTTATAGTTTATAATGTTAGCATTTAAGTAAGGTTTATCAAAGCTCTCAAAAATAAATATATGTAGAAATAAATACATTTTGTAAAGAAATTATGATTTTACAACTATTTTTTAAGTTATTCGCCATTTTGGATCGGCCATTTTATAATTTAATTATCAAATTTTGATTCAGGTTCAGCAACCTCTCAAAAATATCCAGATATATGTAAACAAACACGTTTTATAAAAAAAATTCGGATTTTACAACTACTTTTTAAGGATTTTTAGGAAAAAATCCGCGATTTTGAATCCGCCATTTTGAATTTGCAAATTGTAATGTCAGATTCGGATTCAGCATAATCAAAACTTAAATAAAAACATTTTTTATCAAAATAAAATGTTGAATTCACCCATATTCTTAACATTATTTATACAAAAAAATTGTTATTGTTTAAACAATTAATAAACAATTAGCGGCGAAATTTGTGAGTAGAACTTTTTACTTTAACATATTTATAAACTAACAAAAGAAGTTTTAGAAAAATATAACCTTGTTTGATTTTTTCCGAAACATTGTATCTTTTCGTTCTAATTGCACTCCCCTATATTGAATTGACATTTTATTTCTATAGTGCAGTCACTGAAGGTAAAAATCAACTATGACCTTCGATTCCGGTAAATCTCCATTCATTTTCACGAATTAACAATAACAACTTGGGGTTGTAACCTGAGGTATATGTCACCCCTTCTCGGGGGTGAAAATTACTTTATTAAAAATAACCCCACAAATCGAGAGAGGGGCAAATTGTAAGCAAAATTTGTTATATAATGTGATTAAAATAAATCAATACTTTTTGAGTTATTAAAGATCAAATATTTTAATTTTTGTGAAAGAAAATGTATGCTTTAAAGCGATTTTTCATAAATAACTCAAAAACTGTAAGTTTTTACAAAAAAGTGTTCATCACTAAAATTGAAGCTAATAAGAAATATAATAAATTGCTTACTTGAAAAACCCTTTAATGTTAATTTAAAGTAAGTTATTGGTAATTAAATGTATATTGTTTCTGAGACTATTCAAATCTAAGGATTCAAGCTTAAATAACGGGAAAGAGATGCATTTTATAACACTTAGGTACTAAATACTTGTGAAAGTACTTAGAAATACCTATCAAAAATGAGCTCCAGAAAAAGTTGATAGCATCAAAATCCGCTCACCAATTTTCGTGAAAATGAATGGAGATTTACCGAAATCGAAGGCCATAGTGGATTTTTACCTTCAGTGACTGCACTATAGAAAGAAAATGGCAATTCAATAATTGAGATGCGTATATTTTGCGAGCTCATAAATTATTAAACGATATCTAGTCGCCAAATAATTTATTTAAATTGTTTTAAATACAACTCTCTCTCTTAAGCCGGGAATATGGGATGGTTTTCTTGCGAAGGGGTTGTAGCTTATAATCGAGTTTATTCTTAGAATATAAGCTATACGAATAAAAGTACTATCAACTTTTTTGTAAAAACTTAGTTTTTCAGTGATTTACGAGAAACCGCTTCAAAACATGCATTTTTTCACGAATAATTAAAATTTTTGATCTTTAATAACTTAAAAAGCATTGACTTATTTTAATAACTTTATATAATAAATTTTGCTAATAATTTGTTCTTTTATAGATTTGTGCAGTTATTTTTTATAAAATAATTTCCACCCCCGAGAAGGGGCAGTGTCCACCCTCAGGGTAAAGGCGCAAGGTGGTACCATGTCACCTTTGTTTCTTGAGGTATCCTCTAACCACTTACCAATTTTCGTGAAAATCGATGAAGGTTCACCGAAATTGAAGGTAATCGTTCATTTTTACTTTCAGTGACTGCACTATACAAAATAAATTGCAATTTACTGATTTAAATGCGCGTAATTTGGAACCTTATAAATTATTAAATGATATGTAGTCGCCAAATAATTAATTTAATGCATTTTAAGTACAACTTTCTCTTATACCGGGAAGATAGGGTGGTTTTCTTGCGAAGGGGTTGTAGCTCAATAATCGAAATGCACGTGATTTAATAGTTTATTCTTAGAGTATATAAGCTATAGGAATTATATCCGCAATACGATATATTTTAAGTTTTCTCAGCATTTTTCTCTTAAGTTAAATCAATTAAAGCGTTGTTTGGGGGTGAAGGGGATGAGCTAAAAAATCTAAACTATATAATTTCAAGAGCTCATAAACAGCTCGTAATCCTGCTGTAAAAACCGATTCAATATTCCTATTTTTAAGTAGTGGGGGGGGCTGACACTAAAGTATCAAATTCCTGCTCAGTGGAACGAGCTCAAAATTTTTAGTTTGCGGAATATGAAAGCTCATAAATAGCTCATAAATCAGGGCTATTTGTTTTTTAATTTTTGCAAGTGGGGGGGGGCAGCTCAACACGGGTCTCCAAAACTTTCATTCTTTTGGGTATGCCGTCTATTAAGTTGGAAACATAATTTTTTACAATACCTTCTCAGTTTCCCACACGAACAATTCAAGGACGTAGCGAAGATGGATAATGGATGATGCGTTGCATCTTAAAATTAGTGTTCTGATAGAATAGACTCATCAGCTACATATTTTTATTAGGTATATTATTCACTTGATGCGACGACTAACTAACGTCTCGATGATATGATTCTGTTTGTTACATCAATTATACATAGTAATCCAACCCCTGTAACACATAGGTATCAGTTTCGTCAAAATTCATTGAATTTAACTTCGTTAATCCACATCCAAGTAAAATATATAACTCTGATGCATAATGCAATTACTACTACGACATGGGAAGTAACTTTTACCAGTATGTATTATTCTTTAACATACGCTACATAATCATTTAGATTAGATAGATTCTTAATTCATTTTACATATTTTTGACATATTCAGTTATCATAATAAATATCAACATAGTTTAGAATAAATTATTACGTACAGAATCTTGTATAAAGCATTGACAGTTCTGTTAGTGATTTTTGTTTTGTATAACTAAGCTTGTAGGCTTTAACTAAATTTGTTCCTTATGGAGTAAAAGTGAAAATCGTAAACAAAATATCACCAAAGCCATTATCAAAATTTGATAATGAAAGATCCCTTAAAGTTGATGACAATGGAACGGACTCTATTAAAAATCATATTATGAAAGTAAATGAAGCAGATCCTTTTCAAGTATTAAATTATCTCGAAGTGGACTGTTAGAAGTTAAGTAGTCGAAGTGGACTGTTATGTAGAAGAACAAATTTTTACATTTCTGCAAGTAAAACTCAATAAGCAAATGAGATAAGATCATCCTGTTGGTTCCTTCTTTTTACTAATAAACAAAAAAATATGAACGAGATAGTTATTTGTACAAAGAAAGGATGCGAAAAGGTTCAAATAATACAAAAATAAAAATACTGTGATTCAAAAGAGTTTTATGCCCATATTGAACCACTTAAATGCCAACAACTATAATGCAGATGTACTTTTGAGTAAGTTTTATGGACCTCCTATATTTAGGCTGATATTTTCATTTTTTCAAATATGACTATCTTCCAACACAGCGCAGATTGTGACGATTATTTCATTCATAGAGATTCTGACCGATAGAAACCTATAGGAATAAAAATTACAGCGATACTTTTTGATACTTTCCCGTCATCAAGTATTTTACGTCAGATGCCCTTCGTTGCTACGCAAAAATACATTCAGTGACATTAATCACAATTAATGTTTTACAACTTGTCAGAGAGAACACCAAGAAACAGGTTTAGCAAATATTCAGACGAAGATATCAATATAATATTAATTAAAATGATTTTAAAACATAGTTTTATTCATGAAATAATCTTACCGAATTATTCTCGAGCTCTCATATATTATCGATTTGTTTTGCCCTAGTTACACTTTGACATAATATCACTCCCCTTCGGGTCGTAACTGTCAAAGTGTCAAAGTCTCACTCGCGATACAAATCGATAATTTTAGAGCTCTCGTATAATTACTACTGATTATTTCATTCATAGAGATTCTGACCAATAGAAAGCTACAAGAATAAAAATTACAGCGATAAGTTTTGATAATACTTCCCGTCGTCAAGTATTACGTCAGATGCCCTTCATTGCTACGAAAAAATGAACATTCAGTGATATTAATTGCAATTAATGGTTGTCAACTTGTCAAAGAGAACACCAGGAACAGGTTTAGTAGATAAGTATTCCGGCGAAAATATCAATAAAATATTAGTTAAAATGATGTTAAAAACAGTTTTATTTCGTGAAATAAGCTTATCGAATTACACACGAACTCTTAAAAATTATCGAGTTGTTTTGCCCTCGTGACAGTTGACATAATTTCACTCCCCTTCGGGTCGTAAAACTGTCAAAGTGTCGTAATTTTAGAGCTCTCGTGTAATTACTACTGATAATATTACAAACATATCAAATATGATATTATAATAATATGGTTCACAAATGTTTGTACAAAGACGAACTGATCGTTGGCCTTTTCCATATTGTATGATTATTTCATTCATAGGAGATTCTGGCCAATAGAAAGCTACAGAAATAAAAATTAAACTGATAATTTTTGATAATATCCCGTCGTCAAGTATATTACGTCAGATGCCCTTCGTTGCTACGAAGAAATACATTCAGTGACATTAATGACAAATAATGTTTTAAAAATTATAAAAGTGATGACTTTCAACCGTCAAATATTTATAACAACTGTGTGTTTAATTGTACTAATTTGTACTTATATAAATAAATTACAATAAAATAAAATATGCACTCGATCTCTAAAATTATTATTGAATTTTTGCCCTCGTGACACGTTGACATAATTTCACTCCCCTTGGGGTCGTGAAATTAAAGCTGTCAAAGTGTCACTCGGGAAAAATTCGATAATTTTAGAACTCTTGTGAAATTACTACTGAACATTGAAACTTTTGATGTATGTATGTATGTTTTTTTTCTCTGATTCTGGCCTTGGTTTAGAACTAGAACCTTTAGCCACGTGATTGTATAACTTATCACTAAGTCAGGTGTAATGTGTAGTGTGTGTGTTAAGTAAGTGTCTTGTTACTTTGCAAAGTCGACGTCAGTGTCGTTGCAAAGAGACGCTAATTGTATCCGAACGTCTGCGGTCCCTCCGGATGTATTTATGTACATATTACAAATATAAATGAAATAGGTATCTACAACAAAATAAGGTACCTATAGAAAATTACCTCTCACAAAGAAAAGGTGTCACATGTTCCCAGCTATAAAAAACAGGAAAGAAAATAAAATGTACGATATTTGATACAAAACTGTTTATAATTATCACTGTATAAAAAATTTCATAATTGTGTCATAAAGTCTTGAGGTGCCGGTTTTTTGCCGGAAGATGTGTATAGTAAGGTCTCGTTTTTTGCAGTGGATACGTTTTACAGAAAAGCGCATATAAAAAAATCGCATAAAAAAAGACTTTACTTGCATTTAAAAAGTAGGGATACGTTCCTTAGTTTTCTAAAATCACATAAAACCAAAACGTTTGTCGGCCAAATTTATTGACTTTGGTGTGTTTTTTCTGCATTGGTCCAAATAAAACCTTTAAAAAGAAATTAAAAAAATAGACATATTAAGATGGCAAAAACCTCTTCTAATGAAAAATAACTTATTATAAAAATGAATAAGGCACAGCTAAAGCTGCGTTGACATGGATCAATGGACTTGATCAACTCACTTAAATTCAAGGAAATTGAACGCATTTTGAAAGTCTAAACCCCTAGTTAGTCTGAATTGGTTCATTTAACTTGAAGGAATCGTCAAGAATTGGGGGTTTGGACGTTCAAAAGCGTTCAATTCACTTGAATTCAAGTGAGTCGATTAAGTCACTTGATCCTTGTCAACACAACTTAAGAGAAAATTTAATTTCAAAACAATTACAGGTTATACCTTTTAGTGTGAAATTAGGAAGGATGTAATAGCGACATAATGTAACAATTGGAATCTCCAAATTTCAAAAGCTCAGTTTATCGACATCTGGAAGTGAATAGGTAGCTAATATTAGATAGGTAATTATAATAGTTCTCAATAATAAAATCTTTTGGATGAAATACAAACCGCACAATTTCAAAATCGCATTAAAATAATCCGCATAAAAAGAGACCTACTATCAAATGTATTTAGTGATATATTAAGGCTGATTTATCTTAAGACGGGACGTCGACTGGACGAGGACACCACGGCTGTCTTGCACGGGGCACGTTAAATAATCGTAGGATAAGGAAAACATTGGCTAGTTTATAGTACTACGGGACGAGGCGACAACGGGGACGTGCGCCGTCTATTGTTCCACGTCTCGTGTCGTACACACCCCGTTCTAAGATAAATCCTGCTTTAATTGTTTATTCCTATGTTTGTTCAAATATGGCATTAAACATGTAGACCAGTAAGGATCTGTTTTTAGGTGGATGTGAGAGGTGGCATTCAGATTTTTGCGGATAAAGTTAGTTGATAACTTCATTAATAATAATTGATTTATGCTCCTTCGCAAATATGCCCGAAACATTCATAAAAAAAATAAAATATTTAAAAATTTCAAAAAAAAAATTTTTTTTCTTTTTTTGCTTATAACTTTAAAACGTTTCATTTTGGAACAAACTCGTATAGGAATAAAACAAAGATAATTAAATTTTATATCAGATGCGATTGGTCAAAAATATCTTAATTTATCACCCTTGCTGCAAAATAGCAATAAATATAAAATAAGGGGGCAAAACAAGCCTGTCCTTATTCAATGATTTTCCATCACTTAGGTTACACTTGGAACCTTCCTAATTCGCTTAGAAAATTTATGTAATGTGCTAAAACCGTACACCAAATTTCATTAAAATTGACTTACTAGATTTTGAATAAAAATTTTGCAATCTAAACTTTTTTAAAAAATTCAAATTTTTAAAATTTGCACAACAAAAACTAGAACATACAAAGATTTGTCAATTTTTTTACATATAAAGAAGCAATCCACCTATCTAATGCACTTTACAGAATTGAAATCGGATTGTTTAAGGAGCCTCAGCAATGTTTTAAAGTTATAAACAATTTTTTGGCTTATAAACAAATTAGTCCTGTGGCCAGGAGGGGGTGCTACGGGCTCCTGTAATGGACTTACCCAAGATGCTCATGTATTTTTTGACCCGTAGAACACGATTTTTTTGGGTAAGAGTTGATCCGGATGTCGATAAGATTGTTATAAACAAAGAACTTGAGGAATTACATTACATCGATTTTTCGCAAAATAAAACATTTTTTTGTATTTCTTGGGTAATTCTAAGCAAAAAATGTTCTTACAAGTTTTTTCGTAGGATGCATAGTTTTCTAGATAAACGCAGTGGAACTTTCAAAAATTCGAAAAATTGCAATTTTTGAACGCGAATAACTTTTGATTAAAAAATAAAATAGCAATTCCGCTGACAGCATTTGAAAGTTTAAGTCAAATTATACCGGTTTTAATTATTTGCATTGCTAAAAATTAATTTTTTTAATATTAAACAAAGCTATTTGTTTATAAGCCAAAAAATTGTTTATGAGTTTTAAACATTGCTGAAGCCCCTTAAATAATCCGATTTTAATTATGTAAAGTGTATTAGATAGGTAGAGCACCTCTTTATATGTAAAAAAATTAGACAACCTCTAAATGGTCTACTTTTTGTTCAGCAAGATTTTAACAAATTTGAACTTTTTTAAAAACATTTAGATTGCAAATTTATTATGCAAAATCTGTTAAATCGATTTTAATTAAATTTGCTACACGGTTTAAGTATATTACAAAGAATTTCCTAAGCTAATTACTAAGGTTCTAAGTGCCACCAAAGTGGTTAAAAACATTGAATAACAACAGGCATATTTTGCCCCCTTATTTTGTATTTATTGCTATATTGCAGAAAAGGTAAATACGTTAAGACATTTTTGACTAGTCGTATATCATACAAAATTCAATTATCTTTATTTTATTTCTGTACGATTTTGTTCCAAAACGAATCGTTTTAAAGTTTTTTTTTTGTTTTGGTTCTGGCCTTGGTTCAGAACCAAGTTATTTTAAAGTTATAAGCAAAGAAAACAGAAAAAAATCGACGTTTTTCGAAATTTTTAAATATTTTAATTTTTTTATTAATGTTCCGGGCATATTTGAGAAGGAGCATAAGTCAATTATTATTACTGAAGGTGTCACCTAACTTTATCTGCAAAAATCCGAATGCCACCTTTCACATCCAAAAATAGACGTTTTTTCACAGATCCTTACTGGTCTAATGTGTATTATTTTATAATGGTATTTAATTTACATATTTACAGGATTGTTCCATAGAGCCATCTTAATGAGCGGTACAGCTTTGTCAGATTGGGCCTTAGCAAGCAGTCCTAACGAAGTGGCCTATCAAGTTTCGAAAGCGCTCAACTGTCAAATACACGATGACTTTGCTGAATGCCTAAGGAGAAAAAGACTGGAAGAAATTATGGCTGCGGGTGCCATTACTCCAGGCTATAAAACACGTTTTGGACCGATAGTGGATTCATTGGTGGTGCCTAATGAACCTAAGAAATGTATGACACAGTATCATGACATATTTCGAAGGTATAACTAAATTTTGTCATTACGTTTTATTTTATATTTCCTATTTTATATTCCCATCAATTGTCTCTGTTAATAGATACTACATATTATGTAGTACCTATTAACAGATAGAGAAGGCGAAAACGGCGGGTTCGTTGGGAAAAATATTCCCATGAGATTTTTTTGCATAATTACATTCGTGAGACATCCCAGAGTAAGGTTCAAGAAGTCGCCCACGTAAAAAGTGGACCAAATTCTTTTTAACAATTTTTTTAATCAAATTGCAAAAATCAATATTTTTGGCCTGGACAATTTTTTTTGTAGATTTTTTGGACCATTCTGGATAAAAAAAGTCTCTTATAATTTTTCTCTAAAGTTGATCGATTTCGAGTTATAAGCAATTGATATGAGATTTTATAGGCGATTTTCAAGGCTTAATAACTCGGTTAAAAGTTATTATTATGAAAGTCAGGTGACTAAATCAAAGTTTAATGCCCCCCTACAAGATCCCAAAGAAATTTTTGTCATTATTTTATTACTAAGCTGTTATTTTTAAGTAATAATATTGTTTCAGTAGATTCAGTAGAAATTATCAAACCAAGACAGGTTAAATGCTACTAAGAGCACTGCCGAATCATAATTTACAATGTATAAACATTGTAAATCCCAAATCACGATTTCCAAAGTTTATACATTGTAAATTTGATTCGGGAGTGCTCCTAGTAGCATTTAACGTATCTTAGTTTGTTTATTTCTACTGCATCTTGATTGTAAATTTAGTATAAGCTATTTGAAAAAACTACTTCTTCGTCGGCATATCTAATGATTTTTAGAGGCACTGTATTTGGTGAAATATTCTGCATTAGACAAGACGAAAACGGCGGGTTCGTTGGGAAAAATATTCCTATGAGATTTTTTTGCATAATTACATTCGTGGGACATCCCAGAATAAGGTTCAAGAAGTCGCCCACGTGAAAAGTGGGCCAAATTTTTTTTAACAATTTTTTTTTATTCAAATTGCAAAAATCAATATTATTGGCCCGGACAATTTTTTTGTAGGTTTTTTTTTACCGTTCTGGATAAAAAGTCTCCTATAATTTTTCTCTAAAGTTGATCGTTTTCGAGTTGTAAGCAATTTAAAATTGAAAAAAAAACGAAAAATGACGATTTTTAAGGCTTAACAACTCGGTTAAAAGTTATCAGTATGAAAGTCAGAAAGTTACTAAATCAAAGTTTAATGTCCCCCCCCCTCCGGTATATAACAGCTTAGTAATAAAATAATGACAAAAATTTCTTCGGGATCTTGTAGGGGGGGGCATTAAACTTTGATTTAGTCACTTTCTGACTTTCATAATAATAACTTTTAACAGAGTTATTAAGCCTTGAAAATCGCCATTTTTCGTTTTTTTCAATTTTAAATTGCTTAACTCGAAAACGATCAACTTTAGAGAAAAATTATAAGAGACCTTTTTTATCCAGAATGGTCCAAAGAACCTATAAAAATTGTCCGGGAGAAAAATAGTGATTCTTGCAATCTTATTTTTCCCAACGAACCCGCCGTTTTCGCCTTGTCTAGACAATTGATGGGAAACCTAGCTTAAGTATAATATTAGTTTGATAATAATCCTTTCCATTTAGGGAAGTAAAGATAGGGTGAGTAAAAGCACTTATATGTTGTCTACTCATAAAATCTGCATACTACTTCTTTTATCACAGCTGCCAATAAAAATCTGGATAATATGGAAGTTACAGAAAATTAAAAATGTTATTTAAAAACAGATATGTGCCAACAAACGGATTTGATTATTTATTGTTCTAATCGTTTTGAATTTCTCATCATAAGGATATCATAGAGACTATCTGATTGACTGCATTATATGTATTTCCGAAAAATTCGAACCACGCATTAATAATACCTATATTTCAAATGATTTGCAATAGTTTAGATTTTACCTCGCTTTTTGTCCTGATTTAAACATTAAAAATAGAACAATAAATTGACTTTTATAGATATATAGGTCTGGATCCCGCGTATGAAAAAAAAGTTGATTAATAGCAAGCTGAAAATTTGCTAATAGCTTAAGGGTGTCTAGTCGGACAAATTTTGATATATAGGAACACTGGAACAGGGAAGTATTAATTGTGGAACAGGTTAAAAATTTGGAACGGTAAGACCACGAAAACGTCACATGTATTTTGTCCGACAGAATTTCCAATTGATTTGTTACTAGTGCAGTCACTGAAGGTGGATATGAGCTATTACCTCCTATTTCGTTGAACACAAATGATTTCATCGATTTGCTGGAAAATTGGTGAGTGGTTTGAGGATATATCAAGGAACAAAGGTGACATGGTGCCAACTTGCGCTTTTACCCTGGGGGTGGGTGCCACCTCTTCTCAAGGGTGAAAATTATTTTATTAAAAATAATTACATAATTCGATAGAGGGACAAATTCTAAGTAAAATTTGTTTATAAAGTTATTAAAATAAATCAAAACTTTTTGAGTTATTAAAGATCAAAATTTTAAGTTTTCGTGAGAAAAATGCATGTTTTTAACCGATATTTCATAAATAACTCAAAAACTATAAGTTTTTACAAAAAAGTTATTATTACCAAAATTGAATCTAATAAAAGAAATAAACCACTTACTAAAAATACCTTTTAATGTTAACTGAAAATGAGTTATAGGTAATTGAATGTATATTTTTTTCGGCGAGTATCCAAATCTAAGTAGGTATTTAAGCTTAAATAACGGGGAAATGATGCATTTTATAATATAAACTTATTAAACATTTGTCAAAGTACTTAGAAATATCTATCAAATAAGCCCTTGAACATGAACAAGTTGATAGCATTAAAATTTATGCTCCAAAAATTTTTCAAAATGTATCTTTTAAAGTTTTTTCCAAAAAATGTTCTTGTTTTTTTTTAATAAGTCCGTTAATTGCTAGGATATAAGATTCAACTAAAAACCATTTGAAAGTTAATTCCAAGGGCAATTAAACGACGTTGAATTTAATCTTTTAAGCCACTTAACTTTTTTAAAAATAAAACGTTAAATGGCCCCGGTTACATGGTTCTCGCAGCAAAATTTACCCTTTCAACATTTCTATCTCGGTTATTTTTTACCCTACAGAAATAATAAAAAAGGTGAAATATTTGATATTAAAAAAACTAAAATTTGGTTTTATATCATTTTTTACATATATTGAATATTTTTGGAGTTAATATCAGAAGAAAATGAAAATTACGATCATTTTAAAAATTCTGATTTGTTTAAATCATACCTTTTTTTCAAAAAATTTTATTCTAAACCGGTCAAAATTGTTGAAATCATTACTTATGCTAACATAAAGAAATTATTGTAAGGATTCCTATAAATTTTAATTTTTATGGAAATGGGGTATGTTTTATTTTTCACTTTTTTCTAAAAAATTCGAAAGGGTTGTCTTATTTTCATCATAACTTGCTTAATTTTCATGCTATGAACTTCTTCTAAGGCTCAATTGATAGGTAACCCGAAGTGCTTTGACAAATGCTTAACAGATATATTTGTAAAATACATCGTTTTCCCTTTATTTAAGCTTGAATACTTAGATTTGAGTACTCGTCGAAAAAAATTTACATTCAATTACCCATAACTTACTTTGACTTAACATTAGTTTAGTTCCTTAGGTGAGGAGTGTACTCAATTTTTTATTATCTTCAATTTTGTTAATTATAACTCTTTTGCAGAAGCTTATAGTTTTTGAGATATACGTGAAGAACAGCTTTAAAGCTTGCATTTTTTTACGAAAAAATAAAGTCTTTGATCCTCAATAACTCAAAAAGCATTGATTTATATTAATAACTTTATATAACAAATTTTTCTTATTTGTCCTTTTATCGATTTATGGTATTATTTTTGATAAAATAATTTTCACCCCCGAGAAGGGGTGGCATCCAGCTCTAAGGTAAAAGCGCAAGTTTGCATCATGTGACCTTTGTTGCTTGAGGTATTCTCTAACTACTCACCCATTTTCATGAAAAGCGATGAAGGTTCAACGAAATCGGAGGTGAAGACCTTCAGTGACTCCACTATACCCTTTCATTAAACTCTCATGCAAAAATCAGGCTGCTATTTATCACCAAATAAATGGGAATTATAATGAGTGAAATACGTAGAATATGCCAAATGACAGGAATTATGACAGGTGATAAATAGTATAGCAGTCTGATTTTTGCATGAGAGTTTAATGAAAGGGTAACAAATCAATTGGAAGTTCTGTCGGACAAAATACGTGTGACGTTTTCGTGGTCTGACCGTTCCAAATTTTTAACCTGTTCCACAATTTAAAACTTCCCCTGTTCCAGTGTTCCCATATATCAAAGTTTGTCCGAGAACAGCTTAGATTGACATGGGCGCACATAGTTAACATGTCAAAGAAAAAAATTATATTGTGCCGATGTGTGCCTTTGCACTGGGGGTGAGTCTCACCCATGCTCGGGGGTGAAAAAATTATACGTTCAAAATAAGTCCGAAATTGGATAAATTACTAATTCTAGCGAGTTTTGTTCGATTTGGTTTTTCACTAAGTCCATAGTTTTCGAGTCATTGGTGAGTGAAACCGTTTATTTTTCTAAAAAAAACAGGTTTTTACAGTTTAATCGCATACCGTATGCACTGGATGTAAACATTAGTTAACAGCGATGTCGTCACCAGCAACGAACGAGGTGGCTATTTGGTTAAGGTTTTGAATATTTTTGGATAACAGTTACTTACCTATATAATAGCGAAATCTATTCATTTATTTAAATAATAAGATTATTTTTCACTATCTACATATGTATTCAGTGATTACAATAATTTATATACTGTACAATAAAATCTAATTATCGAGAAAAGAGAAAATGTGATAAAGTGATATTAATAATATACTGTTACTATGGAACCAATAGATACTTTTGAACCCCTTTAACAAGTAAAATCTTTGTTTACATGTAGTGCATGCCCTATTTAAACTTATTATAGACGGTTTTTCGCAAATAATTTAAAATGTAAGTATTTTCTCGAAAAATATTTTCTTGGTAAAAATATAGCTTATAAAAAAGTAAAAAACGGTGTATGTTATGAAATCTGTAAACCCAGTATAAGCAGAGTTGTAGTTAATAATAAGTAGGTTCTTATTCGTCTTTCCAATCGAATATTTCAACGTGAAATAACCAAAAAATTAAGCACTTTTCGGGGAAAACTAATCACAACGTTTTTAAAGTACTTGAAAGAAGCTTTATTTGTGCTTTTTAAGAAAGTTTCTAGCATCAAAAGTAAGTAAGTTGCGCTCAAAATAAAGTGTGTCCCTTTTTTTGTAAAAAAAATCGTAAAAACCATTACCTAAACCGTAAGAAAAACCCTTTATTAGCATCCCAAATGAAATTAATCATTACCGTTTCGTAAGTTGTTATGTATTTTATTGATGTGTAAATTTCCTCGGTTCAAAGTTCTCATTTTTACAAAAATTTGGGTTTGAAGTAAAAAATTCCGTTTTTAATTTTAAAAAAATTTCTTTTTTCGGAAATAACTTAAAAATAATTAGTGATATCAAAAATTTCGAACAGTAATAAACGTAGGTTTTGCTTTTCTGAATATTTGTATTTTTTTTTTTTTTTTATTTTCTTGTAAGACAAAAATTGATTATGATATGGCTGTTCATAATTTGCATACACTCGTGATTCGTGGCTCGTTTAAGACATTTTATATAAAGTACATATAAGTTAAGTAACAAAGTGAGCATTATATGTATATAAGTAAAATAACTTGTGAAGCGGTAACGATTAATTTAAATTTGAACGCTAATTAGGGGGTGATTTTCACGATATTTTACCGAAAAATAAAAGGTGCCATCATTATTTTGAGCGTAAGTTTTTAACTTTTGATGTTAGATACCTTTAAAAACAGAAATAAAGCTTTTTTAAACAATTTAAAAAAGTTGTAATGAGTTTTCCCCGAAAAGTGCTTCATTTTCTGGTTATATTACGTTGAAATATTCGATTTGGAATTTGACGAATAAGAATGAATTTTTTTTTCAATTTTTTATATAGGCATAGCATAGGCTACATATTTTTTATATAAGCTATATTTCTGCTAAGAATTTTTTAGACAAAATACTTATTTTTTGAGTTATTTACGAAAACCTGTTTAAAATGGTGTTTTTTTTTTGTTGAAAAATGAATATATTCACTCCCAAATAAATCGAAAAGTATTGACTTGGTGAAAAAACTCTACTTAGTCAGTTTATCCAATTGTGGACTAATTTTTGGGCGTAGATTTTCTCACCCCCGTGAAGAGGTGAAAGTCACCCCCAAAGCAAAAGCGCACGTCGGCACAATATCACCTTTTTCTTTGCATGTTAGCAAATTTGATGTCAATCCAAGCGGTTTTTTAAAATTCTAAGGTTTGTAATATTTTACCGTGAGTAATAATGATTTATTGTTTGCAGTTACCAGTGTTACTTGTAAATTATATTCTATACCTTTAAGTAAGATGGTGATCTTAGCTTAGGAGTTTTAGATTAGTTTTATTGACTTATATTCCATATTGCAGAACTAGAAATGAACAATTTACGAAATTCTATACTACCATCATAATAAAGATGCACTAGAAATAAACAAACCAAGACCCGTTGAATGTTACGGGGAGCACTCCCAAATCATGATTTACAAAGTTTATACATTGTAAATGATGATACGGGAGAGCTCCTTGTAACATTCAACTAGTGCATCTATGTGATTTTAGCATAGAGTCTGTGGTGAATTTGGTAAAATACGGTATTATAATATGAAGAGTGTTAGTATAAAATTTTTATAGTGTTTATAAACTGTTATACATTTTACTAATTTTCATTTTATTTCATAATTGTTTTTCAAAATGTCCAAAGTTTTAGTAACTTTATCGAAACCAAGGTTAACGGCAGACTTCTATGTCTAATGAATGATCTGGTTTCTTATATCTATAGATGCTAATATAGCCACATTTTCTACGTAAATTTCCAAACAATAATGACTGTTTAATAACTATTATATAACTTGAGGTAAATCAATACAAGATAAAATATTTTAGACGTTTTCTCGGCAACATATTGAACTTCGAACCTTGTCAATGGCAAAATCAAGCATTACCTGCGAACGTAAAGTGGTTGCAAAACTGGAGTTTTCTCCCATTATAGGTGAATGAAGTTTGATGTCAAGTATACTTTAGAGTTTTGATTTCAGTAACATAATATAAACGAAAATATTCCCCGTAAGATGTCATAAACCACACTGAAGTACAACAAACTTACATTATATAAATCTTGTTGACAAATACAATACAAAGTAAAAATGTACAAATATTATTTATTTTAACGACAGAAGTCTCCCTGTCTCCACTTTTTAATGTTGTTGAAAATCACCGAAAGACGCCGCTTATATAGTGGGCTTTAACCTATTCGTATTCAGACTGTTTATAGAACAACGCACAACATTTAGGCCCGGTTGTACAATCGAAGTTCAACTCCGGCTCAGCGCCATTACCGAGTGTTCTAAGCAAGCTCTACATGCTAAGCCACCAAAAATACATGGGTTAAAACCCTTAAAATATCGACTAAAATTCTCACATTGACGTGTTGTATATTAAATCCTGGCGATGGGTGAAATTTAGAAGGATACCTCAAAGCATCATCTCAAAGCATCATATGACTATTCCACGAGCATATGGGTTGAGTCGATTTCTCTGTCTTTCACAAAGAGAAGGTGAAAGCCAACCAAAGTTAGTTAACGAAAGTTTCTATATAAAAATGGATATATGCAGTTTTATCATACCTTACTGACCTATGTTTTTTATTGTAGATTTGAAGTAATATATGGCGTAAACGAAATTGAAAGTATTAACCTCCTGGATCCAATTGGTCTTTCTCATGGCCTTCTTTTAAAAGAGAGGGATCAAGAACTTCGGACGTACTTTCGATCTCGTTGTGAGATGAAACCGGAAGTGTGCCTACAGCGGACTTTAGATGAATATGGAGCTAACGACATCCTAACGAACGTAAACAGTGGCCAAATGTACAGTTATCAAATGTATGAACCCAATCAGGCAATAAAAACCAGAGATATATTACTAGATATTTTATCAGATGCTCGATCGGTAGCTCCAATGATACAAACGGCCAAATACCACTCGTTGCTCAACATGCAGTCTTATTTTTATGTGTTTAAGCACAAAACAGCGTCAAAAAATTATATAGTAAGTATTATTTTCATGTACTTTATGAAAATGTATATCACTGAGTAATTATTATCCTCACAATTTGCACTTATATTAGCCGTCAGCTAAGAAGAACTAGCGCAGATTCTTATTGTCTGACCGCTCCAACCCGATTGGTACTGATGCCTATAACCAGAGGCGCAGCTGCCGCCGTATCAGCCGTATCAATTATACGGGGTCCCCAATATTCAGGAGCCCAACGCGGCATGTCGAAACAAAATTACATTTAAAAAAAATTGAACGAAATATTCTACAATTATATCACTATTAAAACGCTTTGAAACAGTGTATATTGTTTGGATATCGACACTTCCGTGTAATGGATTTTTTGTCTATATAAACTGTATTTATGTGCAGGTACCTACCTATCTATTTTCTGTCGCTGCCGTTCCATAACGGAGCTTTTTTGTTTTCAAATCTACATTTTATTGTCTATTCACCGTTGGCTCTGTGTGAGACATTGTGTAATGTATAATGCCAAATTGCAATATTTGTAACCTGTTAATTTGTAATTTCTAATTACAAATTACAAATTTGTAATTACAAATTAAAAATTTGTAATTGCAAATTGAAAAATTTGTAATTTGTAATCTGTTACCTTTAAATATTTGGAACACTGTATTGTTTGCGTATATTTTCGTGTAATCTGTTCTTTATCTATAAATTATTGTGTTTAGGTATATCTTGTTGCCGGTCGCTCGCCGTTAAAGAACAGAGCTTATTTTGAATGTCGATTCATCCTAAGCTTGAAAAAACATGTACATAAAGTTAGCGAATCACTTCTAGCAAATATTATGGCAAGCATAATGGGAATTTGCCGCTTTTTTGCCGGTAATTAGTTGTGAAAAAATTAATTTTGCCGCTCTTTTTTTTTCTTAATATTCGATGTTTCGCTAACTTCATATGAAGTTAGCGAATCACAACAGCAAAAAATGTTTCAAATTCAAATCGAGTTGGTGCTGAATTTGCCGCCTTTTTGCCGTTAATTAGTTGTGAAAAAATTAATTTTGCCGCTCTTTTATTTTTCTTAATATTCGATGTTTCGCTAACTTCATATGATGATAGCGAATCACAACAGCAAAAAATGTTTCAAATTCAAATCGAGTTGGTGCTGAGTTTGCCGCTTTTTTGCCGTTAATTAGTTGTGAAAAAATTAATTTTGCCGTCCTTTTATTTTTCTGAATATTCGATGTTTCGCTAACTTCATATTACGTTAGCGAATCACAACATCAAAAAATGTTTTAAATTCAAATCGAGTTGGTGCTGAATTTGCCGCTTTTTGCCGTTAATTAGTTGGGAAAAAATTAATTTTGCCGCTGTTTTATTTTTCTTAATATTCGATGTTTCGTTAACTTTATATGAAGTTAGCGAATCACAACAGCAAAAAATGTTTCTAATTCAAATCGAGTTGGTGCTGAATTTGCCGCTTTTTGCCGTTAATTAGTTGTGAAAAAATTAATTTTGCCGCTCTTTTATTTTTCTTAATATTCGATGTTTCGCTAACTTCATATGAAGTTAGCGAATCACAACAGCAAAAAATGTGTTAAATTCAAATCGAGTTGGTGCTAAATTTGCCGCTTTTTGCCGTTAATTAGTTGGGAAAAAATTAATTTTGCCGCTGTTTTATTTTTCTTAATATTCGATGTTTTGCTAACTTTATATGAAGTTAGCGAATCACAACAGCAAAAATGTTTCAAATTCAAATCGAATTGGTGCTGAATTTGCCGCTTTTTGCCGTTAATTAGTTGTGAAAAATTTAATTTTGCCGCTCTTTTATTTTTCTTAATATTCGATGTTTCGCTAACTTCATATGAAATTAGCGAATCACAACAGCAAAAAATGTTTCAAATTCAAATCGAGTTGGTGCTGAATTTGCCGCTTTTTTGTCGTTAATTAGTTGGGAAAAAATTTATTCTGCCGCTCCTTAATTTTTCTTAATATTCGATGTTTCGCTAACTTCATATGAAGTTAGCGAATCACAACAGCAAAAAATGTTTCAAATTCAAATCGAGTTGGTGCTGAATTTGCCGCTTTTTTGCCGTTAATTAGTTGTGAAAAAATTAATTTTGCCGCTCCTTTATTTTTCTTAATATTCGATGTTTCGCTAATTTCATAAAGGGTGGGGAATTAGTGTGAAGATGTCCAATTACTCGTTTATCGTAGGAGATACGAAAAAAAGTTATTTAGTTAAAAGTTGGTGCCTAGACAGGACCGTAATCTGAAAATATTTTCAAATATACAGGGCTATCCGTATTGACAGGGTGACACAAATTTTTGTTTTTTTAAATAGAACACCATATGTATTTTTACATTTTGGGATTCTCCTGTACGTCTATTTTCCTAAAATATAGGCTTTTGTAGTAATATACGAAGTAGTTTAAAAGATAATTACGTTTTTTGTTAATTTCGTAGCAATATTCACACCCTGTAGAATTGTAGTAACTTGACATAAAAATTTCTATTTATATTGAAAATATTTTTAATATAGTCTACTATTGTTAAACATTATTAATATAGAGAAACGTTTAGTTTTAGTGTACAAGGTTGGTCAAAACTAGGAATGAGTATTTTTTGAGCTTTTTTAAATAGATTTTAGTATAGTATTTTGGTATTATGAACCAACAAATTTGTGATAATTATAGAGGAATAACACTACTAAGCACAACATGTAAAATATTGACTTATAAATATGACAATGAGAACTACCAAAATTAGCATAAAAACGCAAAAAGGCGAAACAGATGAATTCATTATAAATAAAGAAGTGAAACAAGGATATGCCTTATCCACTGTTTAATCTAACTTTATAATATGTACTACGAAATATAAACAAAGGAAACCTAAGAACAAGAGGTGGACAAATAATCGCCTACGCAGACGACATTGTTATTATTGCAAAGAATAGAAACATAATGAAAGAAATGCTAAAAGAAATAAAAAGAAAGGGGAGACAATGGCACTCAGATTAAATGAAGAAAAGACAAAAATATTAAGACTAGGGAAAACAGCAATAAAAGGAAAAACCAAAATAGGAAATTCAGACTTTGAAGATGTAGAACATTTCAAATACCTAGGAGTGACAATAAGCAAAACGGGTGAAAGAATACAGAAATAAAAGAAAAAATATTGGCAGCGAATAAAGCTTATTTTGCAAATAAAACACACTTAAAAGAAAATATTGTCTACTAAAACCAAGATAAGAATGTATAACACCATAATTAGACCAATATTATTATACGCAGCGGAAACAATGAAGATGACTAAAAAAGATGAAGAAAACTTAAGAATAGTGGAGAGAAAATCATGAGAACCATACTGGGACCAATCAGAACAGAGCAAAATGAATATAGAAGCCGAACAAATGCAGAGATTAAGAAAGTACTAAAAGAAGATATCGTGACCAAAATAAAGCAATGCAGAGTTAGATAGTTAGGTCACATCTGGCGGGCAGGAGATGAAGCAGTGACATATAATATGATAGAATGGAATCCAGTAGGAAGAAAGAAAAGAGGAAGACCAAGATCAAAATGGTTGCAAGAAGTTGAAGAAGACTTTTGCTGCTCTTTTATTTTTTTTAATATTCGATGTTTCGCTAACTTCATATGAAGTTATCGAATCACAACAGCAAAAATGTTTCAAATTCAAATCGTGTTGGTGCTGAATTTGCCGCTTTTTTGCCGTTAATTAGTTGTGAAAAAATTAAATTTGCCACTCTTTTATTTTTCTTCATATTCGATGTTTCGCTAACTTAATATGAAGTTAGCGAATCACAACAGCAAAAAATGTTTCAAATTCAAATCGACTTGGTGCTGAATTTGCCGATTTTTTGCCGTTAACTAGTTGTGAAAAAATTAATTTTGCCGCTCTTTTAGTTTTCGTAATATTCGATGTTTCGCTAACTTCATATGAAGTTAGCGAATCACAACAGCAAAAAATGTTTCAAATTCAAATTGAGTTGGTGCTGAATTTGCCGCTTTTTTGCCGCTCATTAGTTATGGAAAGAATAATTTTGCCGCTTTCTTATTTTTTTTTTTTAATATTAGGTGTTTCGCTAACTTCATATGAAGTTAGCGAATCACAACAGCAAGAAATGTTTCAAATTCAAATCGAGTTGGTGCTGAATTTGCCGCTTTTTGCCGTTAGTTAGTTGTAAAAAATTAATTTTGCCCTTTTTTTTTAATATTAGGTGTTTCGCTAATTTCATAAAGGGTGGGGAATTAGTGCGAAGAAGTCCAATTACTCATTTATCGTAAGAGATACGAAAAATGTTATTAGGTAAAAGTTGGTCCACAGACAGGACCATAATTTAAAAGTATTTTGAAATATACAGGGCTATCCGTATTGACAGGATGCAACAAACTTATGCTTTTTTTAATAGAACACCCTGAATATTTTTACATTTTGGATTGTCCTTTTCTAAAATATAGGCTTTTGTAGTAATATATGAAGTAGTTTAAAAGATAATTAAGTGCGGTTTTTTTAAATTTCGTAGCAATATTCATACCTTATAGAATTATCCTCCTTGTTACTTTATTAATTTTTGAATTAATAAATTTATTAATTGGAAGAGATATCAAAATATTTACGTGCAGGATTGTTGTGGCGTAAAATAGGTATAAACTAAAACATATATTATTCGCTAACTTCATATGGACTTAGCGAATCACAACAGCGAATAATGTTTCAAATTGAAATCAAGTTGGTGCTGAATTTGCCGCTTTTTTGCCGCTAAATAGTTGTGGAAAAGTTAATTTTGCCGCTTTTTTATTTTTTAAATATTTGATGTGTCTAACTTTATATGAACATAGCGAATCACAACAGCGAATAATGTCTCAAAAATTCAAATCGACTTGGTGCTGAATTTGCCGCTAATTAGCGGCTAATATAAGCTTCGAGAACATTTATAGATGCAACAGTTAGTGTTCACGCTTCCATTCCGTAGATCAGAACTGTGAATATGTAGCATTTCAACAGACGGTATTTTGTTTTTAATGATATAGGTATGTCTCGACTGTTCAAAATGGGTGTCATTCTAACGTATGCTGCTTCTGCTTTTATTATTTGTTGTTTAATTTCTGTTGAGTGATCCCGTGAGCCGTTGGGCATTTAAATTCTTGGAAAAATATGTATATTTCTCAACTCTTTCGATATTCTGTTGGTTGATTGTAAGTTGATCGTTTAGTATTTGTTTTTTACTAATTGTCATAAATTTGTTCTTCTTTATACAGGGTTTTCATTGGGAAAGTAACATACGTTAACTATAGAAAGAGGACACTTGGGTGGTCTCAAAAATACCATACTTAATGGATCTTACTTCAGTAATAACAAAGATACTGGGTGTTTTATCTATTTTGCCATTTTCTTATTTGGTTCATAACTTTTTAACCACACTGTATATTTATTTTATATTTGGCCTGCAAATATTATTTAAGGTGTACAGTCAACCAATTTATTTAAAATTCTAAAAAATCCAGGTCCGGATTAAAAAATATTGCAAAAATTTTCCGAAGCAAAAACAACACCCTGTACATTGAATTTTTTTAAAATAGATTTTGCATTTGAAAAGAGGATGAAAAACTAAATTTAGCGGTATAATTTGGATTTTTGGCAAAATGACTTTTCTGGTCAAATTTTGAATTTGAATTCTGAAATTATGTGAATTGCGAAAGCTCGAAGTAGAAAAAAAATTGAAATACGACTTACAACTTGCTAACCATACTTTATTTTTATTTTATATTTATCACTGAATATTCTTTAAGGTGTCCAATCATTTAATTTATTTACAATTATAAAATAATCCAGGGCCGGATTAAAAAATATTGGAAAAACGTTCCGACCCAAAAGCAACACCCTGTACATTGAATTTTTTAAAATAGATTTTTCATTGAAAAGAGGATGAAAAACTAAATTTAGTGGTATACTTTGAATTTTCGACAAAATGATTTTTCCGGCAAAATTTTGAATTTGAATTCTGAAATTATGAAGAATTTGAAGTAAAAAAAATTAAAATGTGACTAATTTTAATTAATAGCATTATTTAATGCAAATTGTTAAAATGTTAACATTTTAGTATTTTTTTATGTCGACAAATAATTCCATAAAACATATTCACCTTTAATTAATAAATAAATAATACAGAGTCCACAAAAAATACATAATTTTAGTCAACGAACTATCTTAAATATTAAAAGAAAAACAGAAAAAGATTGCTGAAAAATAACTTTTGGACATCGTCGACAGTTACTACAATTCTACAGGGTGTAAATATTGCTACGAAATTAAAAAAAAGTTATTATCTTTTAAACTACTTCTCGTATTACTACAAAAGCCTATATTTTAGGAAAGTAGACGTACAGGAGAATCCAAAAATGTAAAAGTATATAGGGTGTTCTATTTAAAAAAACATAAGTTTGTGTCACCCTGTCAATACGGATAGCCCTGTATATTTGAAAATATTTTCAATATAATAAACGAGTAATTGGACTTCTTCACACTAATTCCCCACCCTTTATGAAATTAGCGAAACATCGAAAAATAAAAGAGCAGCAAAATTAATTTTTTCACAACTAATTATCGGCAAAAAAGCGGCAAATTTAGCACCAACTCGATTTGAATTTGAAACATTTTTTGCTGTTGTGATTCGCTAATTTCATATGAAGTTAGCGAAACATCGAATATTAAGAAAAATAAAAGAGCGGCAAAATTAATTTTTTCACAACTAATTAACGGCAAAAAAGCGGCAAATTCCCATTGTGCTTGCCATAATATTTGCGAGAAGTGATTCGCTAACTTTATGTACATTGAAAAAACTGAATCTGTTTTCAAACAATGAGTCTCAACAATTCAAATATATTTTTCGACTTTGCTTTATTAGAGTTTATTAAGTTTATTATTTTTATCTATATTTGGGTGTTATACGCAGAACTTATTAATTTCTGAGGTTGCATTATGCAATTTGCAATTTATTTAAATTTTGCAGTATACAGGGTGTTTCATTAATAATTGGAAATATTTTAACTGTAGATACCTGGGTTCAAAATATTAAGATTTAACCCAAATCAAATAGTCCGAAAATGCTTCCTAAAGCAGCTAGAGCTCTTGGAAGAAGGCGTCTTGTAATTAGTTTTTTAAATATCTCCAGAACGCCGAATACTTCTATTTAGAGAAACGAAAACTGGTACGCATATTCTTATCTTTCAGAGATAAATCGACTCCATAAATAGGGAATTTCTAGCACTGGTCATAGACGTCCGTTTTGGGTGGGGCAACGGATATTTTATCGTATAACTTTTTTGTCTTTAACTTTTAAGCCTTTTTGACACTGGATTATTAAATTGTGAGGTATTCTAGTAATAAAAGTTACTCTTGCTTTAAGTCGATAGGATGCACAGTTTTCTAGAAAATTCGATTTGAAAATTTTGTGTTTTTTCAATTTGGGAAGAATTTTCAAAAAAACACTATGGAAAAAAAACGAAAACTGGTACGTTTATTCCAGAGATGAATCAATTTCATCAATTGCGATTTTCTAGTACCGGTCATATGCGTACGTTTTGGGTAGTTCAACGGTTATTTTATCGCATTACTTTTTGTGTCTTTAATTTTGAAGCATTTTTGACACTATATTATTAAATTATAGGGTATTCTAGTACTAAAAGTAATTCTTGCTTTAAGTCGGCTAAGCAAACCGTTTTTTTTTTTAAATTTTTTCAAATTTTGTTCAAATTCAAAAAATGAAATTTTCAAATCGACTTTTTTAGAAAACGGTGTATTCTACCGTCTTAAAATAAGAGTAACTTTTAGTACTAGAATACCTCACAATTTCGATAAAATAACCGTTGCCCTACACAAAGGGGACACATATGACCAATACTAGAAATTCGAAATTTATGAAATCGATTTGTCTCTGGAAGATAAGTACCAGTTTTCGTTTTTCTAAATAGAAATGTTCAAGAGGTATTTAAAAAAATAATAAAAAAAATTAGAGGTATCCGTTAATCTGTTCACGAAAAAATCAACTTTGAAAATGAGCATAATTTTCTATATCCCTAACTTATGCCTGGCAGTGTATTTTATACAAGCGTTTTTGCTTCTTTTGTTAAACATTTTTTTAGCACTACGCCAAATCAGTGGTGAAAGAGGGCCCCGCGACACACTTTGATATGGGGTCCATGTGGGGCTAGCTACGCCACTGCCTATAACGACACTTTCTTCTTCCTACGGTGCCTATCCATTTAAAATGTTGGCGATTAGCATGGCTACCCTAACTTTGCTTGCTGCTATTCGCCAGTCCGGTTGTAGATATACTGAACCACTTTTTCAAGTTTTAAAGCCCAAGATATTCTTCTTCTCCCTGATCCTCTCTTTCCAAATACCTTGCCGTGAAGAATGAGTTATAACAAGCTATATCTCTGTTCATTCCTTATAACAGTTCCAATGTATTCTATTTTGCGCTGTTTGATTGTAATAATGATCTTGCATTCCTTGCCCGTTCTACGCAGAACCTTAACATTAGTCATCTCTATCTATTCTTTTCACTACACACACTATCTATCAGAGCTGGGTAGTATCCGGATACTTTTTATTTATCCGAAAGCTGTATCCGGATACTTTTTAAATTTTGTATCCGGTATCCGTATCCGTGATAAAATTTTAAAGTATCCGGCATCCGGATACTTTTTTTGATATTCGGATACTTTTAGATACAGCATACAAGATATTGTCAAACATTTTACACGAGAGATTGAAGCCCTATACCGAAACGTTTCTAGGAGAATATCAGGCAGGATTCAGGCGCGGACGTTCAACCATTAACCAGATCTTTACACTACGACAGATCCTCGAAAAAGCGCAAAAGTTTAACATAGATATGTACCATATTTTTGTCGATTTTAAAGCGGCATATGACAGTGTCTTAAGACCAAGTCTTTACAATGCTATGAATGAGTTGGGAATTCCAAAAAAACTCATATCTATGATAAAAGTGACAATGGCGAAGATGCTATCAGCAGTAAAAATTCAAAACGACTCGTTAACCCCATTCGAAATACATAAGGGGTTAAGGCAGGGAGATGCGCTGGCGTGTCAGCTTTTAAATGTAGCCTTAGAAAAAGTTGTACGAGACGCTAATTTAGATAGCAGAGGAACAATATTTAATAGATTAGTCCAAATTCTTGCATATGCAGATGACGTGGACATTATAACAAGAACCAGGGCGAGAACTGCGGAAATCCTAACCGATCTAGTAGCAGCAGCAGAACTAATGGGGTTACATATAAATCAAAATAAAACAAAATTCATGGCGACCAACACAAACACAAGAGCTGGAAATGTTGATGCAGATCTAATCATCAATGACCAAAACTTCGAAGCGGTCAAAGAGTTTATATGTATATCTAGGGACATCGGTTAACCCCAATAATGACACATCTGAGGAAATAAAAAGGCGAATAATAATTGCAAACAGGTGTTATCATGGTCTATCAAAGTACTTATCTAACAAACGTCTGTCTCAAAAAACTCGTATAAGGCTGTATAGAACATTGATAGTCCCTGTTCTCACATATGGTTCAGAGGCATGGACGCTAACTAAAACAGATGAATCCGCTCTATCAATTTTTGAAAGAAAGGTACTACGCAAGATATTCGGAGCGGTTTGTGAGAACGGAATATGGAGGCGTAGATATAACTTTGAACTGCAGAATATCTACAAGCAAACGTTTGGTGGAAAAGATATTATCACTATAATTAAGCGAAATCGCCTGCAGTGGGCAGGACATGTAGCCCGAGCCCCTGAATCGAACATGATAAAAAGGATTCTAACAGCTCAACCCGTGGGAATGAGAAGACGGGGTAGACCAAAATTGAGGTGGATGGACGGGGTAACACAAGATGCCGAGAAGATCGGAGTCGGCAACTAAAAATTGCAGACAAGGGAGAGAACAGAATGGCGTAGAACGCTTGAGAAGGTCGAGGCCCTCTAAGGGCTGTAGCACCATGATGATGATACTTTTAGATATTTATCGCCCGCCGATAATGCACCTAACGTAGGCACAACACTGCCATTCCTTCAATCCAGATGTGTCTAATATGTTAAATTTAAGCTTAAGTGGTACAATGTAAAATATCCCAAAAAAACTATAGAAGATTTAAAAAAATGCATTATAACTGTCACCAAAACAAAAATGGAATTGGAAAGTTGCAATGAATCAGATGAAAGTGGAGATCAAAATTTGGATGACTTTTTTGATTTTAGCAATTTTCGAGATCAGCAAGTGGACAACAGCTGTACTATTAATTGTACACAGAATGAACAGGGTTCCAGCATCAATAATAAAACTTCAAAAGTACAGTTGGAGTTGCTAAGATATTTGAAGGACAAAAGAACCAATTTTTTTTTATATAATTGGCTTTGGCATGAACCAATTAGCCAGACTTATTTTTTATTTATGAAATATAAAGGGAGCATTTTTTTTTATCCAATATAAATAAATTGATTTAAGAACCAATTTGAACATCTTAAATGAATACCCGATCTTAAAAAGGGTGTCAATAACGTACAACACATGCTTACCTTCGTCAGCACCAGTTGAAAGACTTTTCTCTTTTGCAACTATGATTGATACGCCTAAAAGAAAAGCTTTAAGCGATGAACACTTTGAGGTATTGGTACTTACAAAGGCAAATTCAAAGGCACTTCACTTCTGACTTCGTC
Organism: Diabrotica virgifera virgifera; assembly: GCF_917563875.1. Taxonomy (NCBI): domain Eukaryota; kingdom Metazoa; phylum Arthropoda; class Insecta; order Coleoptera; family Chrysomelidae; genus Diabrotica; species Diabrotica virgifera. The sequence goes on along the minus strand of NC_065444.1, from coordinate 163,733,896 downwards.
AGCAATTGGAATACTTTCTGTATTAGTAAGTTTTTATTTTAATTTAATGTTTCCTTGTAAGTTTATGTTCTAGTTTTATTATTCATAAGCAATAAACAATTTTTTGAGTACTTTCTGATTTCTTTCTCCATCATTTAATGTATTTTTATTATTATATATTACATTAAAAATACATGCACATCACATAGTTCTAATACTAATAATTTATGTCCTTAAAAAAGTATCCTTCAAAGTATCCTAGGAAGTATCCGAAAAAAATATCCGGATGCTTATATCCGAATACATTTTTAAATGAAAGTATCCGTACTTTTTTAAAAAGTATCCGGATACATTTTAAGTATCCGTATTCGGTATCCGGATACTTTTTTTCGGTATCCGGATACTTTTTTTCAGTATCCGACCCAACTCTGCTATCTATTCATGTAATTATTAAAATGCGTTTGTAACCTATCGGGTGTCTCGATTTTTCTTAAAGAAGCTTCGGAAAGTGTTTAGCCCTCTACTCCGTATAATAACGTACAAAATACACAGCATCTGATAATAGAGATTTTGGTACGAAATGGTAAATCGTAGCTTTTGAAAAGAGACTTCATCATTACGAACTCTGATCTCGCTTTTCCTATGAGTTTTTTTATTTCAGTTTAGTGGTCTCACTGGCCGTTCATGTTGGTACCAAAATATGTGTAGTTGTCCACCCTGTCAATTGGTTGTTGGTTAACCAAAAGACGTGTATTTATTATTTTGCTCTTACTGGCTTCCATGTACTTTGCACGACATTATTCTTTGCAAACCATTTAAGCTTTCTGCATAAAACTAGTGCATCGTCGACATTTATTTAATGTTATTTAGACGCACTCCGTTGACTAATACGCCTTCCTGCAGTTCTCCCAGCGCTTGCTCGGATATAAGTTCAGAGTACTTATTTTATTGAATAACGCCGGGGACAGAATTCATCCTTGTCTCACTCCTCTGTCTCTGGAGACTGCTTTGTCGACTGATCATCTATTTTAATTTTGGCAGTTTGGTTGTAATACAAGTTATGTATGTTTCTCAAATATATATCATCTGATTCTGCCATCAACGGTTGATTGGCAACATTTGGAAATATTAAAGATGTGCGGTGCTGGTTCTTTCCAGATGCTAAATCTTCTCCCTCATATCACATTTAAATTATTTGTCGTTACTTGCTACTATGACATTCACTATCATCAACCTGTTTGCATCCAATGCTGGATATAGGTATCCACGAGCTCTTTCTCTATTTTGCTTCTGTCTTGTGCTGCTTCCATCCAGTTACTGTAAAATTCTTCAGATATTTAGTCCATCTGGTGGATTTGTCGTTGGTTTTTAATGAACTTATTTTAGTATTTATTAAAATATTAAAATATTTTCCATTAGGTTATGTTTGTTTCAAATGAAGATACTTTTTTTGAAAAAGTATTATTTTTTTTTCCGTCACCAAGTTGAACGAAACTCTCAGAAAATGATCCTCTACAATTAACAAAAAGAGGCGGTTAATACTTTTTACCCGTAAAAGATCTTGTATCAACTGCACATTAACTGAATATTATTGATATAGTAGACCAGGACTAATCTCTAAAAAAACGTGTATTTTTGGATGTGAGAGGTGGCATTCGGATATTTGCAGATAAAGCTAGGTGACACCTTCAGTAATAATAATTGACTTATGCTCCTTCTCAAATATGCCCGGAACATTAATTAAAAAATTAAAATATTTAAAAATTTCGAAAAACATCGATTTTTTCCGCTTTCTTTGCTTATAACTTTAAAACGGTTCGTTTTGGAACAAAGTCGTACAGACATAAAATATGATATACTGAACCCCCCTATACATAAAAAAATAAAATTGACTCCTCTAAGAAATACAACCCTAAATGTAACATTTCAATGGACTAATAACCAAAATTTCCGTTAAATTTGTGTATTCTACGGTACTTTAGGTAACAAGTCATACTCTTATTAAGCTTGTTAACATTTCTATATTAAACTAGGGCATTTAGAACAAAAAACACCGGAATAAATCGATTTTTAAATACAGCACCTAGAGACTTACAACTTTTTGCATTGTATTCGGGATGACGAAAAAAGTACAATAGGAAAATGAGTGGAAGTGCATAATAGCACTTACAGTACAAAAAATGCATTTAAAAGTGGATAAACATGGCAAAATCACTATATTAGGGGTCAGATTTTGTTACTCGGAGATTTTTGGGTTCGCTGAACATTAATGCGTAACCCCTTCCAGGGTTGTTTCGTTTTAAACAGTTTGTTTTAATCAACTGTTTTAAACATGTTTTAAACAATTGTTTATGTTTAAAACAGTTTTTGTTTAAAACATGTTTAAAACACTTCAATTAAACAATTTTTTTTTCATTTTCTTTATTAATATGCATAACGAACATCAAAAAAAAATTATTAAATACATTATATAAACTTTTTAACATACATATTATTTATTTATTAATAATCGGAACACAGAAAAAAATTGGAAAACTTAAAACATTTTGCATACAAGAGTTAATCAATTTCTCAAAACTGTTTCAGTCTCATAGTAATCTTAGTCCTTAGTTTCCAACTTAGAAACTTTGACATTGCCTAGTGGGACTAGCCGCTTATTTAGTTTGGAATGGTAAATCGTATGATGAGAAATGAGAAGAGTCTTTCTATGTTGGCTGACGATGCAATAGCTCTGTGAAGCTGTTGAGCAAGTTTCAATGCTGTAGTATTTATATTTATCTCCAGATTTAGCCATACGGCTCACACTCCCTCTAAGGGGAAAATTGACTCATCCCAGATACCTACGGTATCAAAAGGATTGAGCTCTGGTGGGACTCTTTCCGTGTTATCGAGCCCTAGGTGACTTGGAATGCAGGTGTATCCCCCAGAAATTTTCGTACGCATCTGACCGTCGCGAGTAGTACAGCTTTCTGCATGGTCTTATAAAGATGTTCATTCAGACCCAGCTTTTTTATGCTTTCGAGGAGGGTCTTCGGAATGACTCCAGTAGTAGACATAATAATCGGTATCGTCTGGGTACTTTGCATTCTCCATTGCCTTCGCATTTGAATTTCTAGATCTCTGTACTTGGCGATCTTTTCAGTAAATTTACTACGTAGATTATTGTTGTTAGGTATCGCCACATCAATTAGTGTTGTTTGTCTTGTTAATTTATTAACTAGTACGAGATCTGGTCTATTATGTGCCACTTTTTGGTCTGTGAGCACAGTGCGGTCCCAGTATAGCTTGTAGTTGCCATCCTCAAGCATACTCTCAGGGACGTATTGATAATACGGGAGATGGTCTGTTTGGAGAAGTCCCAGCTTGATAGCTATCTCTTGATGAAGGATTTTTCCCACTGCGTCATGCCGTTCCTTGTATTCAGTTGCAGCAAATGCCTGGCAGCCCCCTGTAAGATGTTGGATGGTTCCTTCGGCTTGACATCCATATCGGCATCTGTCGTTCTGAACCTGAGGATCTTTGATGATATATTTCAGGTAATTTCTGGTTGGTATAACCTGATCCTGAATGGCCAGTAATGAACCCTCCGTCTCAGGGAACATCTTTCCTGATGTCAACCAGTAGTTCGACGCTATATTGTCGACATAATCTTGGCTGACCTCATTGGGATGTCGCCCGTGCAGAGGTTTACCCATCCAGGCGCGCACTTTTTCGTCCTTAGTAAGGTGGTTTATGCGCATTTCTGGTTCCCTCAGTTTGATCGGTGTTGTGTCATCTACTGCGCAGATAGCGCGATGTAGAGTAGATGTCTCAGCCTGCATCTGAAAATAAGTTCTTAAATTAGCGATTTGTTTATCTAATTGCTCACCTATATCCATAAGTCCTCTTCCTCCTAGATTCCGTGGTAATGTTGTTCTTTCTACTGCACTTTTAGGATGGTGTTTTTGTGCCTTTGTGAGGTGTGTTCGTACTTTTCGCTTAAGAGCTTCTATATCTGTTTTTGTCCACTTAACAATACCAAATGAGTAGCTAAGCGCGGAACATGCGTAGGTGTTTAGTGCCTTAAACAAATTTCTACTGTTAAGGTGTGAGCGAAGCAGCTGTTTTATCCTTCGTATAAACTCAGTAGTTATCTCTGTTTTCATTTGTTTATGGTCAATTTTCCGCGCTTGCTTTACTCCAAGATATTTATACATATCGCTTTCACCCATGGCCTCGATGTTCTGGCCATTTTGCATATCGAATCCTCCGGGCTGTACTTTTCCTCTGACTATATTTAAAATACGGCACTTATCTAGTCCGAAGTGCATACTAATATCAGTAGAAAAAGTTTCTACAGTTTTTAGCATCTCGTCGAGTTGGTTTCGAGTGGAAGCCATTAATTTCAAATCATCCATGTACAATAAATGATTAAGCTTCGCCACCACATTGTTGTTATTTCTGATGCTAAAACCTGCATCTGTGGAGTTCAATAGCTGAGATAGTGGGTTCATAGCTAGACAGAACCACAGAGGACTCAACGAATCTCCTTGAAACAGGCCCCGGCTGATTACGATATTTTCAGTTTCGATGTTACTTTCACCAGGTATTTGAAGGTGAATTCTAGTTTTCCACTCTGTCATTATATGTTGTAAAAAGGTCACTATATTATCATCGACTTTATATATTCTCAGTATATCTATAAGCCATTCATGCGGCACTGAATCAAAGGCCTTCTTGTAATCAATAAAAGCAGTAAATAGATTCCTCTTTTTGGAATATGCTTGATTAGAAATGACTGAGTCGATGATAAGTTGTTCTTTGCAACCCATGGAACCCTTAGCGCATCCTTTCTGTTGAGGCTCTATGATATTGTTCAGAGCACAGTGTTGGTAGATACGCCGGGCTACACAGGATGTGACCAATTTATACAAAGTTGGAAGGCAAGTAATTGGGCAGTATTTTGCTGGATCTTGGGTGTTATTTTGGTCCTTCGGTATTAAATAAGTGGTTCCCTGAGTTAGGAATGATGGTATATCCTGCGGATTAGAAATAACATGATTAATTAGTGTTGATAAGCATTCATGAGCACTCCAAAACTTCTTGAGCCAAAAGTTTTGAACTTCATCTGGTCCAGGAGATTTCCAGTTATGAAGCTCTTTGATGATATTTGAGACTTCTTCAGTGGTGAAGGGTTCGTAGAGAGTAGTAGTGTAGTGTTGGCAGCTCTGTGCCGTATCTTCTATCCATCCAGCATTGTTGTTAAGAGCAGCTGGTGTGGAAAGTTGATTTCCCCAAAACTCATGAATTTCTTCTTGGCTTGGATAAGACTTATCGAGATTTTCTACGGTGGAATTGAGTTTTCGATAGAACGCCTTCTCAGCAGTCTCAAAAAGGGCATTGTCGGATTTTCGGTTGTTACTCACTTTGTACCTTCTTAGTCGTCCTGAATAAACTGAGAGTCTTTGTTTTAATGTATCCATATATTTATCTAGATTTAGCCATACGGCTCACACTCCCTCTAAGGGGAAAATTTTCTCATCCCAGATACCTACGGTATCAAAAGGATTGAGCTCTGGTGGGACTCTTTCCGTGTTATCGAGCCCTAGGTGACTTGGTATGCAGGTGTATCTCCCAAAAATGTTCGTACGCATCTGGCCGTTGCGAGTAGTACTGCTTTCTGCATGGTCTTATAAAGATGTTCATTAAGACCCAGCTTTTTTATGCTTTCGAGGAGGGTCTTCGGAATGACTCCAGTGGTAGACATAATAATCGGTATCGTCTGGGTACTTTGCATTCTCCATTGTCTCCGTATTTGAATTTCCAGATCTCTGTACTTGGCGATCTTTTCTGTAAATTTAGTACGTAGATTATTGTTGTTAGGAATCGCCACATCAATGAGGGTTGTTTTTCTCGTTAATTTATTGACTAATACGAGATCTGGTCGATTATGCGCTACTGTTTGGTCTGTGAGCACAGTGCGGTCCCAGTATAGCTTGTAGTTGCCATCCTCAGGCTTACTCTCAGGGACGTATTGATAATATGGGAGATGGTCGGTTTGGAGAAGTCCCAGCTTGATAGCTATCTCCTGATGAAGGATTTTTCCCACTGCGTCATGCCGTTCCTTGTACTCAGTTGCAGCAAATGCCTGGCAGCCCCCTGTAAGATGTTGGATGGTTTCTTGGGCTTGACATCCATATCGGCATCTGTCGTTTTGAACATGAGGATCATTGATGATATATTTCAGGTAATTTCTGGTTGGTATAACCTGATCCTGAATGGCTAGTAATGAGCCCTCCGTTGCAGGGAACATCTTTCCTGATGCCAACCAATAGTTCGACGCTCTATTGTCGACATAGTCTTGGCTGACCTCATTGGGATGTCGCCCGTGCAGAGGTTTACCCATCCAGGTGCGCAGTTTTTCGTCCTTAGTAAAGTGGTTTATGCGCATTTCTGGTTCCCTCAGTTTGATCGGTGTTGTGTCATCTACTGCGCAAATTGCGCAGTGTAGAGTAGATGTCTCAGCCTGCATCTGAAAATAAGTTCTTAAATTAGCAATCTGTTTATCTAATTGCTCACCTATATCCATAAGTCCTCTTCCTCCTAAATACCGGGGTAATGTCGTTCGTTCTACTGAACTTTTAGGGTGGTGTTTTTGTGCCTTTGTGAGGTGTGTTCGTACTTTTCGCTGAAGATTTTCTATATCCGCTTTTGTCCACTTAACAATACCAAATGAATAGCTAAGCGCGGAACAAGCGTAGGTGTTTAGTGCCTTAAACAAATTTTTACTGTTAAGCTGTGAACGAAGCAGCTGTTTTACCCTTCTTATAAACTCAGTAGTTATCTCAGTTTTCATTTGCTTATGGTCAATTTTCCGCGCCTGCTTTACTCCAAGATATTTGTACATATCGTTATCGCTCATGGCCTCGATGTCTTATTATTATTTACTTTATTTATTATTACATATCTTATTATTATTATCCAGATTTAGCCATACGGCTCACACTCCCTCTAAGGGGAAAATTGACTCATCCCAGATACCTACGGTATCAAAAGGATTGAGCTCTGGTGGGACTCTTTCCGTGTTATCGAGCCCTAGGTGACTTGGTATGCAGGTGTATCTGCCAAAAATTTTCGTACACATCTGGCCGTTGCGAGTAGTACAGCTTTCTGCATGGTCTTGTAAAGATGTTCATTTAGACCCAGCCTTTTTATGCTTTCGAGGAGGTTCTTCGGAATGACTCCAGTAGTAGATATAACAATAGGTATCGTCTGGGTACTTTGCATTCTCCATTGCCTTAGTATTTGAATTTCTAGATCTCTGTACTTGGCGATCTTTTCAGTGAATTTACTACGTAGATTATTGTTGTTAGGTATCGCCACATCAATTAGTGTTGTTTGTCTTGTTAATTTATTAACTAGTACGAGATCTGGTCTATTATGTGCCACTGTATGGTCTGTGAGCACAGTGCGGTCCCAGTATAGCTTGTAGTTGCCATCCTCAAGCATACTCTCAGGGACGTATTGATAATACGGGAGATGGTCCGTTTGGAGAAGTCCCAGCTTGATAGCTATCTCTTGATGAAGGATTTTTCCCACTGCGTCATGCCGTTCCTTGTATTCAGTTGCAGCAAATGCCTGGCAGCCCCCTGTAAGATGTTGGATGGTTTCTTGGGCTTGACATCCATATCGGCATCTGTCGTTTTGAACCTGAGGGTCTTTGATGATATATTTCAGGTAGTTTCTAGTTGGTATAACCTGATCCTGAATGGCCAGTAATGAACCCTCCGTTTCAGGGAACATCTTTCCTGATGTCAACCAGTAGTTCGACGCTATATTGTCGACATAATCTTGGCTGACCTCATTGGGATGTCGCCCGTGCAAAGGTTTACCCATCCAGGCGCGCACTTTTTCGTCCTTAGTAAGGTGGTTTATGCGCAGTTCTGCTTCCCTCAGTTTGATCGGTACTGCGCAGATAGCGCGATGTAGAGTAGATGTCTCAGCCTGCATCTGAAAATAAGTTCTTAAATTAGCAATTTGTTTATCTAATTGCTCACCTATATCCATAAGTCCTCTTCCTCCTAAATACCGGGGTAATGTCGTTCGTTCTACTGCACTTTTAGGGTGGTGTTTTTGTGCCTTTGTGAGGTGTGTTCGTACTTTTCGCTGAAGATTTTCTATATCCGTTTTTGTCCACTTACCAATACCTTATTATTATTATTATTATTTCCAGATTTAGCCATACGGCTCACACTCCCTCTAAGGGAAAATTGACTCATCCCAGATACCTACGGTATCAAAAGGATTGAGCTCTGGTGGGACTCTTTCCGTGTTATCGAGCCCTAGGTGACTTGGTATGCAGGTGTATCTCCCAAAAATTTTCGTACACATCTGGCCGTTGCGAGTAGTACAGCTTTCTGCATGGTCTTGTAAAGATGTTCATTTAGACCCAGCCTTTTTATGCTTTCGAGGAGGTTCTTCGGAATGACTCCAGTAGTAGATATAACAATAGGTATCGTCTGGGTACTTTGCATTCTCCATTGCCTTCGTATTTGAATTTCTAGATCTCTGTACTTGGCGATCTTTTCAGTGAATTTACTACGTAGATTATTGTTGTTAGGTATCGCCACATCAATTAGTGTTGTTTGTCTTGTTAATTTATTAACTAGTACGAGATCTGGTCTATTATGTGCCACTGTTTGGTCTGTGAGCACAGTGCGGTCCCAGTATAGCTTGTAGTTGCCATCCTCAAGCATACTCTCAGGGACGTATTGATAATACGGGAGATGGTCCGTTTGGAGAAGTCCCAGCTTGATAGCTATCTCTTGATGAAGGATTTTTCCCACTGCGTCATGCCGTTCCTTGTATTCAGTTGCAGCAAATGCCTGGCAGCCCCCTGTAAGATGTTGGATGGTTTCTTGGGCTTGACATCCATATCGGCATCTGTCGTTTTGAACCTGAGGGTCTTTGATGATATATTTCAGGTAGTTTCTGGTTGGTATAACCTGATCCTGAATGGCCAGTAATGAACCCTCCGTTTCAGGGAATATCTTTCCTGATGTCAACCAGTAGTTCGACGCTATATTGTCGACATAATCTTGGCTGACCTCATTGGGATGTCGCCCGTGCAAAGGTTTACCCATCCAGGCGCGCACTTTTTCGTCCTTAGTAAGGTGGTTTATGCGTAGTTCTGCTTCCCTCAGTTTGATCGGTGTTGTGTCATCTACTGCGCAGATAGCGCGATGTAGAGTAGATGTCTCAGCCTGCATCTGAAAATAAGTTCTTAAATTAGCAATTTGTTTATCTAATTGCTCACCTATATCCATAAGTCCTCTTCCTCCTAAATACCGGGGTAATGTCGTTCGTTCTACTGCACTTTTAGGGTGGTGTTTTTGTGCCTTTGTGAGGTGTGTTCGTACTTTTCGCTGAAGATTTTCTATATCCGTTTTTGTCCACTTAACAATACCAAATGAATAGCTAAGCGCGGAACAAGCGTAGGTGTTTAGTGCCTTAAACAAATTTTTACTGTTAAGCTGTGAACGAAGCAGCTGTTTTACCCTTCTTATAAACTCAGTAGTTATCTCAGTTTTCATTTGCTTATGGTCAATTTTCCGCGCCTGCTTTACTCCAAGATATTTGTACATATCGTTGTCGCCCATGGCCTCGATGTTCTGGCCATTTTGCATATCGAATCCACCGGGCTGTACCTTTCCTCTGACTATATTCAAAACACGGCACTTGTCTAGACCGAACTGCATACTAATATCATTAGAAAATGTTTCTACAGTTTTTAGCATCTCTTCTAGGTGTTCTCGAGTGGAAGCCATTAATTTCAAATCATCCATATACAACAGATGATTGAGCTTCGCTACCACAGTATTATTGCTTTTAATGCTAAAACCTGAGTCAGTGGAGTTTAATAGTTGGGAAAGGGGGTTCAAAGCTAAACAGAACCACAATGGACTCAACGAGTCTCCTTGAAATAGGCCCCGGTTGATTGCGATATTTTCGGTTTCGATATTGTTTTCACCAGGTATTTGGAGGTGAATTTTAGTCTTCCAATCTCTCATTATATGCCTTAAAAAGGTCACTATGTTATCATCTACTTTGTATATTTTCAATATATCTATTAGCCATTCATGCGGTACTGAATCAAAGGCCTTTTTATAGTCAATAAAAGCAGTAAAAAGGTTTCTTTTTTTAATGAATGCCTGGTTAGAAATGACTGAGTCGATGATAAGCTGTTCTTTGCAACCCAGGGAACCCTTAGCGCATCCTTTCTGTTGAGGCTCTATGATATTGTTTAGAGCACAGTGTTGGTAGATACGCCGGGTTACACAGGATGTGACCAATTTATACAAAGTTGGAAGACAAGTAATTGGGCGGTACTTGGATGGATCTTGGGTGTTATTTTGATCCTTGGGTATTAAATAAGTAGTTCCCTGAGTTAGAAATGATGGTAATTCCTGCGGATTAGAAATAACATGATTAATTAATGTTGATAAGCACTCATGAATACTCCAAAACTTTTTAAGCCAGAAGTTCTGAACTCCGTTTGGTCCAGGAGATTTCCAGTTATGAAGCTCTTTGATGACATTTGAGACTTCTTCAGTCGTGAATGGTTCGTAGTTAGCAGTGACGTAGTGGTGACAGTTGTGCGTCGTATCTTCTATCCAGCCAGCATTGTTGTTAAAAGCAGCTGGTGTGGAAAGTTGATTTCCCCAAAACTCATGAATTTCTTCTTGGCTTGGGTAAGACTTGTCGACACTTTCTACGGTGGAATTGAGTTTTCGGTAGAACGCCTTCTCAGAGTTCTCAAAAAGTGCATTGTCACATTTTCGGCTGTTACTGTGATACTGTGTTACTGTTATTATTATTATTATTATTATTATTATTATTATACAATAATATCGAGCCAAAGCAGAGCTTATATGGCTCAAAGTACAAAAATAATTGTAGGTCTTATACTAAATAATATAACATAAAACAAATTCTTACAAAATAAAAATTAAATTAAAGTAAATATTCAAAAGAATTGGTCTTCATAAAAGCTGTTACAACAACAGCAAATTAAAAAAGATACAAAAACTAGAAAGTAAGTATACCTAAAAATCACCAATTTTTTTTGTCATAAAAAAAACATAAAATATATCCTTATATTTTACAAAAACTATTTAACACAAATTTCTAACATTACACATACATCTTAGAACGCCACCATGCCAATGGTTTTACATTCTCAATTGGATGTTTAGAAAACATGGTTTAAAGGGTACACACTTTGCCTGGTAATAATAATAATAATTGAAAATGCTTCTGGAGGATAATTTATAATAGATGTATGATAAGTTTATTTCCACTAAAGCGATGATCAAACAAATTTACCAAAAAATGAGCTGGGGTCACCACAAACTAACTGACAGTAGACGTTATTGCAATAGCTAACTTGCAATGCGAGTTTATAAATAGTAAATAGTCTGCGGTTCCCCAGGAAATTTCTTATCTATTATTTAGTAGGATAATAGATCAAACACCTTTAATTAATGTTATGTTTAAGAAAATATGATTTAAACAATGTTTTCTTCTGTTTTACAAATTTAACAAGTTTTATTTGTTTAAAATATTAAATTTAAAAACAAAAAAAACATGTTTAAAGCAAAAAAAAGGTTTAAAACAAAAAAAACATTTGTTTTAAACAAGTTTTATTTGTTTAAAACATGCAATTTAAAAACAAAAAAAAATATGTTTAAAACATAAAAAAAACGTTTAAAACAAAAATAACATGTGTTTTGTTTAAAATTAAAAAAACATGTTTTTTGCAACCCTAACCCCTTCCCCCCTCAGCTTACTGAGTAGGCACATCATCTAGAGTTTCGAGGATTTTCGACACTAAATCTCTGGAAGATTTTCGCCACTTTGGAGTGGCTGATCATAAGAACAAAAAGCCATAAGAACCATACCTCGGCATTGCATGGTATCTAGGGCCACTGCTAAGGTACGTCATCTTATAAAGTTTCGAGTGTTTTCGATAATAAATTGATGCAAACAGATTACTCGGGAGTTTTTGGGGATGCTGAACACGAATACGCCATTAAAACCGACCCCCGATGCACCTTAGTAGAGTCACTGCTAAGGCACGTCGTCTCCTGAAGTTTCCAGGGTTTTCGGTAGTAAACGCAGATAGTCCAGAGGCCCTACAACATAATCGTAATCAGCAACCTGGTAACTCCCAAGTATGCATCAATTTAGTGTCGGAAAAACTCAAAGTCCCAGAAGATGACGTGCATAGTAGTCACCCTGGTCGCTAGGTGCTAAGAGCACCTAGGTGCTAGGTTCTGATGTCATATTCTTGTTCAGTAACCTCAAAAACGCTCGAATAATCTATTTTTATAAATTTATTGCCGAAAATTCTCGAACTACCAAAATATCACGTGCCTTAGCTATGATCGTGGGTGCCAGGTATTCCGAGGTACAGTTATTATTGATTATTCATGTTCAGCGACTCCAAAAAAACCCTAGTAATCTGTTTGTATAAATTCAGTGTCAAAAACAATCAAAAAGTAGGCCCCAAGCTCCAAGTGCTCCGGGGGTCGGTTCTGATGGCGTATTCACGTTCAGCTTTCCCAAAGATCCTCGAGTAACAAAATATGACGTTTACTATACTGTTTATCCACTGTTGGATGCATGTCATACACTGTAAATTCAATTATACATTAATGATACATTTCCAGCCATTTCTTGTTGTACACTTTTTTCCTGACATCATTCCGAACACAATGCAACAATTTCAAGTCGATAGAAATCGATTTTTTTGTCCTAAATGCCCTTGTCTATATTATAAGTGCGTTACATACAGTGCGCTGGAATAAGTGTCAACACCTCCCTACTAACTTATTTATTTAAATAATAATCATAGTATATTATAGCATCAATGTTTCGAACTTTGCGCGATCCCTCGTCAGGTGACAGTCCTAACTTTGATTTTTTTGAATGGGAAAGTACATCACGTGACACCTCGTTTAAAAGCTTTTGAAATACTGATTACAAAAATGTATAATACTTGTGCAAAATTTTGGTCCAATGCTTTTTAAATGCATTTATTTTTTTAATTGTAAGAAAACTAATCAGAATTTTTGAAACATTTAAACGCGGAATAAAAGACTACATTATTACCGGGGGCCAAAAGTCCCTAAAAACTTCTATAATATGTATTTTAATAAGTTACGAGAGTGAAAACGAAGAGAAAATTTAGTATGATTTTTAATTTTAAATATATCATTAAAAACAAACTTTTTTTATCCTAAGGGACTTTTGGCCCTCAGTAATAATGTAATCTTTCATTCTGCGCTTAATTTAAAAAAAAACTCATTAGTTTTCACAGGATTCGAAAAAAAATGAATGCATTTAAAAAGCATTTAACCAAAATTTTGCCCAAATATTTTATATTTTTTTAATCAGTATTTCAAAAGCTTTTAAATGAGGTGTCACATGATGTACTTTCCCATTTAAAAAAATCAAAGTTATGACTGTCACCTGAAGAGGGACCGCGTAAAGTTCGAAAAATTGCTGATATAATATACTACGATTATTTTAAAAATCGACCTGTTCGAGCCTTTTGCTTATGTGCTAAAAATAAATGCGTTAACATGGGGGTAACACTTATTCCAGCGCACTGTTTATTTATTTAATGTATTACCGTTTATTGACAAATATAGCAGTATATTAATAGTTAATAATTAATTATTATTATTAATTAATAATAAATATACCTTGTATATTTATCTAGTAACGGTATTATTTTGTGCGCATGCGATTTTTGTCACGGACTAGTCCATGACCACTCCGCGAACGCACTTTATAATAAGTACAAGTACTTCTTCAATTATTAAAAATGCACAATGCATTTTATGTTTATACTACTGTTTTTATAGAGAAATCCATTTTTTATTTTTTATTGTTTCAGCGTCCATAAACAAGTAAACAAAAATTAAATGATTAATGGGTTATGCTATTAAATATTCAACAGCCGTAAAATCGTACATTCACCAAATCTGATTTGTAGCTTACGATAAAAAATAAAAATTTTGCTTACCGAAAACTAAAGAATATTAAAGGTTTATGGCCACTCATAAAAATTCTAACAGATCGTAAATTAAATGACCTAGAAAAACTTGCAAGGAAAATGTTTTGAATGCTATTTGGAGAAATGTTTATCCAAGCTGCGCCAATTAGACAAAATGTATAATGTAAAATAAATGATTTTACAAAATTATTTTCCTAAACTACCTCGACAACTATGGCTATTGGTACAGGAATGCTAGCATTAGATATTCAGTGTGTCAAAGCCAAATGGAAGAAATTCATTATTTTGTGAATGAGCGATTTTGAAAATAAATCCCGAAATAGGTCGATTTTCAACGAAAACTTTTCGTTTATCAATTCGTAAAGTCTGTTCGTTCGTGCATCGCCGCTCCTGCAATATTTAGAAGCCACCTAGCCATGGATTCCTCTGTAGTTTTGTCTTATGAATCCAAATCTGAAAACTGCATTTCGTTATCTCTAACCGTCTTCGAGATATCCGACCTCAAAATCGTCATTGTGACGTCACAATCATTCTTCAAATATTTATTTTCTTCCGACGTCAACTCAACTTGTTTTCGTTTGACGCAACTAGACGTCAACATAAAATTGAAACGTCAAATAAATTTTATTTATTTATGTTAAAGCGGGTGGACACGATCCAAGTTGCCTCCAAGTGTACTTAGTCCAAGTCAACTTGGACGCTGCGCGCTCCTACTTGCTTATACTACGAACGGGGGTATACTGTGGAGGAGCGAACGGCTCCACGGGCGAGAAATGCTTGACGCTAGCAGTAGCCGTAAAACGAACTTATGGTTCCGCGGAACGGAATAGGAATAGCCGAACTGTACCGACTACAGGACTTGTGCGTAGTCGGTTCAGTTCGGCTATTCCTATTCCGTTCCGTGGAACCTTAAGTTCGTTTTACGGCTACTGCTAGCGTCAATCTCTCGCCCGTGGAGCCGTTCACTGCGCGCAAATAACCATTGCAAAGATGGCGGAAGTAATTATGGAGGGTATTGAAGTGGTTGCTCAGACTAACAACAGCCAAAGTGTACATACCGATTTCTCGTTGTTCTAAATACCTACTCCTTACTTTTAGAACAGAATAAAACAAGTCTGAATAAAACAATAAACTATTTATATAGCAAAATAACCAGATGCCCATTATACCAAACCAAATAACGAATGGCATGTCAGTGTCTGTGAAGGGATGAAAAATTAAAAGGCCTGTCGAAAGATGTACGGTTTATTTGATATTGTACTTTATGGCTTTATTACTATATTATACTACAACTGAATCGCTTATTTCAGAAACAACCTTAAGTCACATTTTGGCGATTTTGAGTTTATTAAACCAACATTATACATATCTCTGTGGGTTACACACAATATAATGCAGAATACACCTAAGTCCCGTAAGCATAGTTGATTTGATAACGATTTAAAATATTCATATATATTTCTGAAACCACCTTTCCCACAGAAAAACATATTAGTATAATAAACTCAAAATCGCTAAAATGTGACTTGGTTGTTTCTGAAATAAGCTATTCAACTGTTTGTTATAAAAAGAGAAATTTGTTTCCTTTGAATGGATTATTCTACCTGTAAGTACAAAAAAGAACACCGGTTTTTGATAAAGAATAATCTTAAAATCTGTAAAAAGCGGAGAACAACGAACCCCACAGTTTTCTTGTTCTCTGTAAAAAGTATGTAATATTTTTGTTAAAAGAAAAATGCTCCAATGAAAAAAGAAAAATGATACTATACAGTGATGAGAGCGCTAATAAACGGCAAAATAACGCAAAAGGTGGAAAATATTAAGTTGTGAGATAAAGAGAGATGAAATTAGTGGACGTGGGAAGTTTAGCAATAGAAACCTATAAATTTACATTATATTGATTGTTTCCCACCTTTAGACGTATCAAAGGATTATGTAACTAAAACTGTCACTGTCATGGTGGTAGTTGCCAAACTGATCCGATACGTCTAAAGGTGGCAAACAGTCAATATGTATAATGTAAATTTATAGGTTTCTATCGCTAAATTTCCCACCTATAATAGTGTCATCTATTTTTATCTCACAACTTAGTATGTTTTCCATCTTTTGCGTTATTTTGCCGGTTATTAGCGCACTCATCACTGTATCGCTATATTATACGAGGGCATTTAGCACAAAATAAATCGGTTTTAAATACAGCACCTATAGTCTTGCAGATTTTTGCATTATGTTCAGGATGACGTCAGGGAAAAATTCTATGTAAACGGATTACTCATGGGTTTTTGGGGTAGCTAGATACGAATATGCCATCAGAATTGACCTCAGGAGTATCTGCTGCCCGCAGGGTCGCTACTAAGGTACGTCATCTTCTGGGGTTTCGAGGGTTTTCGGTATTTAATTAATGCAAATGGATTACTGGAGGGTTTTTGAGGTCGCTAAACACAAATATGCCATCAGAACCGACCACTTGTGCACCTGGAGCCCAAGGTCACTGCAAGGGCCGTCCTCTTCTGGAGTTTTGAGGGATTTTGGCACTAAATTGATAAAAATGAATTACTCGGGGGGGTTTGAGGTCTTTAAACAAGAATGTGCCATCAGAACAGACCACCGGATCACCTGGTGTCCAAGGTTACTGCAAGGAACGTCATCTTCTGGAGTTTCGATTGCTTTCGGTATTAAATTCATGCAAACGGATTATTTACGGGTTTTGGGGTCGTTAAATACGAATAAGTATGCCATCAGAATTGAATTCCGGAGTACCTGGTGCCCAGGATCGCTACTAAGACACGTCATCTTCTGGAGTTTTGAGTGTTTTGGCATTAAATTGATGCAAACGGATTACTAACGGGTTTTTTGGGTCGCTAAACACGAATATGCCATCAGAGTTGAACTCCGGAGTACCTTGTACCCATGGTCGCTACTAGAACACGTCATCTTCTGGGGTATCGAGGGTTTTCGGCATTTAATTGATGCAAATGGATCACTGGAGGGTTTTTGAGGTCGCTAAATACGAATATACTATTAGAACCAGCCCCCTGTGCACCTGGTGCCCAAGGTCATTGCAAGGGACGTTATCTTCTGAAGTTTTCAGGTATTTCGGCAATAAATTGATGAAAATGGGTTACTCGGAATTTTTGAGGTCGTGAAACACGAACATGCCATCAAAAGAGATCATCGTAGCTCCTGGTGCCCGGGTCACTGCAACACCGGAGAACCTGGTGCCTAAGGCACGTCATCTTCTGGAGTTTCTAAAGTTTTCGGTATTCAATTGATGCAAACAGATTGCTTATAGGTTTTTGGGGTTGCTGAACATGAATATGCCATCATATCGGACACTGGACCAGCTGGTGCCTAGGCCACCTCATCTTCTGGAGTTTCGAAAGTTTTCGGTACTCAATTGATGCACAGATTACTTATAAATTTTTGGGGTTGCTAACCACGAATATGCCATCAAAACGGACACTGTACCAGCTGGTGCCTAGTGCACGTCATCTTCTGGAGTTTCGAAAGATTACGGTACTAAATTAATGCAAATGGATTACTCATGTCTTTTTGGGTTTGCTGAATACGAATAAGCCGTTAGAACAGACATTGGAGCACCTTGTGCCTAAGGCACTTTATCTTCTGAAGTTGCGAGAGTTTTCGGTACCAAATTCATGCAAAGAAATTCCTTTTGGGTTTTTGGTGTTGTTGAACATGAGTATGACTTAGATGAAGGCTTCTGGAGTATCTAGTGATTACGATTATCGATAATAAAGCCAACGCATACCAACATTATCATAATAGAATATAGTAAATCGATCTGGAAATAAATAAAGAAAAACACTGTCAAATATAAATAAAGTTTATATTTATCGTACTCAACAACCTCCGAGTACACGGTTTGTACCAATTTAGTGTCGAAATGCCTGAAAATTCTAAAACATGACGTGCATAGAAGTCACTCTGGGCATTAGGAACTCCGAGAGTCGCTTCTGTCTGAATCAATTTAGTACCGAAATTTCTCTAAACTCCATAAGATTATGATATACCTTAGGAACAGGTGCTCCGGTGTCTTTTCTGATGGCGTATTTGTGTTTAGCAACCCCAAAAACCCGTGAATAATCCGTTTGCATCAACTTATTCTACATTCACAATCAAGTTGCAGTAGAAGTAAACAAACCGAGACACGGTAACTGTTACAAGGAGCACTCCTGAATCATGATTTACAATTTATAAAATTTGTGAATCATCATATGTGATTTACAATGTATATACATTTTAAATAATGATTCAGGAGTGCTCCTCGTAACAGTTAACGTGTCTCGGTTTGTTTACTTCTACTGCATCTTGATTGTTAATGTAGAGTATTATCGAAAACTCTCGAAACTCCATAAGATGACATGATGGCGCATTCGTCTTCAACAACCCCAAAAACCCATGAGTAATCCGTTTGCATCAACTTAATACCGAAAACCCTCGAAACTCCAGAAGATGACCTGCCTTAGGCACCAGGTGCTCCGTGGGTTGGGTCTGAATGAATATTTATGTTCAGCAACCCCAAAAACTTAAGAGTAATCCATTTGCGTTAATTTAGTACCAAAAACTCTCGAAATTCCAGAAGATGACGTGCCCAATGCACCAGGTGCTCTGGTGTCTGTTCTGATGACGGAATCGTGTTCAACAACCCCAAAATCCCATGAGTAAGTAATCCGTTTGCATCAATTTAATGCCGAAAACCGTCGAAACTTCAGAACATGACCTGCCTTATGCACCAGGTGCTCCTTGGGTCAGATCTGATGGCGTATTCGCGTTTAGCAACCCCAAAAATCTATGAGTAATCCATTTAAATCAATTTAGTATTGAGGACTCTCGAAACTCCAGAAGATGACGTCCCTTGCAGTGATCCTGGGCACCAGGTGCTCCGTGTGTCTGGTCTAATGGCTTATTCATGTTTAGCGACCTCAAGAACTCACTGAGTAATCCATTTGCATCCATTTTATGCCGAAAACCCTTGAAACTCCAGAAGATGACGTGCCTTAGTAGCGATCCTGGGCACCAGGTATTCCGGAGTTCAATTCTGATGGCATATTCGTGTTTAACGACCCCAAAAGCCCGTAAGTAATCCAATTACATCAGTTTAATACCGAAAGCACTCGAAACTCCAGAAGATGGGCACCAGGTGATCCAGAGGTCTGTTCTGATGGCATATTCGTGTTTAGCGACCTCAAAAACCCCCCGAGTAGTCCAGTCGTATCAATTTAGTGCCAAAGTAGCGAGCCTGGGCACCAGGTATTCCGGAGGTCAATTCTTATGGCATATTCGTGTTTAGCGACCCTAAAAACCCGTGAGTAATCTGTTTACATCAGTTTAATACCGAAACCCATCGAAACTCTAGAAGATGTCGTCTCTTTCGCTGACCTTGGACTCCAGGTAATTCGGTGGTTTGTTCTGATAGCGTAATCGTGTTCAGTGACTCCATAAACCCCCTGAATAATAAATTTTGTTCTTTAGTATACTGATTTTGACTTTATTTTTATATTTATGCACTTTAGGATGCATTTTATGCACTTTAATGTGCAATTGTGCATTTCCACCCATTTTTGATTAATAGACTTTTTTCAAGACGTCATCCTGAACATAATGCAAAAAACTTCAAGTCTCTAGGTGCTGTATTTAAAAATCGATTTATTCGGGTGTTTTTAGTGCTAAATGCCCTGGTCTATATTGGGCACATGTCTTCAGTTGACGCACCTGTTTTAGTTGAGGCTTTTATTTTTTCTGCTTCCTGTTTATAGGTACTTCTCATGGCATTAATTCTTTTAAACGTCATTTTATGTGAAACCAGGAATATTCATGTGAATTTTTATCCGTTTTAGGGCCGCACTTCTAGCATCCTTATTTCTATATTCTTTTATTTTTATATTCCATAACGATTCTTCTGCTTCGTACAGCTCCATAAATCTGACACTCTTTCTTTCAGACCTCTTTCGTTTTGAACTTATATCCCGTTTTATATTTTCCGACTGCGACGCCATTGTAACTATACTTTGACACTACTTGGAAGAAAGTTGGCCACCTTCCTAGTCGACTTGGATAGAACCTGTTGATAGAAGTTTACTTGGACGATGGTAGTGACACGATAAAAGTAGCGTGCAAGTGGGCGCGCGCAGCGTCCAAGCAGACTTGGATGAAGTATGTACACTTGGAACGTGTCAACCCGCTCACACAATCAAAGTAGCTTCCAAGTGTTGCGCGCGCTGCGTCCAAGTGGACTTGGACGAAGTACACTTGGATCGTGTCAACCCGCGTTTAATGTAATGTTAAGTTACAGTTCACTATTTTCAACGAAAACTTTGTTTATTTTGTATTAATTTATTTATTTTTTCAATAAAATAGTTTAAATAATAATTTTCTGGCAAATATTTATATAAATAAATATATTATGGTATATTGGCTTAACCAACATCACATTCGGCTGGCTTCGGCTATAAACGCCTGTAGTGGTAATCATCACGGCCTGCCCGAGACAGTTGTTTTATTTGAGCTGTCTACTCAATGATTATATAAAATATAGTGGGGGAGGAAAGTATGCTAAATGTACAGTCACTCGAGCGCCTTGGGGATCTATTGGGTTGTGAAGAGTAGGTTCTAAAATCAAAAAAGTTAAGTAAAGTTTTCCATTTTAGTGGGGACTTTCCATTTTTAATTTAATTTTCCATTTCCAACAATCGTTTTTCCCGAATATAGCGGCATCTATCGCTATCCATAATTCGAAAAAAGGTTTCAAATAAAAGTTACTTATTTTTACGTAAGGAATCCGAATCTGCAATAAAAAATGGGGGCTCCTGTTTAAAATCTTAAAGTAACCCCTCACCCCACATCTGTGGGGGGTCGTGTTTGATGCCATTCGATAGATTTTTCAAACGTATTGAATAAGTGTATTTTTCAGTTTTTTGATCTGATGTTCATTTCGCGAAATATACACTGTTTTTCAAATTTTGAAATATACACTGTTTTTCATGTACCTACTTAACTTACCTTATCTTAATCTGACGATTTCGAGTTTTTCTAATGATAGATTTTTTTTTCGGCCCACCCCCCTTATTAAACTCCCCTGTGTTTAGAGCCAATATGGTAGAGGTACATCTACAGGGTACCAGGGTTCTCCCCATATGATAATCTGACGCGCTCGAGTTACTGCAAAAATCCCCGCTTGGACTCCCCTACCAATATTATGTAGTAAGTACATACTATATTCTATTTATGTTAATATATACAGCGTGTCTGCTTAAGTTGGACACATATTATGGGAACCTTTTTAATTTTACTAAAAATGTTATTCTTCATAAAAAGTTCTGTATGGTCTAAAACCGAATGTTCAACCATCAGATATCAAATATTTTCTATATTATACGAGGTATGTCAAAAAATATGAAGTTTGATCAAGATTAAAGTATCTTTATTTTTCACAATATTGAAAATTGTTATTATAAAAAGTTGTTTGGAGTTAAAAACTATGTTCTAATATATGTATACAATTACTTGTACATCCTTCTAATGAAAAAAAAATATTTGAAATTTTTTCTCAAATTACGGATACCAACATCATTTTCATTTATAACTTTTATTATTAATTTTTCGAAGAAAAGTTATTCTTCATAAAAAGATCTGCAGGGTCTAAAATCTAAGATGCAATCATCATATATCAAATTTTATCAATTTTATTCGAGGTATGTCAAAAATTATGAATTTCGTTTGAGAGTGTACTTTTATAGTTTTATAATACATATTTAAATTAGAAGGATATAATTGCATATTAAAACATATTATAGACAAGGCAAAAACGGCGGGTTCGTTGGAGAAAATATTCACATGAGATTTTTTTGCATAATTACATTCGTGAGATATCCCAGAATAAGGTTCAAGAAGTCGCCCACGTGAAAAGTGGTCCAAATTTTTTTTAACAATTTTTTTTTAAATTGCCAAAGTCAATATTTTTTGGCCCGGACAATTTTTTTGTAGATTTTTTGGACCATTGTGGATAAAAAAGGTCTCTTATAATTTTTTTCTAAAGTTGATCGTTTTCGAGTAATAAGCTATTTAAAATTGAAAAAGAAAGAAAAACGGCGATTTTCAAGGCTTAATAACTCGGTTAAAAGTCATTATTATGAAAGTTAGAAAGTGACTAAATCAAAGATTAATGCCCCCGTACAAGATCCTGATGAAATTTTTGTTATTATTTCATTACTAAGTTGTTATTTTTTAGTAATAATAATGAGCGCGATGCACGTGTTAGGCGGCCGTAAATGCTGAGTGCGAGAGAGATGTCATTCCGGCAGTCCAATTGTGCATCTTACTTGCACTCACATTTACAGCCGCGTCAATACTATCTAACCGCCCATTGTTATTAATTAAAAATAACAGCTTAGTAATAAATTTATAACACAGATTTCTTCAGGATCATGTAGCCGCTTTAGATTTTGATTTAGTCACTTTCTAACTTTCATAATAATAATTTTTAACCGAGTTATTAAGTCTTAAAAAGAGTAATTTTCGCATTTTTCAAATTTTAAATTGTTTATAACTATCTAAAATACCTATTTAAGATAGGTATACTTAAGTTTATCATGTAGTAGTCTAAGAGCTAGAGCCGAAAAATCATTGTCATAAGTAATATGGAGTTTGGCATGTGAAATGTGTCTATTGTATATTGATAATTATGACCCCCTTAAGGCTGACACCTCAGTAGATACAGGAAGTAGCAATAAGGGATGAAGGGGAAAGTTGGTGTAGTCTTTAAAGGTTTTCACCTCCTATTTTGTTAAACCTCCATCGATTTGCATGAAAATTGGTGGCTAGTTAGAGCATACCTCAAGAAATAAAAATTATTTGGTGCCAACTTGCACTTTTACCCTAGGGGTGGATACCACCCCTTCTCGGGGGTGAAAACTGTTTTATTAAAAATAACCCCACAAATCGATAGAGGGACAAATTATAAGTAAAATTTGTTATATCATGTTATTAAAATAAATCAATAATTTTTTAGTTATTAAAGATCAAATATTTGTCTGTTTAAGAGCACATGTGTGAAGTTATGGATGATAAAAAGAACATATTAATTAATTATATGTTACTAAAATATTATTTTTATCCTTTGTAAAAGGTATAAAAATTTTTTTATTAAAAATCCCTTAAAAGGGCTACATCACAACAAAACGTTTTCGATTTTTATAAAAAATCATCATCAGTGTTCGATCTAAAATTAAGTATAACCGATTTAATGAATATAAAGTTATTATTTAAATTTTGACAAAGGTTAGAGCAAGTTGGTTATACTTACAAACTGGATGCTAGCTGAGCCACAAAAGAAAAATATCTGGGTAAAAACCCTTTACATATAATATAGATGCCTTAAAAGTGCATACTTCGATAAAAAGGCCTGTGATGGTCACATGGCAAACAGGATAATGCCCTAAGGTAAGGTATACAGGTATCCCAACACGTGGGATCCAAATTGAGTTGATCACATTTCAATGACTTAATGGCAACTGATTGCAAAATGATTGATGTTTCTGAAAGGTGTCAAAAGACAGATAGACAACGTGACGTGGAATTTACCCTGTATTACGACAGCCAACTAATTGTTAGTAAAATATTTAATGAAAATTTACATAGTAATAACAAACATCAACAAAGTTATGGCTATAATTACGTTTAAGTAAGTACCTTGAATATGTAAGATGAACGTGAAGTAAGAAATGATTTTTATAATGAGAAATAGCCAGAATCTATGCAGCCATCTATACATGTTCCTATTCTAATTGAAGTAAGTTCAACTGTGCTGTGGAAAATTTGATTTCTATGAATTAAAAGGAGTGTTTGGTTAAATTGTACCAATGGCAGAGTAAATTAGAGAGTCTGTAGTAAATGGAAGTCTGATATTAAAGTAGTGTTGAAATTAAGATAAGTTGTATGAGTCACAGGAGGAAACTGATATGATATAATGATATGTGAATTAATTGGTAAAGGTACCTGAGTGTTGATATTGGAAGTGAAGAAGAATATCAATTGAACTAATAACCTGGCAAAAGTATGAGGTCCTTTTATGTAACATAAACATCTAGGACTAAACATGTTTATGAAATAGGGATTTTTTTCCTATTTTTTATTCTTTATACCAAAAATAAAAAAAAAATAGGAAAATAAAAAAAAAAAATAGGAAAAAAAAAATAAAAAAAAAATAGGAAAAAAAAATCCCTATTTCATAAACATGTTTAGTCCTAGATGTTTATGTTACATAAAAGGACCTCATACTTTTGCCAGGTTATTAGTTCAATTGATATTCTTCTTCACTTCCAATATCAACACTCAGGTACCTTTACCAATTAATTCACATATCATTATATCATATCAGTTTCCTCCTGTGACTCATACAACTTATCTTAATTTCAACACTACTTTAATATCAGACTTCCATTTACTACAGACTCTCTAATTTACTCTGCCATTGGTACAATTTAACCAAACACTCCTTTTAATTCATAGAAATCAAATTTTCCACAGCACAGTTGAACTTACTTCAATTAGAATAGGAACATGTATAGATGGCTGCATAGATTCTGGCTATTTCTCATTATAAAAATCATTTCTTACTTCACGTTCATCTTACATATTCAAGGTACTTACTTAAACGTAATTATAGCCAGTGCTGTTTTTGTAACAATAGAAGGTTCCGATACGCTTAGGTTCCGGTACGCAATGTTCCTGGGGGTCTGGGGATTGTTCATAAGGGGGTCCACCCCGGGAAAACTTTTTAAATTTATCCTTAATAATGGCGGTTTAAAGCTATTTGGGAGCAAGGGAAAAATTCAGGAATTTGTCTATAATTTTGTTGATTTTTTTATTTTTTGTCCCAAGAGGTGCCGGTACGGCGTACCGGCGCGTACCGTCACAAAAACAGCACTGATTATAGCCATAACTTTGTTGATGTTTGTTATTACTATGTAAATTTTCATTAAATATTTTACTAACAATTAGTTGGCTGTCGTAATACAGGGTAAATTCCACGTCACGTTGTCTATCTGTCTTTTGACACCTTTCAGAAACATCAATCATTTTGCAATCAGTTGCCATTAAGTCATTGAAATGTGATCAACTCAATTTGGATCCCACGTGTTGGGATACCTGTATACCTTACCTTAGGGCATTATCCTGTTTGCCATGTGACCATCACAGGCCTTTTTATCGAAGTATGCACTTTTAAGGCATCTATATTATATGTAAAGGGTTTTTACCCAGATATTTTTCTTTTGTGGCTCAGCTAGCATCCAGTTTGTAAGTATAACCAACTTGCTCTAACCTTTGTCAAAATTTAAATAATAACTTTATATTCATTAAATCGGTTATACTTAATTTTAGATCGAACACTGATGATGATTTTTTATAAAAATCGAAAACGTTTTGTTGTGATGTAGCCCTTTTAAGGGATTTTTAATAAAAAAAAAATTTTATACCTTTTACAAAGGATTTCTTTCCAATTTTGTGATTGATGGTATACAGCCAACTACAGGAAAACCTTTTCTTTTCCTTGTGGATTTTATTATTTTTATATTATTTCGATATTATAAATTTAGCAAAAGTGTATTCGAATGTCTCAAATGTACCCATTATTGGACACCTCCAGTTTCCTGACATATTCAGTTTATATTAATAGGAAAAATTCAATTAAATATCGAAATAATATAAAAATAATATTTTACTAACATACAATTAATTAATATGTTCTTTTTATCATCCGTAACTTCACGCATATGCTCTTAAATAGATAAATCTTTGATCTTTAATAACTCAAAAATATTTATTTATTTTAATAACATGATATAACAAATTTTACTTAAAATTTGTCCCTCTATCGATTTGTGGGGATATTTTTAATAAAATTGTTTTCACCAGCGGGAAGTGGTGGTATTCACCGCCAGGGTAAAAGTGCAAGTTGGCACCAAATCAGTTTTATTTCTTGAGGTATGCTCTAACTAGTCACCAATTTTCATGCAAATCGATGGAGGTTTAACAAAATAGGAGGTGAAAACCTGTAATGACTGCACTAACTTTCCCCTTTCATCCCTTATTGCTACTTCCTGTATCCACTGAGGTGTAAGTCTGAAAGGGGTCACAA
The DNA here is from genome assembly GCF_917563875.1 of Diabrotica virgifera virgifera. NCBI lineage: Eukaryota > Metazoa > Arthropoda > Insecta > Coleoptera > Chrysomelidae > Diabrotica > Diabrotica virgifera. The sequence continues at coordinate 163,707,698 of NC_065444.1, read as the reverse complement.
TCGTTAATATACAATAGACACATTTCACAGGAAAAGCTCCATATTACTTATGACGATGATTTTTCGGCTCTAGCTCTCCGTCTATAGGTAATCATGTAGAATTTTAATGAAGAGTTTTTTATTTAGAGAGAAAAAACATATACCGGAGAAGAATTGCCATATGTTTTTGGAATTCCTCTAGGTGGACCAAAGTATCATTTTACCGATAAATATACCGATCAAGAGCGCTTATTTTCTGAAATAGTTATGATGTATTTTTCTAATTTTGCAGAGACAGGGTGAGTGCTTAATAATTTATCTACTTACTACACATATATGTCCAAAAGTTTGGAATACGTACAAATAATATATCTACGCCTATGGTGGTTTCAAAACTGTTGTTGGTATTTATTCTAGAGCGTTTTTAAATGAAAATTGTAAAAAATTTGAATCGTTTTTGTATCATTTCGGTCACATTCAACTGATTAGCGTATTTACACATTGTTTCAGTTTTTGTTTAAATTTGAATTGAACCGTTTAAACATGCTTAGAAACGTGATACATTACGCTGGCCAGTTTTTTGTCTGACACGGTGACAGGAAAATACAGCGTGTTTTATATGTTCGTTCATGGGTATTCTTTTATTTTTCCTACTGTATCTCATTTTGACAGATCTAGAGTAATTGCTTTGTTACTTATTCAAAGTGATATCGCCAATATTGTTGATGTTATTCACAGTGCTAAATCGAAAATAAAAAAATATCCAAGATACAAATGACGTGAAGGATTGCCCCAGAATTGGTAGAAGTCGATGTACAACAGCAGCACAAGGTACAGATAACATTGATAGCTCGAAGAAATCGTCTGAAATCTACAATTGGTATATCCAGAGAAATTGCTAGGCTTCATGGACTGAATATTTCATGGCAAACAATAACACGCAGGGGCCGGCGTAGCTCAGGCGGTGGTATGCTTGACTCGCAGGCTGGAAGGCCGGGGTTCAAATCCCACTGCCGGCAAGAACAACTAGACATTTTTAAAAATGTCCATAGGCCCCAGGTCGACTCAGCCTGAATAAAATGAGTACCTTGGGTAAAACCAGGGGTAATAATAGGGGGTTGAAGCGTAGCACTGGCCCTGTTACCTTCCTTCTATACCGTAGGCCCTAGATATAGCAGACTACCCTGCTATAATCCCAAAGCCGCGTCAGCGGTATAAAACGGGAGACATATTTTACAATAACACGCAGACTAAATGAGGTAAATTTGTAGCGTAGAAGACCCTTACGTGTTTCTAAACTAACCTACCAACACAAAATAGTAAGATTGCAATGGGCTAGAGAAATGGTGGATCATGGTCCTAACTATAATAACATGATGTTCTCTGATGAATCGTTAAGGACACTGACGACAAGACCGACTAGAAACAGCCCAACCGCGTGTCCCATTTGAAGGTGGCAGTATTATGGTTTGGGATAATATTATGAGTGATACACGGACGCCACTGTTGGTTCTGGAAAGAAGAGTCACTGGTGCTGTGTACATCGAGGAAGTTTTAAATCCTGTTGTGCGTCTATTCCGAGGGGCAGTAGGTGATGGATTTGTGTTTATGCATGACAACGCAACTCCTCATCGAACAGAAGCAGTACAAAATTTTCTAGAAGAAGGAATATCTACATTACATTGGCCCCCGAATTTCTCCGACATGAACGTCATTAAATATGCTTGGGACATCCCTCAAAACACGCATCAATAAACTACACGATCCCTCTATTCCTATTACACTTCTAGAACTAAAAGATGCTGCTGGTGAAGAATGGGAGAGTATTCTGCAAGCCCAGCTTGACCAGTTAATCGGCAGCATGCCAAATCGCCTACAAGCATGCATACAGGCCAATGGAGGAAATACTGATTATTAGTTTTATTAAAAATTATTTTATCTATCCTAATTTATTTTTAAGTGTAGGTTGTACATTTAAGTTTTTCACTCCAAGGCATTAATCATTTTTTTGCATATCGTATTGATGAGAATTGAAGCAAAATGAGGTTTAACTATTCAGAAGAATTTATATTATATAAAAATCAATAAAAAGATTAAATATTCCAATATTCCAAACTTTTGGACATATGTATGTGTATAGTCGGTTCGCTAAACTCAGACACAACTGGCTAGTGATTTTAGTAGGTATTTTTTTTGTTTTTTGTCAATTTTATCCAAAATTGGCAAAATTACCAACTATTTAGTAATTATTAAATATTTAGTAATTATTTGTTTGCCAATTTTACCAAATTGGCAAAATTACTTACTAAAATCACTAGTCAGTTGTGTCTGAGGTTAACGAACCGACTTTACCTACTTTATTTATTAACTTTATTTTAATTGAAAACACTTAATTCATATTCTTTACTCTTTTTTAACGTGTATACACACTTATTATTTATCATATTATTTATTATTTATAGGTAATAATTTATATCACCTATCCTAAAAACATATAATTTATATCTACTTTTGTACAATTTATTTATTTGAGTTTTTTAATTCACGTGACATTCCAGTCACGACTGAATCTAAAGCCCGAACAATTCAACTTACCTATATACGCCAACCCTGTTTCTGGAATCATCGAGTCCGGCCCATAGCTTTGCCCCGTATAATTCTAGATGTTTCATCCTAGTCTCGAACGAATAGGCAGTGGGGTTCCCTTTCCAAATTTAGGTAAGAAACGGCTTCTTGATGTTATTACATTCACCGTTACAGGCGACTGATGTAACACAGAACTAACTCTCAACTGCACTAGAAAAAGTCATTGTTGTAGAAAAAGTCAATATTTTTTCAGGAGTTAAGTCCGAAATCGAAACTTCAAAATAAATATATTTTAAACTGAAGATGTGGTTAATTCCCAATAAAAAGAGTAAATATTAAAATGTCACAATAAAATAGCTTTATTATGTATTGAAAAATGCCCTTTTTTGAGCATAAACGAAACTATATTAAAAATAAATTGTTTCATTTTTCATAAATCTTTTGTAATTTAGGGCCATATAGATATCGGAAAATCTGAAGTAAAAACTTTTCAACAATACCAACAGTAGATACTAAAGATACACTCACCGGCTTTCCATTCATGATATCCTGGATATCCGATTGGGGGATAGGTACCTATTGTGCCACTACTCTACCGTAGCCGTCTTGAGCTCTCCGAAGGATGTAGGGGCTGGTACTCTTGCTCTTACCCGTTTTTTGAGGCTGTCCCAAATGTGTTCAATTGGGTTAAGATCGGGATTGCGTGCCGGTGATGATAAAACTTGAATCATGAAAACATGAGCAGAAAATTCTATAAAAGAAAGCACACAGTCATTTATACCAAAATTGACAATTTGCAAAGACAAGGACGGAGAACTACTAACAGAGAAACAAAAAATTATAATGAGATGGAAAGAATACTTTGAGGAAAACCTAAATGCAGACAATGGAAATGATTAAAACGAGACAATATAGTAGCAAAACAATGAATCACCGGTCGCAAGTAGCACCTCGAGACGTAAGCCGAGAAAATTCTGGTATACGTGGAATCGACGCACGGTATATTTGGAAGGTCACACCATAGCTAGGTAGCGAAGTCTGGAATGATCGAGTATAACGTTATTTGCTATTTAATGGGAGCGCGCTTTTATTTGAGTTTAGTGTATAATATAAATTCGTCTGTAACTTGTATAGATAAATTCGTATAAACGAACTGAGAGTATTATTTTAACTGTAATTACGTAACAGTAGTGTCGGTGTGAAGTAAATTAAGAGACTTTTGAACTTTATCCGTCGGGAATAATCGGAGTGCGTTAATTGTTCGGTATTCGGAAAGACTTTTGAACTTTATTCGTCGGGAAGAATTAAAGTGCGTTAATTGTTCGGTATTCGGAAAGGCTTTTAAAAGACATTGTGAAAAGTATGTGTGTGCCGACCAAAGATGTTGCTAGACGAACTTTCCGTAAAACAGCTCCGTGAACAGCTAGAGGAACGAGATGAAGACAGCAGTGGGACCAAGAAAGTCCTACAAGCACGACTCGAGGAAGTCCTCACGAAGAACGGAGATAATCCAGAGGCCACTTCCAGTCAGCAGAACAAGCAATCTTATCGAAATTAAAAACTGTTTCTCATAAGATTCATGAAACTTCTAAAAAGAATAATGAGAAATTCGACGAGACTTCTCAAATAATTAAAGACGTTTCTCAAAAGATCGATGAAACGTCTAAGATAAATAATGAGAAATTCGAAACCATCTCTCAAAAGATCCATGAAACTAGTAGAAAGGACAACGAGAAATTTGAAAGTGTTTCTCAGGTAATTAAAGAAGTTTTTAGAACAACCGATAATATACAGAAAAGTGTAGACGACAATAAAGAAATCTTAGAAGAAAAGATCAAACAACTAGAGACCGTAGAAGAAAAGATCAAAGAATTAGAGAGCATAATAACCAATGCGAAGATGCAACCACTAGTTAATGCAGTAGCGTTAGATCCTGTAGTGAAAGAAAAATCACCGAGAGACGAAATGTGGCATCATATGAGATTTAAATTACCACCATTTGATGGAAAGTCCTCTTGGTCCATATACCTTAGACAATTCGAAGCTATTGCGACCGCCAATCATTGGACCGAACAAGAAATGGCTGTTTCCTTGACTGCTGATTTACGAGGTGATGCTGCAGATATATTAAGGTCAATTCCCAAGGGTCAAGAAAAATGTTACCAGACCTTGTTCACTCGTCTAGAAAAACGCTATGGGGATGCCCATCTACAACAAGTATACAAAGCACAACTGCGAAGTAGAAGTCAACGAGCAAGTGAGAATCTGCGAGAATTTGAAGCAGATGTGGCTCGTGTGGTGCGTTTGGCTTATCCGGAGGTGCCAGACAGCGTTTTAGAAAAAATTTCGGTAGATACCTTCGTCAATGGGCTGAAAGATGGTGAACTACAGAAAGCTTTACGACTAACAAGACCGAAAGTTTTAGATGAAGCACTTGCTATTGCATTGGAACACGAAACGGCTAGTCAAACTTCACGAAGCCATAGAGTAAGAACCATTGAAGAAAGTGACGAACACAACGATGATCGTCTGGAGGAAATGATACGTAGAGTATTTCGTAACGAGATGTCAAAGAGACGCGAGCCTAGATGTTGGAATTGCGGCGACCGTACAGCCGTCGGAAAACTAGAGCGGGTCGACACCAAGGGGCAACTGCCGACCTCGAGAACTAGAGCCCCCATAGTAACTGTCAACTTTACGTCTCCCGGTGGAATCCACAACTTATACATCGAAGGTCGTATCAATAATAGATGTAGATCGTTTTTGGTGGATACAGGTGCAACGAGAACTATCGCACGTCCAGACGTAGTACGAGGCTATCATAAGTTATCACCTGCAACAGTAAAGCTTAGAACAGCGACTGGTGAGCAAATTAATACATATGGCGAGGCTAATATGTCAATATCCATTGGCCAGACCGCAGTTGAACATCAAGTATTAATTGCCGAGATCTCCGACGAGTTCATATTGGGGATGGACGTACTAAGAAAAGTGGGGGCAATATTGGATGTTCAAAATGGAGTTCTCAGGCTCAATGGTGAAGAGTTGCCCTTTCACGACGACAAAGATGTCATTCGCTTACTAACTACATGCGACGTAACCATACCCGGTAATAGTGAGAAAAATCTGATGACCATGCTTGATGGACACTGTCGAGAGGGAAGTTTAAGAATGGTCGAAGATGTAGACAATGTCGAGTTCCTAACGGCGAAAACTTTGATAAGAGTTCGAGATGTCATCCCTGTAAGAGTTATGAACTTAAGGGAAACTGCTATCAAGTTGAGTAGAGGAGCTTTGATCGGACAGTGTGTTCCCGTGGCTTCAATTTGCTCTATGAATACTAATGAGAAATCATCGAAGTCGAAGTATCCAAAGGAGCTTGTTGAGATGATCATTGAAAGATGCCAAGATCTTGATCATGAACGAACGGAAAAAGTGAGGTCTATGCTGATAGAGTATCGAGATGTTTTTGCTATTGATAAGAAGGATAAGGGCAAAACAAGCATAGTAACGCATAAAATAAATACCGGAGACGCTCAGCCAATCAGACAACAGCCTAGACGACTTCCATTTGCTAAAAGAGATGAGGCCGAAGAGATTATCAAGGATATGGACAAACAAGGGGTAATTGAACCATCGAACAGTCCATGGACATCACCAGTAGTTCTGGTAAAGAAGAAAGATGGTTGAACGCGTTTTTGTATCGACTACCGCCAGCTCAATGCGGCAACAAAAAAAGATAGTTATTCTTTGCCCAGAATAGACGATACATTGGATATTCTCTCCGGTTCTCGTTGGTTCTCCACACTCGATTTAAAAAGTGGATATTGGCAAGTAGACATGGAGCCAGCCGATCGGGAAAAAACCGCATTTTCGATAGATCAGGGCTTTGGCAGTTCACGGCTATGCCGTTTGGTTTATGTAATGCTCCTGCCACATTTGAAAGATTAATGGAGGCATTTTAAGAGGTCTAACATGGAAAATATGTGTGGTTTACTTGGATGATGTAATTGTGGTTGGAAGGTCCTTTGATGAACATGCCAAGAATCTAATAGAAGTCTTTCAATGATTGAGGGCGGCGAACTTGAAGTTAAGTCCGAAGAAATGTCACATGTTTCGACGAGAAGTTAAGTACTTGGGACATATTGTATCGAGTAATGGTGTAACAGCTGATCCTGAAAAGATTGAAGCAATTAAAGGTTGGCAAGTACCAAAAGATAAACATGAAATTAGAAGTTTCCTTGGCCTATGTACATATTACCGACGATTTGTCAAAGGATTTACCAATATCTCCAAGCCCCTAACAAAGTTGACGGAGGAGGGCAAAGAATATACATGGAGTGAAGAGTGCCAAAAAGCTTTCGAACAACTACAAATCGCTCTGATCAATGCACCGATATTAAGCTACCCGGGACAGGCAGGAAAATTTGTTTTGGATACCGATGCTAGCAACAGTGCCATAGGAGCTGTTCTTTCCCAAATCCAGGATGGGCAGGAAAAATTCATCGCTTATTTCAGCAAAGTTCTGTCGAAACCAGAAAGAAACTATTGCGTTACCAGAAGAGAACTGCTAGGTGTAGTGAAGGCTTGCGAACATTTCCATAAATACTTGTATGGCAGAAAGTTCCTTCTTCGAACAGATCACGCTGCTCTAAAATGGCTCATACAATTCCGTAATCCAGAGGGCCAGATGGCATGATGGTTAGAACGACGATTACAAGAATATGATTACGAGATAGAACACAGGGCCGGAAGAGTTCATTCAAATGCTGATGCCCTTTCGAGACGACCATGCAGTGCAAATCGTAATCACTGTGATAAATTAGAGGAACGATTTTGCCCCGTGAGACGAACCACCGTAATTAATGAGCAATGGCAGCCCCAACAGTTACAAGACGCCCAAGAAGATGATCCATGTATAAAAAGAGTATTTTATTGGATGCGGCGAGGTGAGAGACCTAGTTGGCAGAACAATAGTGCACGTAGTCCAGAAGTCAAGGCCTACTGGAGCCAATGGAATTGCCTGGTACTAAAAGATGATCTTCTGTACAGAACCTTTGAGAACAATGATGGTACAGAACCGAAGCTTCAGTTGATTGTACCTAAAAGTAAAGTGTCAGAAGTATTGCGTCAGTTGCATGACGGTACATCAGGTGGACACTTTAGTATTACAAAGACTCTGCAAAAGGTTCGAGAACGGTTCTGTTGGGTGAACAGTAAAGATGATGTAAGAAGATGGTGCCGGAAATGTGAACTGTGTGCATCCGGTAATGGTCCAGTTGGTAAAAAGAGAGCACCCATGAGACAGTACAATGTTGGCAGACCTATGGAAAGAGTAGCAATCGACATTGTAGGTTCATTTCCAGAAACCGATGCTGGAAATAAATACATCCTGGTAGCCATGGATTATTTTACGAAATGGACCGAGGCCTACGCATTACCGAATCAAGAAGCTGCTACCGTTGCAGAGGTACTTGTTAAAGAATTCTTCAGCCGATTTGGTGTTCCCTTGGAGATCCACTCCGACCAAGGGCGAAATTTTGAGTCAGCTCTTTTCCAAAACGTTTGTAAATTCATTCGTGTCAATAAGACCAGAACAACACCCCTGCAACCTCAATCAGATGGGATGGTCGAGAGGATGAACCGAACGACGGGTAAACATTTGTCCAAAGTTGTATCTGAACATCAGCGGGATTGGGACCAACACATTCATTTATTCCTGATGGCCTACCGCTCGGCCCTGAATGAAACTACAGGTCAAATACCAACCTGCCTGATTATAATCCACAACGTCGTCGAGGCTTGTGTCCTAAACTGCAAAGACAATGGGAAGGTCCGTATGAAGTTAAGAAGAGAATAAATGACGTAATATACAGAATTAAGAAGTTGCCAAACGGTAAACCAAAAGTTATTCACACAAATCGTCTTGCACCATATGCTGGCTCAAATGAAACAGAAGAAGCCCGAGTCCTCCCACAGGAGATGAAAGATGCCGCACAGCCAAGTTTAATCAATTTATGTCAAATTACGCAGAGAGAAAGAGTGCTAGATTCGGCGTGACCACAGAAGTTCAGCAAGATCTGTTTGGTGTTCCAGAAAACGTCTCTCTAGCCCACTGTGTTGCCCAAGGCCTCGAGATGACTAAAGGAATCTCGTCCGTATTCAATAGAAAGTTCGGCCGCCTGGACGAGTTAAGAAATCAGCAGCCTAAAATTGGAAGAGTACTGCGATTGGAAGATGGTCCTCGATCTTTGCTGTATTATGGTGACCAGGACGTCTTATACGGACACGCCAAGCTACGAGAACATATGGCGTGCTCTAACTAATTTGAAGAAAATCGTGTGTAATTATGACATCAAAGATTTGGCTTTACCAAAAATATGCCATGCAGTAGAAAATCTGGATTGGAAGATTGTGAGAAGCATGCTTGAAGTGATCTTCAGAGAAACTGGCGTACGAATTACTGTGTGTTGCATGAACCCGAAGATGTTATACCCTTCAAAGACAGTAGACTGTTACTTCTTTTCTAGGGATGTATGCATAGCTGGAGAATCCTGTAGATTCCGCCATCCTGGGCCATTTAGAGTTGCTGATCGGGACGCTCAGATCTTAAGAGGGGAGTAATGTAGCAAAACAATGAATCACCGGCCGCAAGTAGCACCTCGAGACGTAAGCCGAGAAAATTCTGGTATACGTGGAATCGACGCGCGGTATATATGGAAGGTCACACCATAGCTAGGTGGCGAAGTCTGGAATGATCGAGTATAACGTTATTTGCTATTTAATGGGAGCGCGCTTTTATTTGAATTTAGTGTATAATATAAATTTGTCTGTAACTTGTATAAATAAATTCGTATAAACGAACCGAGGGTATTATTTTAACTGTAATTACGTAACAATATATTTTGCGACGGAGCAGCACATTGAAAATCCGAGTTATGAAGAAGTAGTTCAAATAATAAAGAAACTAAAAAACAGTAAAGCGCCAGGAACGGATGGAGTTTCGGCAGAATTGTTGAAATATGGAGGACCCGAACTCTGGAGAAGAATCCATTACCTGATAAAGTTGGTATGGACCAAGGAGCAAATGCCGGATGAATCGGCAGTTGGTCTTATATAGCCAATACATAAAAACGAGATAAGAGGGAATGCCAAAGGGATTCAGACCAAATAGAGCCACTACAGACAACATATTCATACTTAAAACAATACAAGAGAAAGCTTATGAATAGGACATAGAACTATGTCTATATTTATATAGACTTTAAACAAGCTTTTGATAGTGTGAAAAGATACAAAATGCTGGAAGACCTCCGAAATCTAGGTATAGTAAAATATATATCAGCCTCATAAAAATGACGTTGCAGGGTTCAAAAGCCGCAGTTAGAGTAGATGGAGAACTTTCTCCCCTGTTTGACATCAACATGGGGGTGAGACATGGAGACGCACTTTCAACCATGCTGTTCAACCTAGTTTTTTAAGCAGTCATCAGAAAAACCAACGTAACCGGACATATAAACACCAAAACAGTACAAATTACTGCATACGCAGACGATGTCGCCATTATTAGTAGAAGCAAGACACGACTAATGGAGACGTTCAAGGAAATTGATCCTGCAGCACAAAAAAGAGGGCTTAAAATAAACGAAACAAAAACTAAGTACATGACTATCAAAAGAACACCTGAAATTGAAAATAATTTAACAATAGACAACTATACCATTGAACGTGTGGATGCCTTCACATATCTGGGCACAGAAATCAATCAGAAGAATTCTGTAAGTAGCGAAATCAATGCACGTATTTCCAGTGGAAATCGTACATACTATGCTAATAAAAGATTAATGACATCGAAATTATTAGACAAAAGAACTAAAATCACTATCTACACAACTTTGATTAGACCCGTAATAACCTATGGTTGTGAAACCTGGGTAATGACGAAAAAAGATGAAGTCCAACTTAGGACATTCGAGAGAAAGATACTGAGAAAAGTATATGGCCTGGTGCAAAAGAAAGACGGCACATGGAGAATCAGGAGAAACGACGAGGTTAATGAACTGAATGAAGGGTATGACATTGTAAGATTTGTGAAAAGTCAAAGACTGTCATGGCTGGGACAGCGACAAGAAGACATGAAAACGACAAAGAAGATGTTACAGTGGAAGCCGGTAGGAAAGCAGAAAAAATAAAGGACCAGGAGATGGTTGGGTGACGTGGAAGACGACCTGAAAACCATGAATATAAGACAATGGAGGAGAAGGGCCCAAGAGAGATCTGAATAGAAGGACATAGCCAGACAGGCAAAGACCCATCCAGGGTTATGATGCCAAAAGATGAAAGAAGAAGATGTATTAAAAAAGCTTTTTTTGAGCATGAACGAAACTATATTAAAAAATAAATTGTTTCCTTTTTCGAAAAATCTTTTGTAATTTAGGGCCATATAGATATCGAAAAATCTGAAGTAAAAACTTTTCAACAATACCAACAGTAGGTAGGTACTTAAATATAGGTACACTCACCGGGTTTCCATTCATGATATCCTGGATATCCGATTGGGGCATACCTATTGTGTCACTACTCTACCGCAGCCGTCTTGAGCTCTCCGAAGGATGTAGGAGCTGGTACTCTTGCTCTTACCCGTTTTTGAGGCTGTCCCAAATGTGTTCAATTGGGTTAAGATCGGGATTGCGTGCCGGTCATGATAAAACTTGAATCTCGACCCCGTTAAGGTACTCACGGGTGAATCTTCTGGTATGGCAACGTGTATTGGCATGCATTAATCTAAAGTTTTCGCTAGTGAACTGTACAAAAGGTATGACCTGGTCTTGAAGAAACTCCTCCACTTTTCTTTGAGCATTCACACTATCTCTATCGAACATGACAAGATCCGTACGAGCTTTGTAAGAGATACCTCCCCAAATGATTATTGATCCTCCTCGGTAAACCACTATTTCGGTTATAGTGCATGGAGCAAACACTACCTCACACTACCTCTATTGAACACAACAAGATCCGTACGAGCTTTGTAAGAGATACACACGCTGACGTCCATATGACCTCTTAGGACTATTCTGCTCTCATCTAACAACAGTATGTTCTTCCATTCCGTCACAATCTAGTCAGAATATTCTCACACAAAACCAAGTCTAAGTCTAGCTCTACGGTGTTGTGGGAGCAGTTGTGGGGCGCACTCGGCGGGAAGCTCTCAAATTTCTTTCTGTCAGTCTTCTAGAGGTACGTTCACTTACACTAATATTTCTCAGCTCAAAAAGACGCGTACGAGCTTCAGGAGAGATGCAAAAGAGATTTCTCAACACGTTGCTGACAATGAAGCGGTCATTTTGAATTCTAGTGCATCGATGTCGGCTTTGACCTGGCCTGCAGGTGTATGAACCTGTCTCCCGAAATCGTCTGATAGCATCCCGTACCGTAGTCCATCCCCTACATCATTCGGAGAGCTCAAGACGGCTGCAGTAACGGATTGGCACAAAATATCTTCCAATCGGATATCCAAGATATCATGAATGGATTGCCGAATCGACTCCAAGAAGTTCTATGGGCCAGAGGCGGCAACACCCATTATTAATACTCATAATTGTATTAATTAGACTATGATTTTCAAAATTGTGTTTATTACAATTTTCTCAGAATATTTTAAACACTGGATTTTTGCTATGCATCCCTTGATAAACGACTTTTTTCATTAACTTTATTATTTTCTTTTCCTCAAATTTAGTTTTCACTATATCTTTCATAAAATGTGGTCCAAGATTGAGAGTTTTTGCAAATTGAAAGAAATAAAAAGTGGGTGGTTAATTGTGCCGGGGAGTGTGTATAAAGTATTTTCATTAAGACCAGGAATACCTTTTGACATTTAAGAGATCCACAAGGAAAAGAAAATGTTTTTCCTGTATGCATCCCTCTTTTGACATTTAGACCATGGCGCAGAAAACAGACAAAGAAAGTATTCGGAGATAAAGAGTTGGAAGTAGTGATGTTGATTATAGTTACTTTCGAGTATTAGTTACAAATCGTTACTTTTGTATAAAGTAATCATTTACAGTATTCGTTACTATGATTACTTTTGTATTTGAGTACCAGTAATCATATCGAGAATCGCATTTCTCAGTACATATTTTGTATTATTATTAGTAGGATACTTTTATTACTATGATTACTTTTGTATTTGAGTACCGGTATTCATATCGAGAATCGCATTTCTCAGTATTTCGTATAAGTATAAGATCCAATAATATAACAACGACCTTTACCGATCTATTTAATGTATAGAAATTCTGGATAATGAATCTATTATGTTAAAAATTATTAAAAACAAGCGGTGCCCGACATAATTTTGTCCAGACTAATTAATAATTAAAAATGATTTTTGTTTTATAAATTCTACTAATTTTTTTGGTCCGGGCAGATATTATTTTAGATTTATTAGATCATAACAATAAAATACAAATAGACCAAGACATTTAGGAAAAAAATAAATTATTTTTAGGGAAATAGTGAAACAGGAAAAAGTTTTCAATATAAAAACGGACGGAAATGCAAATAAGAATAGTGTGTAGTTATTATTAAAATCTAATATATTTTTATTTTCAAAGGAACTAAGATCTGTGAAATTGTGTGAGTTATCTACCTCGACAAATCGTATGTATAGACATCTGTTTCTGGGTTGTTTCTGCTTTGTTAAATGATATACCTCCCTCTGTTTCATCTACTTCTCAACGCCCTGTAATCCTGTAAAACTCTTCATAGCCTTCGAACTTCATAGATACAATTTTAGTTAACTGTACTGATACCGAACACTCGTGGAATACCGGTCCGATTCCGATACCAACCGATTGTTGTAGATACAATTATCAAAATAGGTACTCGCTCTGATACGATTGGTACGAAGTAACGAAGTAATCAGAGTAATCAAAGTAATCAAAGTAACGATTTGCCTCTGTGTGTAGTAATCGTTACTTTCGGTGTTCGTAAGTAACGAGTACTTTGTAACGAATAGTTACTTTTTCAACATCACTAGTTGGAAGACGACGGGACTCGACTACGCGATTGATAAACGCATCGATAAACGATGCAATACTAATCTCTCAAAGTGAAGATGATTTACAACGTTTGCTGCACCAATTTAATATAACCGCCAGAAGATTTAACATTTTGATTTCCCCAAAAAAGACCAAATGCATGGTTATGAATGGTTATGACAGCAAATCCAATAAGATGTAAATTGGAGTTGGAAGGTCAGATCATGGGCGTCCGCAGGATCAAAACTAGGCGGGGGGCAAATTTGAGAAATAAAAAAATTGGTTAGATAAGCAATAATAAATATAGACGTAAATTGAAAGTCTTCACTGAGAGGGGAGAGGGGGAAGGGGTTTCTCTCGGAAAAGTTTTAAAAATAACGTTTTTGGAGCCAAAATTATAACTCAACGCCTTCATACAAAAATGAAGCAAACTAAATATAATTTAAATATGTTTTTTACAAAAACGTGATGCAATTTTAACAAGACTATTTCCTCCTGGATAAGCTTTCGATTTGTGAAGCAAGATAAATTGTCTGTTCCTAAACACTACCTATTATTTAAACAACAATTTACGCGGATCAATTGTAAATTCTTGTAAAACCTTCTCTACAAACTCTTTCTTTTTTGGTAATATTTGTTTCCGATGAACGCTCATAGAGCTAACGCATTAAGACGATCTTCGACCATTGTACTCCGCAACCATGTTTTTATTCTTCGAAGACTGCTTAACGACCTCTTAACTGTTGTACACGTGGTGCAAGGCAATTTTACCAGAATTTCCAGCAATTTTTTTGTTAACGGATAAAAAGTAGTGGACGCTCGAACCAGTTCAACAAGGGTGCTTGAAGTTGTCTAACTCATTATTAAGGCGTTTTCTATTTCAATGTTCTACCCATACTTCTAGCTCTGCATCTATTCCATATATTTCATAGTGGTTTAAGGATTGTCTCAGTTCTAATTTAAGGCAATTTAAATCAATTTTTGAAAAATGCTTGGGATGCAGAAGACTCAGAGCGAAGCCTGGCGTATTTTCTTCGAAAAACCGTGTCTCTAGAGAAGATATGATAGAAACCAGATACGGAAGAATCATGGATCGCCTCCAGTATTCACTAGGCGTATCAGCTGGTTGATTGCTTCTATGCTGTTGCTTGTTTACAGTTCTAGGGGTAGATAATTCAAAACCGCATTCTTCGGTTATCTTATTGGCTTCGTGCAATAAAGTGTTTGTTACGTTCTCTGCGTTATGTCTGTGTTTTTTTTTCAAATATCCATGATTTGACGAATATGTTCCGCTACCTTTTAAACATTAGTTTGCGCAAATTGTATGCGGTTGACTATAGGCTCTAGGTTTTCAGAATATTTTGCAATCAAAATGACAGCGACGGTAAATCCTGACTTGCATGCCGCAGAATGCAACTGATAAGATGTTTTTCTAGTGGCCAAATTTCCTTCAACGGATAGGGTTTGCAAGGCCTGTACAATTTCAATGATTTTTTTTTTCGGAAAACCCTAATTACCTTGTATTTCTCGGACCACCGTGTTTCACAGAGGCTAGGGATATTTTTGCTATCATATTCCTTCTTAATACTGATTCACGGAAGAAATTGGTTATATCTTTAATAGTGGCAATAGTATTTCTACATATTTATAGTATTATCGTATTATTCACCAATTTTATACTTGCCTCGTCCTCTCTAGGGGGGCAGCTGCCCCCTGCCCGTCCCTAGGTATCACACTATCTAGCTACGGAAAGCTCGAAACAGAAATGGAAGATCGAGTGAATAGAGCAAACAGAGCCGCAGGTTGCCTGAATGACACAAAAAGGCAGAATTTACAAAACCGTCATCAGACTAATAATGATATAAGCGGCAGAAACACGACCTGACACAGAGAGGACAAAAATATTGCTCGAAACAGCGGAGATAAAAACCTTACAAAAAATCGATGGTAAGACACTATGGGACAGAACTAGAAGTACAGATATACGACGGATATGCAAGATGGAGAACATTAATTTCTGTGTAAGAAACAGAAGAGAGGAATGGAATAAGCACATAAGCCGAATGATAACAAATAGAGTACGGCAAGAGACGATTCGCCAATTGGAAGACGATCAGTGGGAAGACCACGAAAACGATGGAACGATGATCATTAAAAAACAACAGAGTCATGTCTATATACAAGAAGAAGAAGAAGAAAGGAGTTTACTTCTTCTGCTCAAATATTTTGTTGTGCATCAAGTGGGCGTACCGATTATAGTATTTTCAAAATCATTCCTAATTTTGACAAAGTGTATATATTTATTTGTAGGTAGTTCTGTTGTATTAATTTATTAAATTAAACTCACGAGTTTTACCTTTATATTTATTGTTGCAGCAACCCAAATGTTCCACGGAGAAATTTATTTATTAATTTAAGTCCTGCATATTGGACCCAATTTGATGTTGACTGGCCAGAGTTTGATAATAAAAACGAAAGGTATTTGGAATTAGGTGAGTTTTATTTTATTGGTAAAAAGATATTTAAATTCTTCTTTTTAAAGTGCCCCCTCCTCAATTGAGGTTGGCTACTACAATTGCAAACTCCTCTCTGTCTTCCTTAAGCTGTTCAAAATTTAGTCCTGTCCATTTTCGGATGTTTCTTAGCCACGATAGTCTTTTCCTTCCTAGTCCCCTCTTTACCTCGTCTTTCTTTTCACTATTAGTTGAGTATATTTTATTGTTTCTCAGTATGGAAGCTAGGACAAATAATCCCCGGACAAATAATCCCGGACAAAAATCCCCACAAATTATCCCTGGACAAAAAATCCCCGGACAAAAAATCCCCACAAAAAATCCCGGACAAATAAGCCCCACAAATTTTTTTGGACAAAATATCCCCACAAAAAATCCCGGACAAAAAATCCCCAAGAAATATTTGCTGAAACTAAAAGTTTTCCTGAAATTTTAACAAATTTCGAATTCCAATTCCATGCTGAAAACTGTATGTGTGTTATATTTTTGTTAACTTTTTTTGGGCAAAATATCCCCACAAAAAATCCTGGACAAGAAATCTCCGAGAAGTATTTGCTGCCGAATAGTTCTCTAAAAGTTTTCCCGAAATTTTACCAAATTTCGAATTCCAATTCCATGCTGAAAACTTCAAAATTTACATGACAAAAAGTGTGAGTTTTTTCAAAAATCGTGAAAAATATAGATAATGAGCTAAGGCCCCCTTTTCACGACAGGCGCTTAACGCGCATTTTGAAAACGCGCGATTACAACTACATATATTTTACTTGAGACCGTTCACATGCCAACGGGCGTCTTAATGACCTAAAACGCGCGTTAACATGTGAACGGTCTTCAGTAAAATGTATGTAGCTGTAATCGCGCGTTAAGCGCCTGGCCTGAAAACGGGGCCTTAGCTCATTCCCCATATCTTCCACGATTTTTGAAAAAACACACTCTTTTGTCATGTAAAATTTGAAGTTTTCAGCATGGAATTGGAATTCGAAATTTGTTAAAATTCCGGGAAAACTTTTATATAAGTAACTATTCGGCAGCAAATATTTCTTGGGGATTTTTTGTTCAGGATTTTTTGTGGGGATATTTTGTCCAAAAAAATTTGTGGGAATTATTTGTCCGGGATTTTTTGTAGGGATTTTTTGTCCGGGAATTATTTGTCCGGGGATTTTTTGTCCAGGGATAATTTGTGGGGATTTTTTGTCCGGGATTATTTGTCCGGGGATTATTTGTCCAGACCCCTCAGTATGTGGCCTAGGTATGATGTTTTTCTAACTTTCACTGTGTTGAAAAGTTCTGGTTTTTTGCCTATTCTATGCAGCACTTTTTCGTTTGTGGTATGCGGTGTCCATGAAATTTTGAGGATTCTTCTGTAGATCCACATCTTGAAAGGCCTCCAATTTATTTGCGGTTGCTGTTTTAAGGGTCCAAGTTTCAACTGCATAGAGAAGAGTCGACCAGGCATAGCATTTTGATAAACGTAGTCGAATTTGGAGTTTTATTCGACAATTACATAGCAGTCTTTTGATTTTTTCGAAAGATTTTCTGGCCTGTTCTATTCTCGATCTTGTTTCTAGATCAGGATTTAGGTTGCTATTGATCCAACATCCCCGGTACTTAAATTTATTGACCTCTTCTGAAATGTGCCCGTTTATTTTACAAGCTTGAGGTACATTCTGGTTTTTTCGGATTGGCATCACCTTGGTTTCCTTAATGTTTATTTTCATGACGAATTGCTCACAGATCGAGTTGGTCCTGTCAATGAGTCGTTGTAGGTCCAAGTCGGAATCCACGATCAACACAGTGTCATCGGCGTATCTGATGCTGTTGATGTTTACGCCATTCACCTTGACTCCGTCCTTGGAATCCTCCAGTGCCCCTTTAAATAGAAATTCCTAAATAGCAGGGGTGAGAAACCTTCAATCTTAATTCTAGCGTTTTGGTTCCAGTATAAGTTCTTTAGTAGTTTGATGCCTTTCCCATCTAAACCGAATTCTTGCAATCTCTCTAATAGTAGATCGTGTCTTACTCTATGTCTATCAAATGATTTTTCGAAGTCTATGAAGCATAAAAATATATCTTTCTGTTGGTCGTAGCATTTTTGGACCAGAACTAGTAAACTAAACAGGGCTTCTCTCGTGGCACCCATGTGATCAAATAACATGTAGATACTGTTTGCCTCTAGACATTTGTTAATCCGACTATTCTGTCTTACACACAGGGCTGCTTTATCCATTAGGCAATATAGGCAGTTGCCTAGGGCGGCAAATTATGAGAGGGCGGCAAAAATACTGTACAAAAAATATTTGTATATAAAAATTAAAATCGAATAACATTTAAGTACATAGTACATCCATCAATGGAATATAAGTGGGCATTCATTTCTAGAAAACAAATTTCATTTTCTTAACACTATTCATTCAAATAGGACAGAAGTCATAAATTTAGGGATTATTGGGGCGTCGGCACCGCAAAGGCGGCGGGCGCACTGTTCTATATTTTTTTTAAATGAATCCTTCTGGGTTATTCGTGGTTAAAAATTTTCCATTTTCATTGAAAAATGACGCCTTTTCGGACGGTTTTTTTGCGAATACCTTAAAAATTATGCATCTAACGAAAAAAACTGTATAAACATTTTTGTAGCTTATGAAAAATCAAAGAGATTCGTTCCTTCATAAGCCTTCTAGTGATAACACAAAAAGAGATATGGTAGCTGAAAAGAAATTTTTTTTGTGTGTGCTCAAATGGGTGTGTTCATCTTAATAACAGAGAAATGATCGATTTTAAGGGTATAATGCTATCAATATCTTTTGCAAGTAACTGCCTGAACCTTTAAAACGACCGCACTGTTAAATTTCGATTACATCCAAACTAAGCGAGATGTGGTGCAACAAAAAAGGATGACTAATTTATTTTAAGATAAAATGCGAAAAATGCATCGTTTTGCTTCTACAATACCTTTTTCTATAGTGTTATTTCTATGTTCAACAAGTTGGACGGGTTTAAAATGTATGAATTTTGAAAAAAATAGGATCAAATTATAGAGAGCATTTTAAATTTTTTTTAAATCTTCCTTTTTCTCTTCATGTATCTCGAAAATGATAATGAGATACAGAAAAGAAAAAAAAATTGTTATCTAAAAGAAAACCTACATTTTTGTAAGGTATTTTTTTACGTACCTCTTATCACTTTCGAATTACATGGAGAAAAAGGAAGACTTTTAAGAAAATTTAAAAACGCGCTCTATAATTTGATCTTATTCTTTTCAAAAACCATTCATTTTAAACCCGTCCAACTTTTTGAATATAGAAATAACACTATAGTAGAAGGTATTCTAGAAGAAAAAAGATGCATTTAAATTCTGGTGGATGAGGGGTTAAACATACTTCTCATTCTTCCTTAAAATACATTAGTCATAAGTTTTTTGCACCATATCTCGCTTAGTTTGAATGTAACCGACATTTAACAGTTCTCGTTGTAAAGGTAATTATACCCCTAAAGTCGACAATTTCTCTGTTATTTTAAGTTGAATACACCGATTTGAGCATGCACCAAAAAAAATCTTTTTTCACCTACCATCTCTTTTTTTATTAAAACTAGAAGATTTATGAAAAAATGAACATTTCTGATTTTTCATAAACTACAAAAATGTTTTATATAGTTTTTTTCGTTAGATGCACAATTTTTATGGTATTCCCAAAAAACAGTCTCCGAAAAGTGTCATTTTTCAATGAAAATGGCAAATTTTTAACCAAGAATAACTCAAAAAGTATCGAGTTTTCAAAAAAAATTATAAAACAGTTATTGCTTAGAATTAGGTTCTCTGGCAACTTCCAGTGTTAGTTTGATAAAAAAAATTCTACCCCCGAGAACGGGTGGGAACCACCCCTAAGTGAAAAGCGTCATAGGATATAGCGTAGACTTTGATTCTGGAGCTATTCCCTACTTACAGTGAAAATATCAAGTAAATTGATGCAATAGGATGGAATTCGGAGCCAAATACCCTCACTGACTACACTACACTAATGGATACCTACATAATTTATACATGAATGCATTCACTTAAAGGTTCATTTGGATACCACAATAAAATCACCAATCACCAATAATTGACATATCTAAATATTTAAAGAAGAGTGGATTGAAATATATTTTCCCTAATTTTGATATTGTTTTCCGCATTTGTTTGTGCCTCCCAGTTGCCAACCAACTTGTCCGCTGAAAGATCATTTTCGAAAATGTCAAGAATTTGAAATAGTCATGAAAATAATTTCCGATCAAGTATGACGCAAGAACGTCTTAACAATTTGTCGATTTTTTCCATAGAAAGTGACGTAACAAAGGCGATAAATTATGACGACATTATAGGTGATTTTTCCAAAGAAAAATCAAGAAAGAAATCTGATGTGATCGAACTGGAATGACAATTTTTATGTATTCTTATTTAAATAAAAAAATCTGCTTGCAATTTTTTTTGCAAAAATGGTACATGCTTGAAGGGCGGTTACTAGAGAATTGCCTAGGGCGTCAATTGACCTAAACGCGGCCCTGCTTACACAAGTTCTCTTTTAAATTCAATGTCTTTATTCATTGACCAGTTTTATTGTGATGTATTTCAATGTAATTTTTATGTAAATATAGGTACTTACTCAAATTTACTTTTTTAGAAATTCCACCTCAATCTCTTATGTTTTATAGAAAAGAGGAAATGAAATACTGGAACGAAATGTTTTCGAGAGTATTAGAGAACAACAGTTTCAACGTGTTCCCGACGAAAAAGCCAGTTCTTGATAATTTTGGGTCAGTTCCACCTCGACGACCAGGGCATCCACCACCTTGGATATACGAGCATTTTCCGAAGAAACCCGGTGATGTTCCAAAAAATTTTGAAAAACCACAATCTAAAATACATACAGAACAATATGGTAAAATAGTTAAAGAGGGAAACGACCGCCCAGATAACATTGTCGAAAATGTATTTGGAAAAATTCTGGAGAAACCTCCTCAAGAGTTGGAACAAAGCTCGTCTGTCAATATCCTTACTATTACTGGGATTGTATGTTTGTTAATCAGCGTAACAGTTTTTATTGGTTTGTATTTTATTTGTTACAGAAGAAGAAAACAAATTCAAGTACAACAGTCTAACTTGAAAAACACATCTAAAGATAATCAAGCATTTCTTATTGACGGATGTAATATAATGAAAATGATTAACACAAAAAAAAGTAACGACACTTATGATGGCGTGAGATCAGAATCGTCTCCAAATTATAAACTTACGAGGCAAATATCCAGTAGTACGATTGATGCACACACTAAAGTAAGAGAATGGATTACACATGAGATTATTCAAAAGTACAGTCCCCATATATTTAGGCGAACATGTTCCAGTAACGAAACTAAAGATCAGAAAGGCTTTCCCAAAAAACATGTATATATGGATGTAGAAGAAAATGGTGATGTACCATTCGAAACATATATTAAGACATCTACAATACGACGACCTAAACCACCCAAAATATCAGTTGAAGTGGATGCTACTTCTACAGGTCGAGGTCCAAGTGTTTTATTGCAAGAACCAATTGAAATGACAAAATCACTTGACAATAGAGTTAATAGATATGGACAAACACAACCTTTAAGAAGATCTTTTACAATGGAAAATGTTCCATCTGAAGTAATTAACTACGCAAAAGAAATTGACAAAAGTATTAGTACTACCGATTTAAACAATACAGTGAGACCTATACATAAGCATACAGTGTCTGATCCTGTAGAAGATTTAGAATATTTGACGAAGACGACTTTAAAAACGTTTGATTGCACTGCTGATGTAAACGTTACGTCAAGGGATGAAAATCATATAGCCACTCAGCTTTCTCCTGAACAATCACTCAATTTAATAAAGAGAAGAAATTTTCCCAAGGTTTTACCTGATTATCCAGATAAAGCAGCTTTAATAAATAAAAGACGATCGATGCCAATAGCTCGTTCCATGACAACAGATGCTTCCTTTAGATATCCTCCTATGCCCCCACCGAGAACTACAACTCTTAATAAACAAGCTAGTCAAGTATATCCCGTTTATATCTCTGAACCTACTTTGGCAGAGGAACCTTATGATGAGTTAGAGACAGTTTGCAATAATTTATACGTTGGTCCAATCTTACCTAAAAATAAGACTGAAAATAAACCTAGTGTAACTAAACATGAAAATAAAATTGATACTTACGATCAACCGAGAGAACCAATTGTAGATGCGGAACCTAGAAGAGCTATGGGCCCCAGTCCAAAAATTGGAAGAGCAGATCCTAAAGTAATCATAAAACCTTCTTTATCAAAAAAAGTTGGTAGTGAAAAACCTAAAAATATTACAAGAGTTGTGGTACCTGACAATCAACCGTTTTCGCAACAAAATTCATTAGATAGATTGAAGGAAGTTAATTCTGACAATAAAGAAAAAGCAAATTTTGGAAAGTTTGTTCACGTAGAAACACAGTGTGAACAAAAGTCACAAGATACACAAAAATCGACATCATCCACTCGTCCGAATCAAGGATCTTTAAGCTCAGATTCTACTCCGTCAGAAGAATCTGATACAGGTACAGTCGTTAAAAAGATCTGAAATTTGGATGTATACGCATTTCTTATTTATTATTACTTTCGTATAAATCTAGTTTTAGTTGAATTTTTTATATTTAAGATGAACACTTAATTAAATTGACATTAAAATACTTCTGGGTTTTATTAATACAGTACGTAAATCGTTCTGCTGGACATAGGGAATAATATTCCCTATGTCCAATAGCCTATATATCAATGTATATTATACATTGAGATAATTGTGGCACCTGCGCTAACCTGTGTTAGTTAAGCTTCTGTACGAGTACGAGTTTAGGTGCAATAGAGCTGTTAGAACGAATATAATGAGTGAGTTTGGAAGCAAGACTCTCCATAAATAAATCAAAAACAAAGTTTATGATTAATGAGTTAATAAAATATTTTTTTAAACTATTTTACACAGACACACTTTTCCCATTCCCTTAGACCAAAAATATTTAGCTACTACATTGTCATGTTTTGACGTACACTTGTGTCAGCCGAAATGAATTATCAATTTTGAGGTTAATGCTAACAACCATATTGTCATCGAGAGAGCGCAGTTGCCACAATTATCTCAATGTATAGTTCCTATGTCCAGCGAACGATTTACGTACTGTATGTATGTTTTCCTTAATACAGACAATATTTCCTACCTAAAAACCTAAAAAAATGAAGAAATGATTGTTAAAAAGCTAAAGACATTATAAGAAATGTGATACGTGATGACCAACAACTTAAAGTAGAAGTAGAAGACTTTAAAATGATATTGCCAATATTTATTTAGAGGATACCTCAACAAACAAAAGGGCCAACTTACGCTTTTACCCTGAGGTAAACGTACGATTTATTTTATCAAAAAAACGCCGTAAGTCGATAGAGGGACAAATTATAAGAAACATTTGTTCGATCAAGTTATTAAAATAAATCAATACTTTTTGAGTTACCTATTAAAGATCAAAGATTTTAATTTTTCGTGAATAAAATGCATGTTTTAAAGCGGTTTTTCATCAATAACTCGAAAATTATAAGTTTTTACAAAATGTTGTTATCATTATCAAAATTAAAATAAAAAATCAAATTGACTTATAAGTAATTGATTGCATATTTTTTTCGAAAAATATTCAAATCTAAATATTCAAGTTTAATGTTGTTCTGAAGTTATTTCCTTGTGGCATTTTTATAATAAACTATTTTTAATGGGAAATAAGCCAGAATTTTACCATAAAAATGATTTTATTAAGGTTTCGAAGTTCAAATCGGGTTTCGTTGTCAAAATACAAAATACTACTAAAATAAACAAAAATGTTGTGCCTAAGTAAAAAAATTCTTCTAATAATTTATTTAATCTGACTCATTTATATTGGCAATTCAGACGTATATTATACATTTTAAAGTAGAAGACTTTAAAATGATATCGCCAATATTTATGAGTTGCGTTCCTGGGACGACTTTACTAAAAGATAGTTCATTCGATTACATGAAATCAATTCCAACTCAAGAATATCCGTCACAAAAAAATCATAGCATGTGATCTGTCTTTAAAAAGACAACCAAATGCAACGATGACAGTAACGTCACAAAAAAATCATAGCATGTGATCTGTCTTTAAAAAGACAACCAAAGGCAACGATGACAGTAAAATTCTCGCGTTAGAGATTCCATAGTAAATCACGAGGGAGAACCAGGAAAAAACCTCGTGATACTATCCCGACATCGTAAGTATTTGGTCTTACATTTAATTTACTTTCAAAAAACTAATACCAAATTCTGACTTTAATATGTTTAAATTATAAATAATATTAATAATATATAGATATACAATAAGTAATACTAAAATATAAAATTTGTACTAACTCGATATGTTATTGACTTACTAATCGTGGTATTTTCTTTCTATTAACTTTCTCTTTCAGTATGGGTAACCACATCCTACTGCATTCTACCGAGGAATTTGCGACACAATTGGTTTCATTTTTCTCATTTTGATTTTTCTCTTTTTACTATCTGATTCTTTTAGGACTATACTATCGGATGTGTTTGTTGTTTTGAATGTTGTTGAAATGTTAAATTTATTTCCTATTGTTTTAAGTTTCTCGGATAGTCCTTTTATATATAGTATTGATATTTTCCTCGTATTATTTCTTGTGAATGTTGTAGGATTCCGTTCTAAGTTGTTCTGTTCCATTCGATCCAATCTTGACAATGATGTGTTTTCAATATAGCCTCATGGATCAGAATTGTTGGATACATTCCTGAATATTATAAACGATCAAGAGACAATAAAATTTACAATGGAAAAGGAATACAATAACACTTTACCTTTCCTCGATGTTTTAGTCTCAAAGAAGGATACTGGATATGAGACTCAAGTGTATAGAAAACCAACACACACCAACAGATATCTCAATTACAAATCAAATCACATCAACGTTAAAAACGGAATCATTAAATCCTTATATGATAGAGCCAAAATGACTTGTTCTAACGAAAATTCATTTTTAGAAGAAAAACAATTGTTAACATATGTTTTATTAAAAAATGATTATCCCTTATCGTTTATAAATAAGGAATTGTCAAGATTGGATCGAATGGAACAGAACAACTTAGAATACCATATATAAAAGGACTATCCGAGAAACTTAAAACAATAGGAAATAAATTCAACATTTCAACAACATTCAAAACAACAAACACATTGAGATCTATTATATCTAAAACTAAACCTAACAATGAACAAGAAAGAACAAAGAATTGCATTTATAAAATACCTTGTGAATGCGAACAATTTTATTTAGGTGAAACATCAAGACCATTGAACGTTAGAATAAGTGAACATCAGTCTTATATTAAAAATAGAGAATTTGATAGATCTCAAATATGTCAACACGCATGGGATAATGAACCTAGAGTTCAGTGGAGAGATTCAAGTAGAGTCCTGAAAGAATCAGATAGTAAAAAGAGAAAAATCAAAGAAGCGGCTCTAATTATGTTAAATGAAACCAATTGTGTCGCAAATTCCTCGGTAGAATGCAGTAGGATGTGGTTACACATACTGAAAGAGGAAGTTAATAGAAAGAAAATACCACGATTAGTAAGTCAATAACATATCGAGTTAGTACAAATTTTAGATTTTAGTATTACTTATTGTATATCTATATATTATTAATATTATTTATAATTTAAACATATTAAAGTCAGTATTTGGTATTAGTTTTTTGAAAGTAAATTAAATGTACGACCAAATACTTACGATGTCGGGATAGTATCACGAGCTTTTTTCCTGGTTTTCCCTCGTGATTTACTCTGGAATCTCTAACGCGAGATTTTTACTGTCATCGTTGCATTTGGTTGTCTTTTTAAAGACAGATCACATGCTATGATTTTTTTTGTGACGGATATTCTTGAGTTGGGATTGATTTCATGTAATCGAATGCACTATCTTTTAGTAAAGTCGTCCCAGGAACGCAACTCATAAATATTGGCGATATCATTTTAAAGTCTTCTACTTTAAAATGTATAATATACGTCTGAATTGCCAATAGAAATGAGTCAGATTAAATAAATTATTAGAAAAATTGTTTTATTTAGCAACAACATTTTTGTTTATTTTAGTAGTATTTTGTATTTTGACAACGAAACCCGATTTGGGCTTCGAAACGTTAAAAAAATCATTTTTTTTTTTTGTAAAATTGTGGCTTATTTCTCATTAAAATAGTTTATTCAAGCTTAAATAAGGGGAAAACTATGCATTTTATAAAATATACTTCTTAACACTTCTTCAAAGTATACACTTCTTGTCAAAGTATTCAGGAATACCTATCAAATGAGCTCCAGAAGAAACTGATAGCATCATAATTAAGCAGGTTATGATAAAAATAATAGGATTCGTTCGAATTTTTTAGCAAAAAGTGAAAATTAAAACACGCCATTTCTACAAAAATTAAAATTTATAGTAATCCATATAGGAAAACACCTCAAGATTCGTGTTCTTTTATCAATGGTCAGGTGCATATCACGTAAGATCTTTATGAGACGATTGAGGACAGTTTTCGTCTTTTATATGTGACACTACTATATTTAGACTGCCCGTGTATATTTAGGCTGCCTCTTATACACCTATAATTTTTTTACTGATTTCGAAATTTTGTTATTTACATTTGTTGTTTCAATTGCTGTTACATTTCATCGCTTTTGTTTACCCAGTCGCCCTCATCATCATAATTGGCTCGAAAATTATCTGTGGATCTTAGCCTGCTCGCAGAGAAGTTGCCACTTACGTAGATTTCTAGCAATTTCCCTCCATGTTTTAACCCTTAGAATCGTAAGGCCTTCTTTCACATTAGCAATCCATCTTCTACGCGGTCGTCCTCTAATTCTTCTTCTTCTTTTGGCATCATAACCCTGGATGGTCTTTGCCTGTCTGGCTATGTCCTTCCATTCAGATCTCTCTTGGGCCCTTCTCCTCCATTGTCTTATATTCATAGTTTTCAGGTCGCCTTCCACGTCATCCAACCATCTCGTCCTGGGTATCTAATTCTTCTACCCTCCGGATTTGAGAATGTCAGTCTATTCGTGTACTCATTTGTGGCAATATGTCCAATATCTTAGTCTCTGCACCGTAAGAAATTTCACATCTAGATCTGTGTATAGCTGATATGATTCAAAGTTACTCACTTACCATATTATGTCACATCCCTATATTCATTTTTTTAGTCCAGACATATTATTTATGTATAAAATAATAATAAACAACTTCAGGCTTTAGTACGGAGAATATTATGCTGGCGAAAATGTATCTTCTTCTTCTTAAAGTGCCTATCCGTTCCGGATGTTGGCGATCATCATGGCTATCTTGACTTTGTTTACCGCAGCGCGGAACAGTTCAGTGGTAGTGGTGTTATACCACTTTCGTAAATTTTGAAGCCAGGAAATGCGTCTTCTTCCCGGTCCGCTTTTACCATTTACCTTCCCTTGGAGAATCAGTTGGAGAAGGTCGTAACGTTCTTGATTTCTCATTACATGTCCTAGATATTCTAATTTATTTGTTTTGATGGTTATGAGAATTTCACACTCTTTCCCCATTCTACGCAGGACATCCACATTAGTAATTCGGTCAACCCAGGATAAACGTAAGATGCGCCTATATGGTTCTTTTCATGAGCATTTTTCAGTGCGTCACAGTTTTTCGATTTCTCTCCAACGCATTAAATTGTATGTGACAGAAAAAAACGCACGTCTCTGATTACATTTCGTCGGTGACATTTATAACATTTAATCTAGTTGTCAATAGATGGCGCTAATAATAGAATATTAAATATTATATTATTCTATATAAAAAAAAATTAATCTGTACAATTTATAAGACTATACAAATCAAAGAAAATACCATTTTATAAATGCAATAAACAAAATTGATTTGTTTTTATACCAAATTGCCAATAAAATGTGACAACTGTCAGATTTAACTAAAATGTCATGTTAGAATAAATGTCATAAATGTGTATTTATCACGGACTAACCTTTTTTTCTATCATTTGTGACGCACTGAAAAATGCTCATGAAAAGAACCATAACACCACATTTCGAAAGCTTCGAGCCGATTCATAGATGCAACAGTTAGTGTCCACGCTTCCATTCCCTAGAGCAGAACTGTGAATATGTAGCTTTTCAACAGACGGTATTTTGTTTTTAATGATATGTCTCGACTGTTGAAAATGGGTGTCATTCTAACGTATGCTGCTTTCGCTTTTATTATTCGCTGTTTAATTTCTGTCGAGTGGTCCCATTGGCTATTTAAATTCGTATACAGATATGTATATTGCTCAACTCTTTCGATATTCTGTTGGTTGGCTGTAAGTTGAGCGTTTAATATTGGTTTTTTACTAATTGTCATAAATTTGGTCTTCTTTATGTTAAGAGCTAGTCCATATCTGTTGCTGACTTCTGTTATATGATTTGTTAATATATGTAAATCATTCAGATTATCGGCAAAAACTATGGTGTCATCTGCATATCTAATGTTATTCAACCATTCACCATTTATTAATACTCCCGAAAATGTATACTGCTAATAAACTCAACATCGTAGGGCTATAATTTTTTTCAACGAAAATTGAGCCAAATGTCTCGCCTAGAAAACTTAAGTTACTTGTCTGTTATTGTTACATTACTTTTTGCTACTATAATAAGAAAATATTTTCCTACTATTTAAGTAAAACTCAACAGATCGGAAAAATCCCTAAGACCTTATAAAAAATTGATCTACTGGGATCACCAGTACACTCAACATTTCAGGAATTAGCTAGGACCTAACACAGGATACTAAAAATTTATTTAATAAGCTATTTGATTCACTGAAGTCACTCCTATAAGGAAGATTCAAAGGATATAAGGAGAAGTCATTAAGTTAGTTGGTAAATTAGTACTTTTAAGGAAGAAGTCACACTGAGGCCTATAGGTTCTATTGTGTCCTCATACCTGCCTTTTCTGATTGCTTCTCATTAGAGTACGGCAGCGCAGTGCTATTGCTTCAAAGAAGTTTAGTAAATCTAGCGACTTTATATAGTGTAAATCCTATTCTTGTATTATACTCAAGAAAACGGGCGCATAAAGTTAAATAAGTATAGAAAATTGTTCTTAAAATAAAAAAATATTAAATATAAACATTTATTTATTTAATAATTATTTATTTAAAAATTAATATTGATAATCACTTCCTTCCTTTAGATCTCATTTTAATCCTTTTACTTTTACCCATTCTTTGTTTCGCCCCTTGGCCCATTTTACCACCTTTTACCCCTTTTCCACTATTGTTAAATTTTTTTCCAGGTTTACCCGGATTTTTAAATTCACTTATATCTGCAGCACTATCTCTTGTGTTTCTTTTCATTCCCTTTTTCTTGCCACCGAAACCGAACTTTTTGTCTTTCATTTTCCGTTTTTCTGCCATTTTTTTGGCAGCAGATTTATTTTTTCCGTCAAGGAAGTCAAGATCTTTGGACATTCCCTTTCTTACTTTTTTAACCTGAGCAAGCATATCTTTCTTTTCTTGTTGTCTTTGAAGTTTTGTCTGAACTTGTAACATTTTACCTTCTTTTCGTTGCTGTCTAAGTTGTTTGACTCGTTCGCTTCTCTTCTGTTGCTCCTGTTTCTTCATAAGATGTTCCCTAATCTTCTGCATATGGGCATCCGTTTTCGCCATTTCAGCAAAGTAATCGTCAGGCCTAAAACAAAGAGTACATTAATATTATGAGTTCCTTTTTGAAATCGAAACATTATTTAAAAAACTTTTAACATTGAAGTAAAAAGCTTTTGTTGTAACTGGTATAATAGTCTAAGAGCTGGGAGCGGATTTTGTGCGTGATAAGTAATATGGAAAAACTATACGGGGATATGTTGAATTAGTTGTGTACATGACTTTCACCAACGGCCAGAAACCAGAGTGGGGGGTCGAGGGTAGTTATAAGGGGTCAAAGTCGCGGTTTTTATTATTATTTTTTTACGACGCTCATGATCGAGATAGTGCATCAAAATTTGGGAATAAATAGGTCATGACGTACCTAAGTAAAATATCTAGGGGCGCAACGCTGCGTGGCCGACAAAGGGGTGGGGGTGGGGTGAATATAAAAAATATAAGGGGTTTTTGCGACGTTCGTGATTGAGATAGTGCACCAAAATTTGGGAATATGTTGACCATGACATAACTAAGTAATATTCCCAGAGGCGGTAACCAGCGTGGCGGACGAGGGTAGTTATAAGGAGTAAAAGTCGCGGTTTTAATTATTTTTTTTTTGTGACGCTCATGATCGGGATAGTGCACCAAAATTTGGGAATAAGTAGGTCATGACGTAACTAAGTAAAATCTCCAGGAGTGGAACGCTGCGTGGCCGACAAAGGGGTGTCAGGGGTGAATATAAAAAAATGTAAGCGGTTTTTTGCGACGTTAGTGATTGAGATAGTGCACCAAAATTTGGGAATAAGTAGACCATGACATAACTAAGTAATATCCCCAAAGGCGGAAACCAGAGTGGCGGACAAGGGTAGTTATAAGGAGTAAAAGTCGCGGTTTTTATTATTTTTTTTGTGACGCTCATGATCGAGATAGTGCACCAAAATTTGGGAATAAGTAGGTCATGACGTAACTAAGTAAAGTCTCCAGGAGTGGAACGCTGCGTGGCCGACAAAGAGGTGGGGTAGGGGTAAATATAAAATATATAAGGGGTTTTTTGCGACGTTCGTGATTGAGATAGTGCACCAAAATTTGGGACTATGTTGACCATGACATAACTAAGTAATATTCCCAGAGGCGGTAACCAGCGTGGCGGACGAGGGTAGTTATAAGGAGTAAAAGTCGCGGTTTTAATTATTTTTTTTTGTGACGCTCATGATCGGGATAGTGCACCAAAATTTGGGAATAAGTAGGTCATGACGTAACTAAGTAATATCCCCAGAGGCGGAAACCAGAGTGGCGGACAAACAAGGGTAGTTATAAGGAGTAAAAGTCGCGGTTTTTATTATTTTTTTTTTGTGACGCTCATGATCGAGATAGTGCACCAAAATTTGGGAATAAGTAGGTCATGACGTAACTAAGTAAAATCTCCCGGAGTGGAACGCTGCTCGGCGACAAAGGGGTGGGGCAGGGGTGAATATAAAAAAATGTAAGGGGTTTTTTGCGACGTTCGTGATTGAGATAGTGCACCAAAATTTGGGTACAAGTAGACCATGACATAAATAAGTAAAATCCCCAGAGCCGGAAACCAGAGTGGGTAAGGTAGATATAAGGGGTCAAAGTCCCGTTTTTTAATATTTTTTTTTGTGACGCTCATGATCGCGATCATGACCAGACGTTCGTGATTGAGATCGTGCACCAAAATTTGGGAATAAGTAGATCATGACATAACTAAGTAATATCCCCAGAGGCGGAAACCAGAGTGGCGGACGAGGGTAGTTATGAGGGGTAAAAGTCGCGGTTTTTATTATTTTTTTTGTGGCGCTCATGATGGAGATAGTGCACCAAAATTTGGGAGTAAGTAGGTCATGAGGTAACTAAGTAAAATCTCCAGGGGCGGAACGCTGCGTGGGGGACAAATGTTGTGCCGGGTCACAAAAAAAAATAATACACACTGCGACTATGACCCCTTAAAACTACCCTCATACCCAACTCTGGTTTCCGGCTCTGGGGATTTTACTTAGCTAAGTCATGGTCTACTTATTTCCAAATTTTGGTGCACTATCTCCATCATGAACGTCGCAAAAAACCGCTTATATTTTTTATATTCACACCTACCCCCACCCCTTTATCGGCCATGCAGCGTTCCACGCCTGGAGATTGTACTTAGTTACCTCATGACCTACTTATTCCCAAATTTTGGTGCACTATCTCGATCATGAGCGTCGCAAAAAAAAATAATAAAAACCGCGACTTTGACCCCTTATAACTACCCTCGGCCCCCACTCTGGTTTCCGGCCGTTGGTGAAAGTCATGTACACAACAAAGTCAACATATCCCCGTATAGTTTTTCCATATTACTTATCACGCACAAAATCCGCTTCTATCTCTCCGACTATAAGCATTTAATTAAAAAATTAAATAAAAAATCCAAATGTAGTAAAATAGTTGTTCAGAACAAACGCTATCGGACTATCAGTCCATCTTCAGTGAACTTTACTTTACTTTATTGTCTACATGTTGAAAAAGTAATAAATTAGTCGACTATAAAACTCACTCCCACTTGTCGTGTGTCGGATCAGTATATTAATCGTGTGTCGGCCGTCGGCGTTTCTATTCATACTTCGGATAATAATCGGTTGTCGCTTGTCGCTAAGATGGAAGCTGGTGCAAATTTTTAACACTCTACTCGAGGGAACTTAGACGAAGCAATAAAGCACTAAAATCGGCCTTAACTCCGAAAAAAAAAGGACAAGACGGATCTTAATAATTCTTTTTGCATTCGATTCGTGAATGCGCCAGGAAACTTTGTGAACCGGGGCCATAATATATAATATTGAAAAACTGCATGCAAAAAATGCATTCTTAAAGTGCATCTCAAACAGACAATAAAAAAAATTCAGAACTCGTCAATTATCGGCGGAAATGAGTTCAATTTTGTTACTCGGGGGATTTTGGGGTCGTTGAAAACGCATATGACGTCAAAAGTGATCTCTGGAGTACCTGGTGCCCACTGGCATCACATTATCCGGTTATAAAATAAGATAACATAATGTAACCCCAACTGTTTAAAATCAATTTAAGGGTTTTTACCCGAACATTTTGGTGGCTTAAAGCATGTAAACCTGTGATAACACTGATGATGGAATAGTGATTCCGAAAACGTTTTGGGATACAGCCCTTTTTAGGGATTTTAAATACATATACCTTTTATAAAATAAGGTTTTTATTTTTTGTGATTTATGGTATACAGCCAGTACAGAAATTTTTCCTTGTGATATTTTTAATGATATTAATGTTCCCTCCACATCAGAAAACAGAAGACTATAACATCTGACAATATAACGTATTTAAAATTATATTGTAATTATATTATGTATTGTATAATTATTTATCATTTAACAATCCCATTCCATTCAGAATTCATTTCTAGCGAAATCTCACCATTTATTTTCCCAATCTCACGAATTCTCTGTTGACTTTATGTGGCATCACTGGCCCCCGACCCCCGACAGATGTGAACAGCGCTATTCTTATTCATAGGCGAGCGAGATCCGACACGATTTTTTTTCGGGCGACGAGGACTCACAAAACAGCCGACATTTATTGTCTGCGACGACAAAAAATCGGTTTCGGATAAATGTGAATAGCTCCATAATATAAAATGCTCTACCACTGGAACATCCGATTAAAATACGGATCCGATACACAACAAGTGGGAACGGACTGTAAGTCGATGAAAGTAGATAGCTTTTCGGAAACGCTTAGCCCCTACTCGAAATAGCAAATTACATCTGTGTCGGACCGCTAATTCTAGCCAACTAAACTGCGCGTCATAGAAAACGGGCACCCTAAAAAATGGGTCATTTTTGATGTCGCGTATCTCCTAAACCTGTTGTCCGATTTAAATGATTTTTTGAATATGTTATAGCCCTATTCTTTGTCAATATCCTTGTAATAATATTTTTGCAAAACAGGTAAATTTTCATTGTATACCGGGTGTACGAATCAAACTGTGTTTTTTTCTCAAAGTTTGCAACACCCTGTGGATTATTCTAGCATTTATAAAATACTGAAATTAAAATTCAACTATAGCCTCAGGTTTTCTTAACATTCTGTTTTTTGATTCATTCGCTTATGTTGGATAATACAAAAGTTATGTACTTTAACAACTAGCCATGTTCTTCATCAGTACAGGGTGTTATAAGTCTAAAGTGTTTTAGGGACTAAATAAGTTCGACAAACTTTAAGGGGTAATTCTGCATTAAAAATAATGACAGATTGCTTTATAATCATATATCCGCAAAAGCTTCGTTTCCGAGATACGGGATGTTAAATTTTTTCTTACAAACTGATGATTTATTTATTGCTTTAAAACCGGTTGAGATATGCAAATAAAATTTGGTAGGTTTTAAGAGATGGTTATTGCGCATTTTTTGACATTCAACTAAGAATTTTATATTCACTATTGGAGCGCATACGGGTAATATGACCGATCATATTATTCGTATGTACGCCAATGGTGAATAAAAAATTCTTAATTGTATATCAAAAAATGTTTAAAAATTACGTCTTAAAACCCACCAAATTTCATTTGCATATCTCAACCGGTTTTAGGGCAATAAATAAATCGTCAGTTTTTAAGAAAAAATTCAACATCCTGTATGTCGGAAACGAAGCATTTGCGGACATATGTTTATAAAGCAACCGGTCATCATGTTTTTATGCAGAATTACCCCTTAAAGTTTGTCGTACTTCTTTAGAAACACCCTGTACTGATAAAGAGCATGCCTAGTTGTTAAAGAACATAACTTTTGTATTATCCATCATAAATGAATGAATCAAAAATCAGAATGTTAAGAAAACCTGAGGCTATAGTTGGGTTTTAATTTCAGCATTTTATAAATGCTAGAATATGCCACAGGGTGTTGCGAACTTTGAGAAAAAAACACAGTTTGATTCGTACACCCGGTATATAATGAAAATTTACCTGTTATGCAAAAATATTAATACAGAGATATTGACAAAGAATAGGGCTATAACATATTCAAAAAATCACTTAAATCGGACAACAGGTTTAGGAGATACGCGACATCAAAAATGACCCATTTTTTAGGGTGCCCGTTTTCTATGACGCGCAGTTTAAATCAACCAACTGCCAGTTCGAGTAAGGGCCAAGCGTTCCGGAAAAAGCTACTTTCATCGACTTACAGATGGCTAATTTATTACTTTTTAACATGTAAACAGCGAGTGGAAACAGAGGTTACTGATCCTAACAGCAAACTGTCAATAGCCCTGAGAAATACTCCTAAAATATTTCAAGCAGAGCTGATAGCAATAGGGTTGTATGCTCAAGAGCGCTTGAAAAACCGCCTAAATTCAGCCAAAATATTTATTGCATGACGGTAAAACTTCACTACAGGATCTGAAGTCTACAACTTATGAGTCGATAACAACTTGAGCGGGCAAGAAAATAACTTTGATGTGGATTGCAGGGCATAGAGGAATTGTTGCTAATGATATATTGCAATTCTTACTAAAACAGGAGCAAATATTCGTTTTATCGGAACAAAGCCATTGTGTGGTTTCTTTCAACCAAAAGCCCACATAATGGAAGATATTCCAGGCCAAAGGCAAACAAAAAGGATACAACCTTCCCTACGCAAAAACACTATTGAGAGATTCAAAACATTGAACTGAGTAATCATGGGTGTTCTCAATGGACCTTTTTCACTCAGATATTTATCATCTTTATAAAATGGGCAAAGTGGACAGAGCAACATGTAGATTATGAGAAAAGGCACAAGAAACGGCAGAACATATTGTTTGCAACTACAGTGCAATTAACTATGGCAACTGCGAAGCAGAAGTTCGGAGACGCATTGGTATGGCGAAAAATGCGACGAGTCGCTTCTAAAGTTTAGAAAGACAGATAGATCTATCTCTCCAAAAACGAAGATGAGATTGGTGAATGTACTTGTATTTTCAATATTTATATATGGGGCAGAATTTTGGACTCATAGCGAACAAGAACGCCAAAAATGGATGCCTTTGAGAGGGGTCCGGACAAATAATCCCCGGACAAATAATTCCGGACAAAAAATCCCCACAAATAATCTCTGGACAAAAAATCCCTGGACAAAAAAAGCCCCACAAAAATCCCGGACAAATAATCCCCACAAATTTTTTGGACAAAATATCCCCACAAAAAATCCCGGACAAGAAATATCCGAGAAGTATTTGCTGCCGAATAGTTCTCTAAAAGTTTTCCCAAAATTTTACCAAATTTCGAATTCCAATTCGATGCTGAAAACTTCAAAATTTACATGACAAAAGAGTGTGAGTTTTTTCAAAAATCGTTGAAGATATGGGGAATGAGCTAAGGCCCGTTCTCTTCACAGGCGCTTGATAACGCGCGTTTCGATAACGCCCGATTATTACTACATACATTATACTTAAGACCGTTCACATGGTAACGCGCGTTTTAGGTCATTAAAACGCGCATTGGCATGTGAACGGTCTCAAGTAGAATGTATGTAGTTGTAATCGCGCGTTATCAATACGCGTGTTAAGCCCCTGTCATGAGAACAGGGCCTTAGCTCATTCCCCATATTATCTTCCACGATTTTTGAAAAAACTCACACTCTTTTGTCATGTAAATTTTGAAGTTTTTTAGCATGGAATTGGAATTCGAAATTTGGTAAAATTTCGGGAAAACTTTTAGAGAACTATTCGGCATCAAATAGTTCTTGGGGATTTTTTGTCCGGGATTTTTTGTGGGGATATTTTGTCCAAAAAAATTTGTGGGGATTATTTGTCCGGGATTTTTTGTGGGGATTTTTTGTCCGGGGATTATTTGTCCGGGGATAATTTGTGGGGATTTTTTGTCCGGGATTATTTGTCCAGGAATTAAGCTTCCTTTGAGATATGGGATATGGTGTTGGAGAAGAATGCTGCGCATATCTTGGAGAGCTCATAGGACCAACAGAATTCTACAGTTCCGAATAGAAGACCAAGAGGACGGTCATCAACCAAATGGTCCGAATAAATTCAAACTTCAGTGAGCCAGTCAATCTGCAAAACCCTTAGAGCAGCTGAAGGTAGAGACCAATGGAGAAAATTTGTTAGGAGTATTGGAGGAAATCATGATCCTCAGTAATGGGGAAACGACAGGAGAGAGAGCACTGCAATTGTTCGCAAACGCCGTGAGTAAAAGGAGCAGGTCTTTTTAGAATCTGACTAGGTTCGATAACAAGTATCTATCCCAAACGGACAATAGACTTTCTTAGAATCCTAGATCTGTTGGAATGAATATAAATGTAGAGTATAAACAGAAGATCTTGCAGGTCGCACTGAGAAAAGGTCTAAGAATCAAATCGATTTCTTTACTCCAACCTGTTCAGGTATAGTGGACAAGTGCACCATATGTTTTGGAATAACTTGATAGACTCTACATCGCCTCATGCGCTCTAGTGCCTCGTACTCATGCAAACTACGGTTGACTTTTTAAGGTGCTTTTCCACAGAGTCTGCAGCTGTCTCCATAAAACAGTCTCATTGCATGCAGGTGTCTCTTAACTCACCTAAACATAATTAAGGTGTATCTGGATACCATATGCTCAGAAGTCATTATCCATATGGACCCGAATTGATTGTACGATGTTATGTCCTGATCTAACCATTATTTTACTCAGATTTTCTCGCTGGTTGTAATATCTTTTTCTCGCCTCCACCCT
Source organism: Diabrotica virgifera virgifera (assembly GCF_917563875.1). Taxonomy (NCBI): domain Eukaryota; kingdom Metazoa; phylum Arthropoda; class Insecta; order Coleoptera; family Chrysomelidae; genus Diabrotica; species Diabrotica virgifera. The sequence continues at coordinate 163,670,081 of NC_065444.1, read as the reverse complement.
TTAACTAGTGCAAGGAAAGATGTGAATTAGGGCCATAGCTTCTGTTGGTGTACCCCTCAGGGCCCCTGTCATTCCATGCAAGTACAGTAGAACCCCAATTATCCGTGTGCGGATTATCCGGGCTGAGGATTATTTGTGCTATGATTTTATATTACTAAAATTGCATTTTTGAGGTTTTATCAAACTAGCGTAACCGTAAATCTCTCGACGGAAGCTCTATACGACGAGAGGGACACTCATAATGAAAGATTAATTTTTTCTGTTCTTTTTGTAGTAGGTAGGTACATACAGTGCTGTTTTTGTGACGGTACGCGCCGGTACGCCGTACCGGCACCTCTTGGGACAAAAAATTTAAAAAAAGAATGTGTGTGTGTACTTTGTACGCATGTAAGAAGTTATACTTCTAAATATGATGTCAATGAAATAAATATATTTTGGAGAACAGTGCCTACGTTCTTTCCGATGAAGGCTCCAATAAGAGCCGAAAATCGCGATTCAAGGGACTTTACTGCACTCCGTATTCTAATTGAAAAGTAAGATTGTTTTGCCTTCGCATTGCAACTGAATAAAAATGGTATACATTTTTATTGGTATATATTAAATGGTATACATTATACATAAAATAAAAATGTATACCATTTTTATTTTATGAAATAAATATACTTTTGGACAGTTTATTTGTATTTTATTTAAAGATTAAAGTAATTTTTACTTACTACTTTTCAAACATTTTAATTAAAACAATACCAAAAATTAAAAAAAGATTAGAAAACACCAGGATTCGAACCGCGGTCCTCTTGATTTCCAGTCCAACGCTTTACCACTGAGCTATACCCTTTTGATTATCCGGGCTACAAGATTTCTCAGACATAGTGACAAACAGACGAAGTGAATTATAAAATACTTTAGATATTACTTACTATCTTATTACCGAGGTAGACAAGTCCAAATACACAAAAATTACAATAATAGTTATTTATGATATAAATGTTAAAAGTACAATTTTAAGGCACGTATGTGAAAGTTTCGCGTGAAAGATTCGCTTCGCTCATTCTGCAATTCACATGAGTGCCTTAAAAATGTACTTTTTAACACGTACCTATATCATACAATATTTTTTCTACAAACGTCTTATATATCAACAATTATAATTTATTCATTCTCAATTACAGGACAATACCTACAAAAATTTTTACTTGAACTTGACTGACATTCCATTTTTATATTTTTCTTGGCATTACATCAAAACTGCCTATACTGTCAATACGTAAATCAGAATAACATCTACTTTTATTTTTGTATATTCTAACAAATTTTAATAGTTTTTTTCTACAAACGTGTTAAAAATGCAATACAATTTAAATTAAATTTAAAAAACCTTTTAAACCACCTTTTCCAAATTGCGCAAGTTGTATTTTAATATCTAATAATGTTAATAAATGAAATATAAATATTTTGACGTTTCACAATTTGACAATTCACTTTTAACTGCAGTGCCTTAAAATTTTTAAAGCACCAGTGCTTTAAAGTGGCATTTTTAACGCTCCTATGGAGTGTTATAAATTGCATTTTTAACACGTTTGTAGAAAAATGTATTTAAAAACACGAATATATTGTTTCCACACCTTTTCTGGACTGATAAATACATAAATTAAAACATTTAGTAACGAACTCCATACTGCCTGAGTGCGCATGCGCGCAGATTAATAAAATTTCACCCTCAATGAAATCGCGCCTAAAGAAGTATAATTTCAAAAACAACAAAATTATAGTCAAATTCCTGAATTTTTTCCTGGCTCCCAAATAGCTTTTAAACTCCCTTATTGAGGGTAAATTTAAAAAGTTTTCTCGGGGGCGGGCCCCCTTATGAACACTCCCCAGACCCCCCGGAACATTGCGTACCGGCACCTATATTGTTACAAAAACAGCACTGGGTACATATATGGATGAAACTCAGGCATGTGTACGAATACAAAAACCACCGGACAGAGTTTTTCAAAATTTCGCAGGGACTAAAGCAGGGAGATGGGCTGGCCCCAACATTGTTTAACCTGGCACTGGAGTATGCGGTTAGGCAAATGCAAACTGGAAGAGGAAATCTACTGACCAACCGAACGGTTCAACTGGCCGCTTATGCCGATGATATTAATATTATGAGTAGAACATCAACAGGAGCACAGGAAACATACGCAGAGTTAAAAACACAAACAAAAATGCTAGGTATGGAAATTAACACAGAAAAAACAAAAATAATGACTCAGACGAGAAGAAATGTAGTCCCACAAAACATTATACATGAAGATGACATTGAAACGGTTGGAAAGTTTACATACGTAGGAGTAGAAATATATGCCGACGGATCAGAAGATGGAGAAAAACGGAAGAGAATAACGCAGTCAAACAGAGCTTATTTTGCCCTCTCCCATATATTTCGGTCTAAAAGTGTTCACCGAAATACAAAGATGAGAATCTATAAAACTTTAATTCGATCAATAACATGCTATGGCAGTGAAGCCTGGGTCCTGAAAGAAACATCCAAAAACAAACTTGACACATTCGAAAGGAAAACGTGATGGAAAATGGAATCTTCAGAAGTCGATACAACAACGAACTTTATCAACTTTATAAGGAATCACCCATGTCAGACTTTATTAGAATACAAAGATTGCAATGGGCCGGACATGTGATAAGAATGTGAGAGGATTAGGCTACCAAAAAGAGCACTGAATGCTAGAATGCAGGAAAAGAGACCGGTTGGAAAGCCAAGAAAGCGCTGGGAAGACACAGTAAACAGCGACGCACAAGCCCTTTTAGGAGTCCGTGTATGGAGAAGAGCAGACACAGACAAGCAAGAGTGGAGGCAAAAAATAAAGGAGGCCAAGGCTCAATTTGGGCTGTAGTGCCGTAGAAGAAGAAGAAGGTACATATATATGGTAGGTAGGTACATATGTATCTATATATTCGTACATATGTATTATATAAGAAATAAGTGTTCGGATTATCCGTGCCACGTCTGGTCCCGAGGAGCATGGATAATCGGTGTTCTACTGTACCTTGCTTACTTAGAGGATAATACTTTTTTGCTGTACCTTTGGTCATCATACCGCTAATGCGTCAGTTTTCCTGTTATAAATCTAATATGGTTTTAAACGCCACATTGACCTATGAGCGCGTCGAGCTAACATTGAAGTAGTCACCGCTCTTTTGGTTTTATTCGTTTTATCTGCTAATTCAAGTAAGCAAAGACTCGATCGTGATATTACTCCAAGGTACTTGCCTCTAAATTCCTTCCGGTAAATTTCATGATTTTGGACTTCTTAGCATAAATTTTTAATTTTATTACAATTAATTTACAATTAATTTTGTAGATTAGAAATATATTCCTCCTTTTTGTAGATTAGAAACCTGTCCTCTCTATTATTTTTATCATATCAGATATGACGTTTTCACTTCAAACTTCCAAGTCAGAAATCATTTTTAAAATACGAGTTTTCAATATTTTTTGTAAGATACAAGTTTTGAAAACGCATCTCACTGCACCCATTTGCATATGTCATAAATATATACTTTGTAAATATTACAGAGCACAGCCTATTACATATCTAAAACAGTGAATAAATGTAATAATTGATTTGAAGGATGGATCTATTCACATTACCTCCCAATTGTAATACTACAAAGTTCCTTTTTCTACAACCACTATTTAAAATGCACTTTTCTGTACAGTTTTATGTTAAAAAACTTGATATTTCCCACAGTATAAGATACAGTCGGAAAAATGAAAGAATACGCATGAACGAACATATAAAACACGCTGTATTTTCCTGTCACCGTGTCACAAAGAAAATTGTCCAACGCAAGTACATGTAATAATAATTATTACATGTACTTGCGCTGGTCAATTGTTTGTGTGACACGGAGACAGGAAAATACAGCGTGTTTTAGATGTTCGTTCATGGGTATTCTTTCATGTTTCCTACTGTATATGACATTAGTGTGCAGAAAAGTGACGTTTCTGTGCCGGAAAGTTTTTTTCTGCACAGTTGACTACCTCATTCTGAGTAACGTTATATTCTGTTTACATCCGTGATTAAAGTTTAGACAAATATACAGTATGTCCCTGTAAGTTGTATCCATATGGAAAACTTTTTTATTATCAATTTTACGAAAAAAATTATTCTTTATAAAAAGTTCTGCATGGTCCAAAACCCAAGATTCAACCATCAGATATCAAATTTTATGAATGTTATACGAGGTATGTCAAAAAGTTTGAATTTCACTCAAGAGTAAAGTAGCTTTATTTTTCACAATATTGAAAATTGCTATTATGAAAAGTTGTTTGGAGTTAAAAACTATATTCTAATACGCAATTACATCCTTCTAATTGAAAAAAAAAATTTGAAAAATTATGGATAACGTAACATTCTCTTCAGATATTTCAATTCTGATTTTTTATTTTTAATTTAGTTTATTTAGTTTATTATTAATTTTACGAAAAAAAGTGATTCTTAATAAAAAGTTCTGGATGGTTTAATACCTAAAATACAATCATCTTATATCAAATTTTATCAATTTTATACGAGGTATATCAAAAAAGATAAATGTAGATCAAAAGTAAAGTACCTTTATAGTTCAGAATATTTCAATTAGAAGGATGTAATTACATACTGAAACAGTTCTTAATTCTAAATAACTTTTCATAATAACAATTATCGATATTGTGAACAATAAACGTATTTTTATCTTGAGCCAAATTTATATTTTTTGACATACCTCGTATAAAATTGATAAAATTTGACATAAGAGGGTTGTATTTTATGTTTTAGACCATGCAGAACTTTTTATTAATAATCACTTTTTTCGTAAAATTAATAATAAAAGAGTTATCTGAAATGAAATAACTGAAAATAATGTTAGTTATCCATAATTTTTCAAAAAAAAAAATTTCAATTAGAATGATTTAATTGCATACTCGAATATAGTTTTTAATTCCAAACAACTTTTTATAATAGCAATTTTCAATATTGTGAAAAATAAAGCTACTTTACTCTTGAGTGAAATTCAAACTTTTTGACATACCTCGTATAATATTCAAAAAATTTGATATTTGATGGTTAAATCTTAGGTTTTGGACCATGCAGAGCTTTTTATGAAGAATAACTTTTTTTCGTAAAATTAATAATAAAAAAATTTTCCATATGGATACAACTTACAGGGACATACTGTATAACCTATAAGACAAAATTATTATATTTAACTATAGAATAAAAATTTAATTATGGATGTTACAACTGTTTTATTTTACAATTTTATTCTTAATAAACATTTTATAATTATCAAATAACCAATAAGGATTTAGCAACCTAAGCAACCTTAAGCAACCTAAGCAAGATACGTCGAATGAAGTAGGTTTGGTGAAAATCCGTGACTGCATAAATATAACGTCAAATGTGACAACATTGTGTAATAATTTTTTAACTGATTTCTGTGCAATATGTTTAGGTAGAAGGAATTTAAATTGATTAGTATTAATTAAATACAGTTTAAAATTTATCACATATTATTATAATTATTCCTCGTTTGGAAATTGTGATTTTTATTTTTAGGAAAAACTGTGCTTGTAGAAAAAGTATAGTGTGTAACACTTGCAGAAAGGTAATTTCTCACTCGTTTGAATTCTTTTCAAGCTCGTCTAGGATGCTAAGTCTATTTGTTAACACTTTGGCTGCCATCTGTCGCCAAAAGGCGTTTTGCGTGTGTGAATCAGGTGCCATTGTCACCAAAATGATTTTTTGACTTCCTTCAGTGAGGTGCCACTGTCGCCAAAAGGCGTTTTCACTTACTTCAGTGAGGTGCTACTGTCGCCTTCTGACATTAACAAATTGTGAACAGCTCTTGTGTGCAGCTCTACTCATAATAACTTATTGTTTTGGAGGCACCTTGGTAAAGGTTCAATTCATACATTTTTGACTCTGGTTTTTAATTTGAAGTTTTTTAAGTCCTGAGGTAAAAGTAATATACAGTCTTCAAATTTCATATTGGCTCACTACTAATGTTAATGAATATTATATATGACACCAATAGTGAGTATGTAATAAATAGGTGGCAGCAAAAGTGTTAAAGTTAAAAAGAAAATTAGTTGAGGTAGAATTGGCCTAAATATGAAGTAATACTAGCGATACAAAATGGTCACAATTTATAGCATTTACCTTTTAGTTAGTATTCCCATATCTTTTAGCTTTGGTATAGAATCTAGAATGGCAGCCTGGGCTTGTCTGTGGAACATCATTTCTCTTTTAAAGTCGTTTAAAACCGGGTCTTCACTTGGAGTAAACTGTGTGAGCTTTTTATTATTTTTAAGCTCATTACTTCTTTTTTCCTCGTGGGTCAACATTTGAGCTGCTAATTCAGGTGCTAAAGGGGCTTGTGCATTTACACAGTCCAGTCGTTCTATCCATGGTAACTTGAGTTTGATTTCTTCTAATTTTTGTTTTAAACCACTCTAAAATTAGGTTTGAATTAAAAATTAAATTTACACACTTATTATTCAAAAGCTGTATAAATAAAATAGATTTTCTATATATCGTTAAAGAATTAAAAGTATACCTTTAAATAGGGAACTTGTATGAAATTTTAAATTCGAAAAAATGCTATAAATCACAACAAAACATAATTTAAAACATAATATATCAAAGAAAAAAAGTTTTTTGTCTTTCGTTTGGCCCTAAAGACGATTAAAAATTCAAATTAGAGCAGCCAGCCCAAAACGCGACCTCATTGGTCGTGGTATATATTTCAGATTACTTTTTATTATTTAAAGGAAAATAATATGTACTATACAATAGACTTTGCAAATATGACAGAAAAACATAAATACTCTGGGCTAATTAGCAAAATACAAGGAAAAGTTATTTACCAGCAATTTTATTGCTGTAATCGAACCTTATTATTGTATGTATTAATAATATAGGTATGCAAAGTCCGCAGATAGTGTGCTACTTTTTTTATAAACAAAATGGCGCCCGAAAATCGTGTTTTTTTTTCAATTTTTGCTCTATAACTCCAAAGATTTTAACTTTACACCAAAAACACCCAAATAAAAATTTACCGCAATTAAATTCTGCATAGAGACGTGTTTTTCCCGATTCACTTCGACGAAAACTTTCCCCGCAAAAAGTAGGTTTTTCCAACAAAATCTTTAATTTTCAACTAAAATTTTAGATAAGTAATTGTTAATCAATAATTAAATATCTTGGTAATGTAAAAGCCCTTTTTGGTATAGATTATAATTCCAGAAGCCGATGGAAATTGAATGAAGAGTTTAGCAACAATTGAATTGTTAATTAAAAATTTACGGTCGCTATAATAACGACAATAATTATGATGCATAAGAATAACTATGATTTTTTCATAAAAAGACATTATACCTATCTAATGTATTTTACAGAATTGAAATTGGACTATCTAAGCGGCCTCTGAAATATTTTAAAATTATAAACAATTTTTTGGCTTATAAACAAATAGAATATCTCGAAAAATATTAAACTAAATTAAATTGTGAAAACGGTATTCGAAAAACAGCGGCAGGACGCTTCTTTCAAAAGAAAAAACGTTTAATTATGACGAGTGGTTCCTGAGATACAACCGGTCAAAGTTGATCGGAATTTACGGCAAAGATATAAACAATAGAATTATAATTTTCAAACCATCACCTTTTTATTTTTGTCCTCTTTCTCCACACCAATTTTAATATCTTTAAAATACTCATGACATATATTATTATAATAAAAAATATCGATAATACGTGTGAAAATTGCCAAAAATAGCAAAATTACAATCAAAAATTAGGTTGGAGAAAATGTAACCCTCAAAGTTCAAAATCGGTATACGTTAAAAAAATGCATTTTCTCGGCTTTCCATGGATCAATTTCCTTCATTCTTTTTTTGTTCCCTAATAACTCGAGTAGAGCCATCGAACTAACGTATTATTAAATGTCAAACTTGCTTTTGTTTTGTTATAATAGATTAATTTATTTATAAGAACAGAAAACTACATATTTTTCCAGTTGTAGGCTTTTTTTTAGATAAACTTACTACAAGTGTACCTTTTAAAGTTAAAAACATAAATATTCTCATTTAAAAGCTGTATAATTATTTAAACAATTTTTATTTAAACAAATTAAAATTTTGTGTTATAATAAATAAATAAATTTATTATAACAATACAAAAGCAAGTTTGACATTTAATTATGCGTTAGTTCGATGGCTCTACTCGAGTTACTTGGGAACAAAAAAAGAATGAAGGAAATTGCTCCATGGGAAGCCGACAAAATGCATTTTTTTAACGTATACCGATTTTGAACTTTGAGGGTTACATTTTCTCCAACCTAATTTTTGATTGGAATTTGGCTATTTTTGGCAATTTTCACACGTATTATCGATAGTTTTTATTATAATAATATATATTATGAGTATTTTAAGGATATCAAAATTGGTGTGGAGAAAGAGGACAAAAAGAAAAAGGTGATGGTTTAAAAATTATGATCTTATTGTTTATATCTTTGCCGTAAATTCCGGTCAACTTTGACCGGTTGTATCTCAGGAACTACTCATCATAATTAAACGTTTTTTCTTTTAAATGAAGCGTACTGCCGCTGTTTTTCGAATACCGTTTTTACAATTTAATTTAGTTTAATATTTCCCGAGATTTATTTCCCGAGATATTTGTTTATAAGCCAAAAAATTCTTTATAATTTTAAAATATTCCTGAGGCCGCCTAAATAGTCCAATTTCAATTCTGTAAAGTACATTAGATAGGTATAGTCTCTTTTTATGAAAAAATCATAGTTATTCTTATGCATCATAATTATTGTGGTTATTATAGCGACCGTAAATTTTTAATTAACAATTCAATTGTTGCTAAACTTCAATTTTCATCGGCTTCTGGAAATATAATCTATATGAAAAGGGCTTTTACGTTGCTAAGTTATTTAATTATTGATTAACAATTACTTATCTAAAAGTTTAGTTGAAAATTAAAGATTTTGTTGGAAAAACCCGCTTTTTCCGGGGAAAGTTTTCGTCTAAGTAAATCGAAAAAAACACGTCTCTATGCAGAATTTAATTGCGCTGAATTTTTATTTGAGTGTTTTTGGTGTAAAGTTAAAATCTTTGTAGTTATAGAGCAAAAATTGAAAAAAACACGATTTTCGGGCGCCATTTTGTTTATAAAAAAAGTAGCACACTATCTGCGGACTTTGCATACCTATATTATTAATATATACAATCATAAGATTCGATTACAGCAATAAAATTGCTGGTAAATAACTTTTCCCAAAAATGGCCTATTCTCCGATAATCAGCCCAGACTAAAATTTATTATTATAAATATATAGGTAGAAAAGTATAAAAATATAAACTAAATTATTTCTGTGTCTGAATCTTGTACTTCTTCTTCAAGCTCTTCATCTGAGCTAGGAAATTTGAGGAAATTTTGGAAATCTCATTTTTAAACAAAACCGAACATTATTATATACCTAATAAAAAAAATGTGCAAGTTCCCTATTGTGTTGCCTGTCTGTTAGGATGAAATTGCTTTCGATATTAAATATTGTGTAAATAGTTTTACACGAGAGAAATAATTGAAAAGACTGATATGTTGTATTGTACACACTTCTGCCAAGTCAAAGAACGAGAAAAAAAAAGTATTTTCTTAAATGTGTAAGTTTTTTAAATAGCCTAGCTGAGTGCCTTCGGCTTACAAAGCCATCATCAGAGCTATGGTCAAAGGTTTAAAGTACCACTAAAAAGTGAGAGGGATTCCATTTTGAATTGTCAGAAAAATCCTTTTTTTACAATAAAAAACTTTGGTTGAAGATTTTAATTTGAATTGAATCAATAGTTGTGAAAGATTAAAAACATCCAGGACAGCACATAGGACTTTCACAAAACATGTTAAAATAATTTTGAGCATGGTAGGGTTTTACAGACTTACCATCTAAATCGGCAGAATTCACTCACATCAGCAATTTCATTATATTTTACATATGAGTTTTTATTTTGTTTTTTTTTTTGCAAATACCACTGTTTGGGAAAGTATGCAAGGTATTTTAGTATTTTAGTTTATTAGTTTTTTTATAGTTAAGCATATGACTACTTAATTATGTAATAGCAAATACCCTCTTAGTTTTCTTATAATAAATATATACATAGTTTAACTCCATTTTATATAATAGATTTCATAGTTAAATCCTTCTTTGCAACACCACTGGCTGTTCATAAATATTTTCTTGTTGAAAGAGAGAACGCACTCACTTTGACAAAAGTTTGCTTGGCACATGTATCAGGCTAGAAAGTGTTTCAAGGAATCCCATGTGTCGGCCTTTTATGACTTCCAAGTTTTCTTTATCCCGAAAGGGCGGTACCTGAACCTTGCCAAGGAAAAGGAAGACAAAACTCAACTCAGTACGAAATTCTACGTCGAACGAGACACATTTGCCTAGTTTACCACCCGGGTGGCGGTCCCGTCACGGAGATGCTATCCACTCCTGGAAATACAGGCCAATTACACTCATTTTAAGGGTAGGTGCGATATTTTCTCTAACATTGATACAATTTATGAACATATAGCCAGGTCAAATTTTTCACATTTGCGTACAAACACACACATTTATTCATTTTTGCTATACTAAATGCACATATATATCTTATCTCTACAAATCTAAACAGTCAATTGTCTCTACTACCTAACTAATTAAACCCAGCGACCATTACTCATCAATCAGAAGACATTAGACGCTTCAACCACAATAAATCATTGTGAATGAGGAGGTTTCCCTTCCTATACTATTTGCAAGCACCAAATTGATTTTATTAAGAAGTCAATTGTCAGTGTTGATCATAATCTTTGCCTTTCTCCTTTTTTAAAAGTCAACTTAGTACTTGCACAGTATTGAAAACAAACAATAGTGACACTCTCATCAGCTCCTTTGAAGTTTTTGAAGTATCGTTTTGTGGAAGCAGCCATCTTGTTAACTGTCATCTGAAATGAAAAGTTACGACCAGACTGGCTCGATGAAAAATCTTTTTGGTAATCAGAATTACTAAAAGCCCTATTGTAGGGCTTAGGGCTTACGGTTAGAAATATTAGACGAATTAAATAGATCAAATAAATTATCAAATCTTTGAATGATCTCAGTAGTTCCAACAGCTTCAAAAGGCAACATATTAAAACAAATGTCACATGTACAAGGTTAAACCAGCAGCAACTGTGCTACTGAATTACGCACCTGAATTGTTAGTCAAACCTTCAAGATTGAAAGTATGCAGAAGTGCAGCGAGTTCTGTGACTATTCATTTGAAGCTGTCAGTGGGGAAAAACTGCGTAACTTCTTCAAAATCACAGAGTGTCATTACTGTTTTATATGTATATATACAGGGGTACTTACCACATTATTTGTGAACTGTTTTGGTCCTTCTTCCACAGTATTTAAGCCAGGTTGAAGCTTACCATCTGCAAATGCTTGTTGGAGCTAAAAATTATAACAATAAATTTCATCATGTTCTAAGTTATTTTTTTTTTTTAATTTGTAGTGGAGTTTTGCTGGGGAAATGCGATAAAAATGATTAACACACATGTGGAGGCACAAAATCAAAGAAAAATAGTTAAATATAATAAAATGATTATGCTTGTGACACTCAGGAATTGTATGACTGTATAACCCAAAAATATAATATTGTTTTAATAATGTGTATGGCAAAATTGACAAAAAAAAATTATACTAGATAATTGACCTGAATATGGAATTATATAAACGAACAGTCAAGTATCAAAACATCAAAAACCAGTTAAAACGAGAAATAACAAACAGATTAGAAGACACAATTCCAAATGAAGATATGTACTGACTAAGAATGGACACAAATAGAGAAGATAACAGAAAAGACAGTAAGAAAAATAAACAAAGCAAAAAGTCAAGATTGATTTAATGCAGTTTGTAAAAGAGAAGAAGAAAAGCTAAAATACAAATAAAACTAAATACAGCAGAAACGAGGAAATGTTATGAAGCAGCAAAGAAGAAAGCAAGACTAACCTTTAGAAAAAAGAAACAAGAATACTAATAAATGAAGTTATATATAACATATGGAAAATCATATGATAAATAAAGAGATTAAGAATTTTTACCAAGAAGTCAAAGTCAATAAAGCTACAGGTCCCAGATTTGCAATATTCTGGAAAAGTAAAGAAGGCGAGACTTACCAAGAGATCTAGAGAGGTGGGCAGAATACTTTGAGGAACTACTCAACACAGACGAAAATACCAAGGAAATACAATCAGGAGATTGGAGCCAAACAAAAATGAGGCAGAAATAAATGAAACATCAGATCAGGAGATAAAGGATATAATATATGTACCAGCTGAAAAATAACAAGAGTCCAGAAGAAAACGGTATAACACCAGAGATATTCAAGGAAGGTGGACAGCTATTACTCAAATGACTAATCAACATACGTAATAAGACGAATTTGGAAAAATTAAAAATTACCACAAGGCTGGAAAAATGCATCCATATTATGTCCGATCCATAAAAAGGGAGATACACATCTATACCAAAATTATAGAGGGATTGCTCTATTAGATGGAGCATATACGATATTGGCTCTATTAATAAGAAACTGACTAACAAAATATGAATATGAAATAATAGGTGAATATCAGGGAAGGTTTAGAAGAGGCAGATCTAGAATTATCAGATTTTTGCAATAAAACAAATACTGCACAACAGCTATGAACAAAATCTAGGTTTACACATTATGTTTATAGACTTTAAGCAGGTATATAGGACTCCAATCAATAGAGAAACACTTCCATTATTAAAACCATTATTTGGAATGCAATTGAACTTTTTGTACCAAAGATATCTGTAAAAAGATCGAATTTTCCTGTTTGGCTCTCATCTGAACTTAAGATTAAAGTCATTTCCAAAAAGATTGTGCATAAAAAATATAAAACTACAAATAAGTATCACCACTATATTGAATTTAAAAATTTGAGAGATGAATGCTCATCACTCACTGAGCAGTCTTACAATGCTTACGTTTCAAAGATGAAAGTGAGAATAAATGAGAACGCTGGTGAATTTTGGAAGTTCATCAAAAATAAAACCAACGGACATGGTGCTCTCCCTGGCTCTATGTTTCTAGGTGAGGAAAGTGAGGATGACAAACAAAAAATAACAGAGTTGCTTGCGAAACATTTTGGTACTGTATACAGCACTTTTAATGGTAAATCTCTGGATAACCTGGAGAGTAATGAAATTTTCTCACAACAGCTGGAGGTGGAAATTAGTAACCTCGAAGTCACTTTTGACAATTTACTGAATGTGTTGTTGTCATTAAATGTCAATAAAGGGGCTGGCCCTGATTTGATACCGAATTTGTTCCTAAGAGAAAGTGCAGTGTCCTTGTGTGAACCATTAGTATATGTACTTAATAAATCTCTCCAGACAGGAATTTTCCCGAACAGATGGAAACATTCCTTTGTGTGTCCTATTTTCAAGGCAGGAGATCATAGTGATATCAAAAATTATCGGCCAGTTTATTCAGTCAGCCTTATGTAAAGTATTTGAAAAAATGGTTTTGCCAAGTTTGGATAATTGTTTTAGGAACATTATTACGGACAACCAACATGGATTTGTAGATGGACGTTCTACTCTCACTAACCTCTTTTTGTATATCGATAGTATAGGTACAGCAATGGATGAGGGTTACTAGGTGCACTCTATATACACCGATTTCAGTAAGGCCTTTGACCTACTAGATCATAATGTCTTAATTACAAAGCTGAGAAACTTTGGTATCACTGGTTCTTTATTAGTTTGGTTTACTTCGTATTTGCAAGGAAGAACATTACAAGTAAGATCAGCAGGATGTGTTTCTAATGGATTTGAAGTCGTGTCAGGGGTTCCGCAGAGTTCCCATTTGGGTCCTAAGCTTTTTCTGTTGTTGGTAAATGATATTGGTAGGAACTTTAAATCTGAATATCTGATATTTGCAGATGACTTAAAGATATTTAAATGCATTAGGTCAGAATCTGATTGTGAGGGTTTGCAGAGAGACTTGGATTCTTTAGTACATTGGTGCCAGGAAAATAATCTTAGATTGAATGCTTCGAAATGCTCATATATTATTTTTTCACGTAATAAGACCACCAGTGATTTTAAATACAAGATAGGAGATGTAGATTTATCTAGGGTTCAGGTAATTAAGGATTTAGGTGTGTTACTGGATAGTAAGTTAAGTTTCGTGGACCATTATGATGCCATTATTGCGCGTGCTAATCGGACATTAGGGTTAGTCATCAGAATATCATATGATTTTAATAATTTGTTTGTAATTGTGAGATTGTTTTTGAGTTATGTTCGTTCATTACTAGAGTATTGTTCAGTGATTTGGAGTCCAAGTTATGAGAATCACAAATATCGAATTGAATCGATTCAAAATAAATTCGTTAGATATCTGCGGTATAGATTAGGTACTAGAGGAATGCAATTGAATTCCAGTCAGGTTATGCAGATGTTTCATTTGCACCATCTAGAGGATTGCAGGCGATACTTTGACCTTAATTTCGTATTTAAGGTGTTAAATGGTATTATTGTTGCACCTAGTATTCTGGGTCGAATAGATTTTTATGTTCTAGCTAGGAATTTGAGAAGATTTCCCTTGCTATCCGCTAGATTGTGCAATACACGTCATGCAGAAAATATGCCTTTAAATAGAATTGTTTCTAGTGTAAATGAGTTTCCAAATATAGACTTTATGGGAGTCACACTAAATGCTTTTCAAAGGACTATTTCACGTGAATTATTTTAGTTTGATTTTAATTTTTTGATGTTGTTAATTTAATTGTAAGTAATGTAAGTTAACTTGTGTTCAATGTTTAATTTTGACTTTTAATTTTAATTGTAAAATGGAGCTTTCCGTCAATAAATATTAATTTAATTTATTCTAGCAGTTATTCTTCGACAAAGTGATGTAGAGATAGATGGTATAATATACTTCAAGAGGCAACAGGTTATTGCTTTTGCAGACAATATAGCATTAATTGTGAGATCAAAATCAGATCTCATAAGAACATTCAAAAAAATACAAACAATGTGGAAAAATTTTGGACTATGTATAAACGAAAATAAAACAAAGTACTTTGAATTGAGAGCAAAGAAAATTGAGCCCGAAGATAATAATAAAAATAATAATAATAATATCAATGATCAAATTTAAGTTAATATCCAGGGATATGAAAATCAGGCTATACGCTGTGAGCTCGTACGTAGAAGGGATATTTACAAATTCGCGAGCGCCAGTAGTGACAAGTCTGTAAACGATTACTGGAAATTTGACATAAATGTCAAAGTGATTAATTTAAAATTAAAATTAAAAACATTAATTATAAAAAGTATTAGTTTGTCAAAGCTGTGTTATATATTTTTACCTTAAATATACAATACGTTTTAAATACTGAATTTAAGTTTTTTTAATGTTCCGTAATATCTAATTATAAATTAATATATTAATCTTACCGCCATCTACACGATAATTGTGAAAGTATCCGAAGTAAGAAATTCATATTTTATCAATAGAACGTCAAAATGATTAGCAAAATCTTAAAAAAATCGATTATAATTTAATTACTTTTTTGCGTTGTAAATATTAAGCGATAACAATTAAATAATAAATTTAAAAATTACCAGTGAAAGTTGATTAGTAATCCGCCAGGAGCGACACCAGCGAAGCTCACAGCGTATACAAAAATATTGTGCAACCTTCAGTTAGGTACGTATGACAACGAAACTTGGGTGTTAAGTCAGGAAAATACACCGAAATTGGAACAATGGGAAAGAAAGATATTACGCAAGATATATGGAGGGACAAAAGACAATGATGAAGTATGGAGAAGAAGAACAAATAATCAGGAAGTGATCAAGCTCTACAACCAACTAAGCATAATACAAAAAGTAAAAGCACAAAGAGCATGTTGGATGGAACATGTTTACAGGATGCCCACAAACAGACATACAAAAAAAGTATTAACAGGATGAGCGGCAGGAAGCACAGAAGAAGACGACCAAAAAAGAAGTGATTAGAAGATGTTAAAACCGAAGTAAAAAACTAAGGATACCAGACTGGAAGGAAAAGACGAAAAAAGATGAGAGGCCAAAAATAGTGAAGATAAAAGCCATGGGCCCCAGGCCTGAAGAGCTGTTATAATATTTCAAAAACAAAAAAATACATTTTATTAACTAACTATAAAACTTGATTTTATACCTATAGGTAGTAGTAGCGGTTCTAGTTCCGAACAAGGGTAGAGGGTTTAGGGATATGAAAGGTTCAGGAGATGACAAAAATAACAAAATACAAAAACAAATTAGATGCTGATTGAGGTGATTCCAGGCATATACACTAAACAACTAAAATAATATTTGCATTGTAGCAGAGCATAAACAAAACAATCAATAAGATACTAGAATGGACTTCTATATTACAAGGCAAAATGTGATTGAGCATATAAGTCTTAGCATAAAAAAGCTTCTGTGACAGCTGCACAACTACAAATAGTAGTATCAAAACGGTGTAAAAGATAAATACCTCAATGTCGCTATCACTTAGTTCTGAATCAGAACTCATTTTTGCTTTAATATATTTTCAAATATCTGGAACATGCACAATAAATAACATAACCTTATTAAGCATTACATATTCGTCTACTTTCAAAAGATTATAGGGTCTTTTTTGGGGAATTATTCAGCTACCTCTGAAATGATTTTAACAGTTATCTTTTTATTTTTACAAATATTTCCATAATGTTTAATATTTTTCTATAATTTATATTAGTTTTTATCTAATATTAAGTTTGTTTTATGTAAAGTTAGGTAAAACCTGTAAAACGTTGTTAAAGCTGTATGACACTATACATTTTCTTGTATCATTTCTAATCATAGAGGTATATATTAACATAGAGGGAGCCTAGCTTCCGCGCTTCCTGACGACAAGATCTCATGGACTGGTTTGCTGCATCTCCTTCTAACACATTGTATCGAGAATCTATAATGACATTCAATGTGAATATAGGCACGAAAGAGGAGGACAACTGTAGCAGCTTTACTATGCGTAAGAGTGAAACAGCACTAATCCAAATAAAAAAGATGGTGTCGTCACTTCGCTCTGAATGACACTCTCTCTATGCTAATATTTAACTCTATGTTTCTAATATCGTTTCTGATATGTCAAAAAAATGCATAGTGTCATACACAGATACAAGAAACGATATCAGAAACGATACAAGAATTTGTGTCAGGCACAGATTATTGTACAAGAACTGCGCCAATTTCTGCGCAAAGAGCAAAAACGTAAAACCTGCTGGTAAAACATCTAAAATGTCATAATTACTTGCTCATAATGGCGGCTGGAATGAAAATGGGATAATGTATTGATGAATTTATTTGTGTTTTTGTAGGTATTATTTATAAATCTTTTATTGATACTTAATATGCCGTTTGGTATGGACTACTGTTCTACTAATAACCATATATTTAGCTCCTAGTAAAGTTCAAACTATAAATTTAGGTTTCATGGTGCATAATTTTTTAATAGACGAAAATACAATAGTTCCTAATTTGGATCAAACTGAAAATAATTCTAATGCAAATATTTTAGCACAAATATCAAAACAAAATAAAAACACAAATAATCAACCTCAGTCAACGTAAAATTCTGGTTAACATTAAAATGTTAATTATATAAAAGTTTATAAATTTTATAAAATATTTAAAATCAGCTGTGTCTGTAGATGCAGTACTACCATAACGTGACACAGGGTGACAAACAAAATCATAGATTAATAATATAGTATTACAAATTTCGACCAATCACGTGCCGAATTTCATACAATTTTCGATACAAGAACTTGCATAGTGTCATACAGGGCACAAATGTACGTACAAGAAATGATACAAGAAAATGTATACAAGAAACGATATCAGAAACGATATTAGAAATGATACAAGAAAATGCATAGTGTCATACAGCCTTTAAAACCATTTTGGTAGCTAGAATCATACCATAGAAAGCTATGTCAATGGCTAGAACAGTAGAAAATTATAACCTAAAAAGAAGGTAGAATTAGGTTAAGTTGTATTTAACTTTATTTTGATTTTTTACACGTGTATCGGTGTATAAGTAAAATGGGAAAAGTTAAAAAAACCAAAGAAAAACCTGGCGTGGCCCAAGAGGAAGCATCAGTGGTTCCTCCTGCAGTTCGTCAATCTGATGATCCAGTTGATACAAAGGTTTGTAACTTATAAATAAAGGTGTTTTATATGTACATTTTTTTATGTAATTATGATTATTTACGATCGACATCATTAAAAAAGTATTAAGTAAATTTGTTCCCTGTTTTTGGGCATTAAGAAGAGACTTCCAATGATGCCTCATCTTATTCTATTCATGTTTAAGTTTTAAAATAGGTCCTGAGGCCAGGTTCTATCTAGTCTCCTTATGGCAGGGCCATTATGGAATAATTCCCTTACTAACTGATTTTCATGGTGAATGGTACGCTCATTTTGTGACTCCATGGCTTGATGGGATTTCTTCTCTGATGAAAGGTATATTTAAGTCTTCGTGAACTGTTTGATTACTTACGTACCATGGTGCATCCACTATTGATCTTAGAACTTTAGACTGAAATCTTTGGATGATATTCAGTGACGTTGACTTTGCACAGCCCCAGAGGTGTAGTCCGTAGTACCAAATAGGTTTGAGTATTGCTTTGTACAGAAGAATTTTGTTTTGGATGTTGAGTTTTGATCTGTGCCCAAGGAGCCAATAGATTTGCCAGAATTTCAAGTCTAGCTGTCTTCTTTTGGTCTGGATATGTTCCTTCCAAGGAAGACGTTTGTCAAGATGGAGGCCAAGGTATTTAGTGTGTTACTGTTGGTATTCGTACATTTTCCATTCTTACAGGTGGGCATGTGTTGTGGCGGTTGGTAAACGTTATTTGAGATGATTTTGTTTTGTTTACTTTTGTTGTGTACCATTCACTTAGTATGTCCAGATGATGTTGAAGGTCTTGTGAGGCTTGTATGGGATCTTCATTTACAGCTAGTATTGCTACGTCATCAGCAAAGGAATCGATCGTAGTATTATGAGACTCTGGTATATCGGCTGTGTAGAGTGAGAAAAGCAGCGGCCCGAGAACACTACCTTGCAGAACTCCGGAGTTAATAGGATAGAGGCTGGATTGTTGGTCTTTGAATTTTACAGAGAAATATCGATTTGATAAGTAGGATTTGATTAGGAGGAAATAGTTACTAGATAGTGCTAATTTTACTTTGTAAAGCAGACCTCTGTGCCAAACTTTGTCAAACGCTTGTGAGATATCTAGGAATACAGCGTTGCAATATTTCCTTTCTTCGAGAGTTTGTGATATTTCATTTACTATTCGATGGACTTATTGTGTAGTAGAGTACATTTAATGATATTAATTTTATTTCTTATGCCAACAAATTTGCATGCAGTTGGACTAAACATTGGTTAACTATCTATAGATACTAACAGCATGTTCATAGAATACTAGGCAAAAGTTTTAAGAAAGTATTAACCCATCTATTAATAAAGGTTGAGTCTTTTTTGCATACGATTTCAAATGATCTACAGATATTTATTCCCCTTTTAATTGAATTAATAATCAACATCAAAATTAACCCCATAAAAACTGCAATTAAATATTGATTTTAATTATTATTTGACTGGTAAAATATTTTTTTAGAGAAAATGGATAAACAAACAAAGAGTGCTCGTTTTTGCATCTCGAGGAATAAACCACAGAGATCGGCATCTTATGGAAGATATAAAGAAGTTAATGCCTCACCACAAACCAGAGGCAAAAATGGAACGCTCAAAGACACTTTCTGTTATCAATGAGATGTGTGAAATGAAGAATTGTAATAAAGCTGTGATGTTTGAGGGTAGAAAGAAGAGAGATTTATATTTATGGTTATCAAATACACCCAATGGTCCTAGTGTGAAGTTTTTAGTTCAAAATGGTAAAGTCCATTACCTATAACATTCTATTAAGGGGGGGGGAGTATGGCTTGAAACAAACATTTAATTTATTTATAATTTTAAATAAAAGTGCATATGTAATTTCAAGAATATAGAGAATCAAGAATATAATTATATAGAGATAAAGCGTGTTGAACAGTCCTACCTTCGCCTCGTAGGGAGAAACTTTCAACAACTGTTCACCTCCTCTTTTGTAAATTATTCTGTGATTTAAAAAACATATTCTGATGTCAATCACTTTATCATTTGACAGACAAATAAGAAGATGAAGTTGTCAAAACTTTAAACACGTTTTTCTCAAAACTGATTTTTCAAAGGTGGTGGACATTGTAACTCAAAAACTACTTCTCCGATCCACCTGAAATTTTGCAGAGATTTTCTTTAAACATTTCGTGAGATAACAATGTCGAGATATATTTGGTTTTATGCTTATTTTTTGTTTAGAAATAATGAATATGTTAATGTTTCAAATAAGTTGGTTTTTTGACTTCCAATGAATTCCAAGAACTCAAAAATCATTAAAATTAAAAAAAAAAACTCTACAACATTATCTCGAGTTTTACCTTTTTGAATTTGTTGTTTCACATAATCCACTGACGAATTCTGATGTCCACTGCAAAATCCATTTTTTTGGAGGTGCCTGTAAAAATTTGCCACTGTTGGCTTATTTTTCAATATTTTTCCTTGAATTTTTTTTTAATATGTGAATTTTACTTAATACACTTCGACAGTTGAAAGGCAAAAGTTACTAAATGCCAATTTGGGCGATGTTGAGTTATTATATATAACTGAAACCAGAATATATTTCTGCATCGATTGGTTGTATCCTCATGTGGCTACGATGAATTTTTTGTCGCTTGGTAATTTAAAATAATTTACATTTTTTACAATTTTCAGCGACCAAGCGACTAGAATTTTGTAAATTTAAGAACAACTTTCATTTGGTACCTACTCCATTTTAATTCTTTACAGTTAGTAAGTTTTTGTTAGATTGTATTTTAAATGTTTGGGCGCTTAGTGATTTTTTACAAACAATATCTAGAGTTGTTAAAATGCTTAAGAAATTTTACCCTATCCAAAAATATTTTTTTTGTCATTTATGACTTTTTTTCGCACATGAATTAAATACCATTTCTTGTTTAGTTAATTATATCTAGATGTAGCTTTCTTAAACAAGATAAATAGTTCTTTCTTTCTACCTAAAATAGGTGGAATTTGTTGCTTAGTAATAATTTACCTGCCGTTTTCTTTAATGTTTTAGTTGCTTAGAATATACAATATATTTCATTAAAAAAGAAATTTTAAAAGAAAGTTTATCATTATTACATGTAACCTGTTCCGTCATTTAGAAGGCCTCCAAATCATAGTTTGATTTGTAGTTAGTAACAGAATATCGGTTAGTGTACTCCGAATTGTGGAATAGTTAAAATCTATCAAGTCAAGTCATTTATTTATGTTAATATACAAAAGTACTTACATACATCAAAAAATAGTATAGAACTTTGTTTCACAGATATAAAATACAAATATAAAAGCACAAGATATAAAATACAAATATAAAAACACAAGGCATAATATGAAATAATACATACATCAATTAAGACAAACACTTTGTGGGTTTCTAAGAATAAACAAAGTACAATTCAACAATTCACAACCCAGTTCCAAATATTAAAGTTAAAATTTAAAAATTCATCACTGCTGTAAAATGCTTGACTTATGAGAAAATTCTTTAGTTGTTTTCTAAATTGTAAAATTGGCAATTCAGTAATTTCAGTAGGCAACTTGTTGTAGAATGTTACACCATAAGAGTTTGGTCCGTCTCTACTTCTTTGGAGCCTGGTGTAGGGCAGTATTAAGGCATGCTTATTTCTGGTTTCATATCAGTGTACATCAGGAGTGGGCAAAAGCCGGGCCACGGGCCGGATCCGGAACTTTTGCTTACTTAGTCCGGCCCGTTGACAAATCCCGCAAGCAATTTTTGTATCTCTTTTCTCTGCTAAAAACATTAGCGTATGCAAAACGTATGTACGCGGTGTAGTCCTCCGGCCCGGGAGACATTTTGAAAATTTCATTTTGGCCCGCGTTTAAAAGTATCTGCCCACCCCTGGTGTACAGCTGGTTCCTAAAAAAACTGATACGACTCTTAGTAAGATTTGATCATTTTGAACAGTCTATGATTGGTCTGACATTATATTATATTTATTATGACAGACAAATAATAAAATAAACAAACAAATAGCCATTTTTTGAGGTTGAAGTTATCTGACAAATTTTAAGATTTGGCAGTGACAGTGACAGTATGTAAATAATAAGTATTTATATTTCAAAATATAATAAATTAAATATAATTAAAGTCATATTCATTATATCACACCTCATCAAAAGCTTCTTACAAGAACATAGTCAGCGATTTTGACATGGCTTAGAGCCAGCCTACATCAAAATCCCCTATAAGTCGTGCTGGTAATTGCCTTGCAGCGAGATCAAAAACAAAAAGAAGAAGAAAGTACACTGCTCAATTTTCTACAAAATACACTTTAAGAGTCGTATCGTTTTTTTGGAACCAGCTGTACATCCTCATGTCTTTGATGACAATCTATATTTTGTTACACATGAACAAGACTCTCTAGAATAAATAGCGAAGGCAGAGTTAGTATGTGCAGTGCAACAAATGCTTGCTGACATTCTTTCTGATAGGACAGGCCAGCAATTATCCTTACTATTCTTCTCTGAATACGAAAGACATCTTTGGCTCCAGCACTGTGACCCCATGCCAAAATTGCATAGCTGATGTGTGAATGACACAGTGCAAAATAGGCCTGTTGTAAAGTGAACTGAGATACACACTCAGGAAGTCTTCTAATCAGAAAAGTTGCAGTGCCTAACTTAGCAACAAGGGACCGTGTATGAGCTTTCCAACATAATCCTGCATCCAAGTAAACCCCCAAAAATTTTATTTGTTTGTCTGCATCTCCGGATGGAAGCTGTCTTGTTGAAAAAATCAAAGATTGGGTTTTATTGATGTTTAGAAGCAACATATTTGCTGCAAACCATTGTTCTGCCTTATCTTGTGCTTGTTTTGATGCCTCTATTGCTGCTTTACAACCCCAATACTCTATACCAGCGTTTCCCAACCGGTGGGTCGTGACCCACTAGTGGGTCGTGGGCGGATTTCAGGTGGATCATGGCGAGGATCTTCTAGTAGCTGAATAACGTGCATTTATATCATCATAGGTGAGGGATGGGTCGCGAATATGAAAAAACATCAGAGGGTGGGTCGCCAGACATAAAACCCATGAACCCATGCTCTATACATATACACATACACTCTATACATATACACTCTATATTTTTTACTATTGGGTATTACTTATTATTATAACTTATTTTTGAATCAGTACATATTTCAAATAAGACATTTATACATTTCACTGATCGATTTATACATTTCACTAAAAAAAAATAGTCGGTAGGTAACTTTTTCCTGGTTGCGATTTAGCAGAAGATATTACTAACCGACACTATTTCCTAAACTATTTAAAAAATACATAGTCTACAAAGGGCAGTTTATAAAGTATCTAAACTGCATTTAAAGTTCGTTGGAATTATGACAATAAAACCACTAAATCATGTTATATGAATTTTTTTTTCAAAATTTCAAACTTTAAACTGCTCTAGTGTAAAGTTAGCCAAATGTCGCTTGGTCATTTTTGCCTTTCAGCCGTCGACTTATTTAATTTAAAACTAAAATAATTGTATCATAGTTTAAAAAAAATCACAAAAAGTGCTTGAAAGATTGATTTCAAACCATACCCTCCGCTTAAATAAATATTGTAGTTATTAAGTCTTGTACAAAAGCGTAGGTGCAAAATTTTGAGCCAATGCTGTTTAAATGCATTCATTTTTTCTAATCCTTAAATGACTACTAAATATTTTTGAAAAATATAAAGGCAGAATGAAAGATTACATTATTACCAAGGACTGAAAGTCCTGTAGAATAAACAGTTTCTTTTTTCTTGTTTAATCTATTACATCATACAATAACAATAAGCATACAAGTTGATTGATACAATGTTGTGAAAGAGTTTGTCCAATGATCCACTCCCTGTATGCACTGTTCTGTTACATTCTTACATTTATGTTAAAAATGGTAAAAATTTATAACTTTACATTATTACATTGATAGTAAAAAACAGGGTTGTTTTGTTTTAAACATTTTGTTTAAAACACTTAAATTAAACAAGTGCTTTTTTTTCATTTTCTTTATTAATATAACATCAAAAAATTCTCAAATACATTATATAAACTTTTTAACATAATTATTTATTTATTAATAATGTGAACACAAAAAAAATTGGAAAACTGAAAATATTTTGCAAAAGAGTTAATCAATTTCTCAAAACTGTTTCAGACTCATAGTAATCTTGTAGTTTAAATCAGTCACGTCATCACTGATGGAATTAAGCTCTTTAAAAATTGAAACCAACTTAGCAGCTTTGACATTGCCTAGCCGATTACGTAGTTTGGAATGGTAAACCTTATGATGAGAAGAGTCTTTCTATGTTGGCTGACGATGCAAAAGCTGTGTGAAGCTGTTGAGCAAGTTTCAATGCTGTAGTATACCTATTTATTTTTTTCTTAAAACGCCACCATGCCAATGGTTTTACATTCTCAATATAGGTGTTTAGAAAACATATGGAGTAGAGGGTACACACTTTGCCTGGTAATAATAATAATCTAAAATGCTTCTGGATGATAATTTATAATTGATGGATGATAAGTTTATTTTCAATAAAGCGATGATCAAGCAAATTTGCCAAAAAATGAGCTGGGGTCACCAAATCATTTGCATGTTAAAAAACACTAAGCACCACCAGAAACAGCACAAAATAACTGACAATGGACGTTATTGCAATAGACAACTTGTAATGCGGATTTATAAATAGTAAATAGTCTGGGGTTCCCCAGGCAATAGCTCCTAATTTTGCAATTGGTTTTCTTATCTATTATTGAGTAGAATAATAATAATAGAACAAACACTTTCAATTAATATTATGTTTAGGAAAATATGATTTAAACAATGTTTTCTTCTAAGTTTTATTTGTTTAAAATATAAAATTAAAAAAAAACATTTTTAAAGCAAAAAACGTTTAAAACAAAAAAAATGTGTTTTAAACAAGTTTTATTTGTTTAAAACATACAATTTAAAAACAAAAAATACATGTTTAAAACAAAAAAAAACGTTTGTTTTGTTTAAAATTAAAAAAACATGTTTTTTTGCAACCCTGGTAAAAGAATAAAACTATCACAATTTAAAATTAATTTCATATAAATAAGTACATATACAATAGCTGTTAGAATGGTAGATCCAAAGGTGTTCTTATCTTCAGCCTTCGTGTTTCTTCACTGTTGTCAAGCAGATTTATTGCCAGTGTATTTGGATGTTGCTCTTAGCGTTTCTTTTGAATGAGATATTTCGATGCCTCAGAAGCCAATCGGTGTAAGTCAATATTAAAAAAAATGTCAAGTGTTTAAAATGAGATATACTGAATTCGCTCCATAGAGTTATATATTAGCATAGAGAGAGTGTCATTCAGAGCGAAGTGACGACACCATCTTTTTTATTTGGATTAGTGCTGTTTCACTCTTACGCATAGTAAAGCTGCTACAGTTGTCCTCCTCTTCCGTGCCTATATTCACACTGAATATCATCATAGATTTTCGATACAATGTGTTAGAAAGAGATGCAGCAAACCACTCCATCAGATCTTGTCGTCAGGAAGCGCGGAAGGTAGGCTCCCTCTATGTTAATATATACCTCTATGATTCGCTCTGCCGAAATTCACTTTGACACATTCGGAACACAAAAATTCCTACCTCACACTATTAACTGCTCAAATCAACTTATTCTTTCATTAAAAAAAGAAGAATTATTAGAAATAGTGGGAGTGTATACTAATCTCATAAAATTTTGTTGAGTTTATTTCTACAAAATATTTTTATTTTGTACAATAAATAATTTTCTCATTTGTTATCAATACATTATAATGGTGTAAATATAGTTATTTTTCTAACAAGTGGAGAAAGTCATTCTTTTCCGCACGCGACTGCAGTTTGCCGAACGACGCGAAGCGGAAGTTCGGCAAGCAGTCGAGTGCGGAAAAGAGACTTTCTGCAAGAGTTAGGAACAATATTTTTTCTAAGAGACTTTAAAAAATTACCAAGTCTTCATCAATTAATTTAATTAATATGATTATTTCATTCATAGGAGATTCTGACCAACAGAAAGCTACAGAAATCTAAATTAAATCGATAATTTTTGATAATTTCCCGTCGTCAAGTATATTACGTCAGATGCCCTTCGTTGCTACGAAAAAATACATTCAGTGACATTAATGACAATTAATGTTTTAAAAATTATAAAAGTGATGACTTTCAACCGTCAAATTAATATTTATAACAACTGTTTGTTTAATTGTACTAATTTGTACTTACATAAATAAATTACAATAAAATTTTGGTTTTGAACAGTTTTATTCATGAAATAATCGCAACAAATTGTACTCGATCTCTAAAATTAATATAGAATTTTAGAGCTCTTGTGCAATTACTACTGAAAATACATACACAAATTAATTCTTTGACAAGGTTGTCAAAACCAAACTTTCAATATAATTAGCTAGCATGACGACGATCTTGGTTTCCATGACGATGATTCAAAACGACTGTTATTGTCTACCGATTTGACTTTCGAATATTATGTCAAAATAATTTTATTTCATCGAATTGTCGCGTTAATTTCATTAAAACAGGAACACAATAAGATATATTTGAAATAAATTAGTAAATAATATCTAAATATTAGTTTATTGCATGTATTATAAGTACTTGTAAGGCCATATTAACATTAAATTAACACGCGTGCGGAAAAGTAAAAACCGCGTGCGGAAAAGTGAAACTTTCTAAACTAAAATGCGTGCGCGAAAGTAGACATTTTTGCACGCTCGTAGAAAAAATAATTATTGATCGGCGTAAGGTTTATGTTATTTATGTCTGTTTACTGTTAATAATATGTATTGGCCTAGAGCTGCATTCCCGGGAAATTCCCGGCTCAAATATCCCGGGAAACCGGAAAAAAATGAAAATCCCAATTCCCGGGAATGCTTACAAATTTCCCGGGATTTTTTTAAATATTTTATTTTAAATTATGAGAGGAGATAATATTACTAACTCAAAATGAATAAATGATTTTGATACAATAATTATTATCTCTGTCTGTTTAATAATCATTTTAAATTATTCCACTTAAAATATTTATTTTTCAAATATTTTAAACCTTCCAATTTTGGCGTTAAATCAGAATGTATCATATCCCTCAGCATAAACATTCTTTTGTTTATGCAACGATCTGATTCATTTGGAAGTATCCAGAATTATAACATAAATATTTATTTTGAATTAAAATTATGTTTATTAGGTAGATTATTAGTATTACTACTACTATTAGTAGAATTAGTACATAGGAAATTTAATACGTTATTGTATTAGTGCAAATCAGCTGACCGAACGTTTAAAAAAATTACTCACTGCACCAAAAAGCATCAGACCTACATCAACAGAAAGTCTCTTTTCAACTTCAGCAAATTTCTGTACAAAAAAAGAACCACCCTGAAAGATCAGACACTCAACAATTTATGTTTTTTTTTTAACATATACAGTGTGTCCACGGTTGGGGTGCCCAAGAGGAAAAACTTTTTTATTTTCAATTTTAGCGAAATATATCATTCTTGATAAAAAGTTTGCTTGTTTTAAAACCCATTAAAACGAAATAAAATTCAAGTTTTTCAAATCATGCTTAATTTTGTAGCCAATTTTATGTAAATCGCTATAAATTTGTTCACTAAGTTCGAAATTGTAACAATAACAACTTGGGAGAACAACCATTTCGCTTCTTTGGATTATGAAACCAAACTTTGTCGTTCTCCTTGAAACATCCAATTATTTAATAATTGAATAATTATTAATCCAATAATTTTAACAATAAAATTGACCACAAGATAAATTCTTTTTTGAACGCTTAACATTGTCAAAAAAAATGACAATTCGCAAATTATTTATCGGAGTTGACAGTTACTAAGCTACATTGTAGCTTGGCAACACTAGATTATTGTTACTATTTCAAAGTTAGTGCAAAAATTTATAGGGATTTACAAAAAATTGACTACAAAATTAAGCAGGATTTGTAAAACTTGAATTTTATTTCGTTTTATGGGGTTTTAGAACAAGCAAAACTTTTTATCAAGAATCACATTTTTCCCTAAAATTGAAAATAAAAAAGTTTTTCCTCTTGGGCACCCCAATTGTGGACACACTGTATCAATAATAAAAACAACGAAAATTCAGATTAAACACAAATTTATAATGTTTCTATTTTTGAAATTTCCTTTAAAATTTTGAAGTTCTCTAAACATTTTTAATTTTTAATCAAATTTATACGTTGTTATACTATGTAATTGCATTGAAAAATTAAAACAAAACAATTTCTTCTTTTTATTTTTAAATTTACCGATTCCCGGAAATTCTCGGGAAATCCAAATTACCGACTCCCGATTCCCGGAAAATCAAAAGGGGCCAGAAAAATGGAGCTCTATATTGGCCAAGAGCAGGTATGTTTGGTTGTGTAGTAATTTCCAGTCAAGCCTAGCAACTGAACTTCCAAAAAAGAAATTACTAACATCAGTGTCAAAGTGAATGTAGTGTTAGAATCCTGTGATCTTTGAAGTAGCTTCTGCAATGTGTTGTTCTTCTGAGGCCAAACAGATATAAGTTCTTCATATCATTTTCCTCGTTATAACCAAATATGCCTCGTTATTATAGAGGTGTTATAGTTCTATAGGAATTTCATGTAACACCTAATGTATCTCGTTGTAAGCGAAACCTCGTAATACCCGTGTTCGTTATAGATAGAGTATACTGTATATCCTGTATGTCTTAAACCCCATGTATACTATCTTTTACGTTATAGCTTTATTTGGGTAATAATGTTTCAAGATTAGTGTTTTTATTTATCTTCTGATGATTTAGCAATTATAAATTTATGTTGCATTGACCACTTAAATATAGAATTTATCTTGTATTTTTTAGTTTATACAATGGAGGAACTCAAGTTAACTGGAAATTGCTTAAGAGGCTCCAGACCAATACTTAGTTTTGATCCTGTGTTCACAGAAAAACCACATTACAGTCTCTTAAAGGAATTGCTTACTCAAACATTTGGAGTTCCCAGGCATCATCCCAAAAGCCAACCATTTTTTGATCATGTATACACTTTTACTGTGCTTGATAATAGAATTTGGTTTAGGAATTTTCAGATATTGTCTGAAGATGGAGCCTTAGCGGAAGTGGGGCCTAGATTTGTATTAAATCCAGTAAGTTTTGTTTTCTGTATGCGTCATTGCACTTTTAAACCATGAAGCTTCATATACAGCGATACGCGCTTCAGAGACAGCTTTCTTTGACACCCTATACTCCTATACTGAAGACTATAATACTTTGTCACCGATTAATTTGAGGATCGCGGTAGTGCGCTTCGAAGTTACTTGTCCAAGAAATGTCCCTGGCGCGCTGCTGGAAGAGGGGGTGAGTTTGGTTGGTAGGCGTTCGAGCTAACCTCAGCAACATTCAAACGTTATAGCTCGGACGAATCCAACAGTATCTGGGTCACCTTCCCAGATCTCTTTAGAAGATTCTCACCTCAGGAAAAAATCCAGTAAGCTCGTTGTCTATTTAATGGTAGAAATAATACTAATTTCTGGTTATAAACACCGAAAATCTTAAAAAATCTATCATTCAATCTTCTCTTGTCTACTGCTGGAAATAGATCTCCCTCATAATTTTCCATCTCGTGCCTCGATCTTTTTCGATCTTTTGCTTCTTGCATCAAATTCCTATGACAACGTTTTAGATCATCAGTCTAACGTGGTGGTGGACGACCTCTGCTTCGATAGGCATCATCTCTTGGTCTCGATTCCAGTATCCGCCTTGTCCCTATTTTATCTGTCATTCGAGCTATGTGACCTACCCAGTTCCATTTCAGTGTTGCTATTCTCTCTACTGCATCAGCCACTCTTGATCTTTGTTGTAGCTGGAGGTTTGGGATCTTGTCTTGTAGTTAACAATCTATATTATTACATAAAGCTACTATTTGCTGTTACCCGAATTGATTTCAAATGTAAGAAATCTTTGGATATCGTGTTTATTTACTTATAGTTTTAAATGAAGCAAATTGTAAAGTAAATTGTAACAGAATAAAAATTCATTTATAAATCAGTCGATTTTAGATATGACCAGCTGTTAGGAATTATAATCTTTTTCTAATTCTACTGTATTAAAAAGAGAATAATTCATATAATCATTTTTTTCAAAAGATTTTCCATTTAATTCAGAATATTTGTAGGTAAAAATATTTTCTGGGAGTTTTGGAGGTGTGGCTCTATGGGAAAACGCAAGTTACATGAGTCCTGCAAGGTACAGGAATCAAGTTAGAATTGCTGCTAAAAATAAATATGTCAACAGAATCCAACAGAAGGTTCATGCAGAAGCCACCAGGCCAACAGAAAGTTATAAGATGAGACCGCTTGATGATATATTTCAAGGAAATCCGTTAGATAAAGCACAAGAATATAAGAAACAGGAAGTTGAAAATGAGGAAGCCCAAACAGCCATTATTAAAGAAGTAAAAAATAAAAAGAAGAAGAAACTAAAGGGTATAACTAAAGAAAATGGGACCAATACTGGTAAAACACTATTAAAGAAGATTAAACAAAATAAAAAGGCAAATGATGGTAATTTAGTAAAAACTAAGAAAAGTAGCAATTCTATAGTTAAAGCTAAAAATAAGATAAATAAAGGGAAAAAGGGTAAAATAGGAATAAAAGTAAAAATAAACGGACTGGCTAAGAAGTCTCCTCAGAAGTAACACCATTGGTTAGGTTTAAATGTTATACATAAATAAATTTTTTTTTGATATTGATATTTTTTTTCTTTAATTTACCTGTAAACAAATTTACCTACTTTAAGTAAAGTTTATAGTCTGTTCTATGAATCATAATCGCTACAAAACCCTAATAAATGAATATATCTCATTAGTTTTGTAGATAGCTAAAAATTAAAGTAGGTATACAAAAAATCGTGTCCAACATCACAAGTTAATGCAGATCCTCAAGAAGCTTGATATAGACCAAAAAGATATAAGATGCATTGAGAACTTGTACTGGTATCAGGCAGCACAATTAAAAATAAACAATTCTATATCCAAAACCCATACATATAAGAAGGGGTATTCGGCAGGGATGTGTGCTTTCCCCTCTTTTATTTAACTCTTTTTAACCCTTTTTTATTTATTCGGAAGCCATATTTCAAGAGTCTTTGGAAGATGCAGAGATGGGAATCAAAGTGAATGGAGTATTGATCAACAACATACGATATGCTGATGATGCTGTCTTAATTTGTGACAACATAGCAGATCTTCAACTTGTCACTATAATCGGAGAATACAGTAAGCGAATGGGATTAGAGATTAATACCAAAAAGACCAAATTCATGATCATCTCCAGAAACTTGGATGCATTTGAAAACTCCACCATAACACTGAATACTAAGTCCATTGAAAGAGTGAGCAAATTTAAATACCTGGGAACGTGGCTTTTTGAAGACTGGGCATCGGACAGCGAAGTAAAATGTCGCATTGAGCAAGCTCGACAAGCTTTCGTAAAATTCAGAAAGGTACTGACCTGTTCAGAGTTCGATCCTACACTGAGACTAAGGTTTACTAAATGCTACGTGTGGTCGGTGCTGCTACATGGCATAGAGGGCTGGATACTCAAAACGAGGGATATAAACAGATTAGAAGCCTTCGAAATGTGGCTTTATCGCCGTATCCTAAAGATACCATGGACGGCGAAAGTCACAAAAAATGTAGATGTCCTTAAAAGAATCGACCAAGAACGCCAGCTTTTTGAAAACATTAAGAAAAGAAAAACGGCGTATTTGGGTCACATCATGCGAAACGAAAAATACCAGTTCCTTCAACTTATAATCGAGGGTAAAATTGAAGGCAAGAGAGGAATAGGACGCAAGAAAATGTCCTGGCTCCGAAACGTAAGGGAATGGACAGGGATTAACGACATATAATCTCTGATACACGTTGCAAGAAACAGAGTTAATGGAAAATGATCGCTAACATCCATTAGTGGATTTGCATTTGAAGAAGAAACAAAAAATTGTGGAATACTTATTTACATTATATACATATTATTAACTTGCATTATAGGGTTAGGCTATAAAATTCAGACGAATAGCGGGAGCGGACACAAACCCCAAAATCTTACATGGAAAGGGGGTTGAGTGATACCTCATTTTAAAGATAGTTTAACTACCTTTTCAAAAATACCACATACATCATATTTCTTGTATAATACATACTTTCTTTTGAATACGTTTGGAAAAATCTTGGACTCAATAGGTACTCCAAAAAATTTTTCAAAAGCACTAAAAAGATTACTACAAAAGTTTATATTTATATAGGTACAACCACAAAATTTTTTAAGAAGTTAGTACGGATTCCACCGGATACTGTGTGTTTATATTGCGCTAATTCTTACAAAGAAGATAGTTTAAACTGCTAAATGATTATTAAATAAGTAAGTAAATTAGAAAAGAATGTGGGCAGTAGTTGCTGGTTAATATCAAAAAATCCCGCAACTGAAAACTTCGGCCTTAAATCTCTGGCTAAATTTGCAAGCGTAAGAGCATTCTCGTCTCCCTTCTTTGCAGTGGCGGCTCGTGACATCTGCTATAGGGTGTGCTGCATGAACCACGGCCAATATAAAATAATAGAAATAGAATAACATACGAAAACAAAAACAATAAAATTAGCTTTAATACTAATTAATAGTAACTAATAACGACATGCTATAAAAATCTGATTAACTTACATTTATTGCATTTTTCTAAATTGGAAATTAATACGCCGGTCCTTTTTTGTCGCAAACTTTTCGATTACTTTATCGTTAAAGTTCGGTATTGAAGCGATGAACTTTTTTTCTATCGAGAGTGTGGAAAGGGCTGTTAATCTGTCTTCGCGCATTGAATTTCTTAAAAATGTTTTGATCCGTTTTAAAGTTGAAAAACTACGTTCAGCTTCTGCTGTGGTCATTGGCGTAGTCACCAGAATTTGTATCAACTTTTTGGTTTCTGTTAATGTGTCCTCTAAATTATTAGAAATTATAAATTTTAGTAAAGGCACTGCACCTTTTAATGTTCTACACTCGATATTGGAATACAAAACTGACAGTTCTGTTCGCAAACGGTTTTTATCAAAGAAGTTATAAGCTGTACAAGTTAAATCCAATTCATTTTCAGGAAACTTATTATTATATTTTTCGAAATGTTCTGAAGATAAAAGTGTTGCGGCAACTAGATGATTTGTATATGCAAACCGTTCTTTTGCATTGTTTATAATAACATCACAAACTTCTAGACAGGCAATACGGTGATCCTGTTGGCTGTTATTTGGGCGTTTCCTTTTTTGGACACTAGGCGCCGCATTTAAATTTGAAGCTTGATGTATGATAGGGTCTATTTTATTTCGGACATTGTTAATACTTTGCTCAAAATCATGTATAGCTTTCGGTTGGGTCCATGTTCTTTTTTTGAAGATTATTGTACAAAACGTCAACATGTGGCATAATATAATGAAAAACAGTCAGCCAGAAAGTAAAATTTTGATCTTCCAGAATACGTCTAAGTCCTCTTGCTTCCTTGGAAGTAATAGCATTTGACTCTTCTTCTAGTTGCTCCATACACTCAATAATAAAGTCTCTATATTCGTAAACGACATTTACTGTACGAATATTGAAATTCCAGCGTGTAGGGATTGAACGAGGAATATTTTTTCCAACTATTTGATTTAAGACAGCTATTCTTTGAGGTGAATGACTAAAAAATCCAGGTATATCATGTAAATCTCCAAAAAATACGCGTACTTGGGAATTAATAGAACATGCTCTTGACATTATTAGATTCAATTGATGGGCGTAACAGTGCACAAAATGAGCAGTTTCATATTTTCTCTTAATTATTGTTTGCACTCCGCCATGTATCCCACTCATAACAGCTGCTCCGTCATAACTTTGTGCAATGAGCTTATTTTTGTTATTCTTTAATATTGGGTCTAAAACATTCAAAATTGTGTTAGCTAAGGTTTCAGCATCATGTTTTTCTGGAAGCAAAAAAGTCCAAAACCTTTCAACTGGAGCACCGTTTTTTACATAACGAAAAACAATGACCATTTGAAATTTCATAGAAACATCCGTTGTCTCATCAGCTATCACTGCTAAAAATGGGGCTTCATTGATTTCGTTTAAAATCTCCTCAGCGTATACTTCTAGCATGCAATCAAAAATATCATTTTGTATTGTTTTTGAGGTACCTTTGAAAATTGTCGCATTTGTAAGGTGTTCACTAAGTGTTTTATCAAGTTCAGCAGAAAAATTCACTAAACCACGAAAAATTCCAGGGTTATCTGATGTTTCAGATTCATCGTGTCCTCGTAAGGCGAGCTCAAAAGCCCCACAGAATTTTATACAGTCAATTATTTTTGACAAAACATACCTGTTTTTCGTCACCTCTTCATTGTGTTTTTGTATATTTATCCAATAAGCAGAGTCAAGTTGGGCCTGTATATTAAGTTTCCCAAATAATGCAAATCGCATTTCATTGTTCATATGAGTTTGCGTGTTTTCTTGCTTCTTTATTTTTTCACTTAAATGCACTAGATCCCGCACTCCTGTCTCGCGCCACAATTTTTCCTCTTTATCTGCGCCGAATAATGCACACGGAAAACAGAAAAAAGCATTTTTTTCGGAACATCCACAAATCCACTGATTTCGTAGATACATGTCTTTATTAAATTTACGCGTATATGTTTTTCCACGGCTTTTACCGGACACTTCAATATTAAGATCAGGCATAGGACGGCCACGTTCTTTTATAATCAACTGTTGTTGATAGTGAAGTTTTTGAAATTTATTTACACCTAATTTAAATTGAAACTCCATTGTTTTAAACACGCTCGAACAAAACAAATTAAACAAAATTGTAACCTAAGAATTTCTAAACACGGCACAGATGCAACGGTCACGAATAACTGTCGTGAATTGCAGCTCGCAAACACATTTCCGAGGCCGTTAATCAGCCGATTGCCGAAGCACATCGGCTAAGATCGCCGTTTGCCTAATAAATGCATTTTACCGCTGCCAGTGTTTCGGTTGTTATCGACGCGGCTTCACTGGAGCAGCAAATACGTAAAAAGATTGCTTCACTGGAGCACCAAATACGTAAAAAAATTATACGGTTTCACTAGAGGAGTAAATACGTAAAAAAAATAATATTAATCATCGTTGTTGGTGAATTATTATTAACAGTTGATGTTTAATATGATAATATGGCAGATTTGAAATAAAATTATATTAATTATTCTTTAATAATTAAGATTTGCTATGGTTGTTTGGTAGTTCTGCAGCTCAGCAGCACATAAAGAAAAGCCGCCACTGCTTCTTTGCCTGAATATAAATGCATGTTTGTATCAAATTTTCTGCTTGTTTTTCCACTCTGTCGCATAACATGATCATGATTATAGAAAACACCTGAAACAAAATACATCGTATCTTAATATTTACTTCACAATTCATAATAAATGGATATATATCCTACACCTAAATGAAACGCCATTTTCAAAGGCTCTCAGCTCTCATATGCGTATATGTACAATATGCCGATTGGCTGCAGTGAGACCGGTTTATAACAGACGGGTTACAGTGATAGAATAAACAATGAATTTTAATTATCTGGAAATAGAGATATCCATAGCTAAAGCAACAAAGAAAATAATTGACGCTACTCAGACCCCAAGCTACAAAAGCGGATAAAGTGACACAATAGGGAAAAATAACCATCTTGAAATACATGAAAACTAAAGTGTACAAGCCAACAACCTTGAATTGAAGGCTTGCAAGTACTTGTAAACAAAATCGCTTATTACAGTCAACAGTATGAACTCAATATAAACGCAAAGAAGACAAAGCTTATAATCATTAGCAAGAAAAAGATAGCGGAAGGTCAATTATATCTATGTCGACCAAACCCCTGTAGAAAGAGTGACTCACTACAACTACCCCGACACTATAATAAATGAAGAATGAACAATGAACCAAGAGATACGAGGACGCATCGGAAAAGCTAAATCCACCTTCAACCGGATGGGAGCCTTCTTCAAGAGCTACAACCTCTCCTCTTGGTATAGTCGGAGAATATTCTCAAGAATATTCTCGATGTGGAGAATGAACCATATGATGCGCTTAGGGATGTTGTTAAAGATGAAATAGGGCATTAAAAATCATGAAATTATATATAAAATTATGAGATGAAAAAACAGTGTTCTTTATACAGGGTGATTGATTAGTAGGGTAAAGCTAAATAGCTCATCTATAGTAATAGATAGCAATAAAAGTTAATAACAAAAATTTTAGCCACCTTTGAGCTTCACATTACAAAATTAGTTAGAATGTTACAGGGTGTTCGATAACACAGTGGCAGACCTAACTTATGTTTTTCTAAATGGAACACCCTATATTTTATTTTATATTCGAAATCCTTTTAACTTCTCCATCACAAAAATATAAAGGTTTGTAATTTTATACAAGGTATTTACAGTTATAACCAATTTTGTATGAAAATCGTAACAAGTTTAACTCCCTGTATAAATAAAAATAAGCACAACAGCAATGGTCTATTAATGCCATATTTTTTTATTTATTGTCAAAATTTTTAAGAATTATTTATATTGCTAATTTTCTTTATATCAAATACAGGGTGAGTCAAAACGCAAGTACATTATTTTCTCAGTAATGTTAAATGGAAAAAGGTATTTTTTATCATTATTGAAAAGTAAAATTAACGTACTTTAATTTTTATATAACATTCCCTATGCCTAAATTTATTAGTTTTCGAGATATTTTCATTTTTCAGAGCAAATTATTTTAGGTGTTTAAATTTATCTAAATTTTAAGTAAGCCATGACTAAATTGACAATTGAAGATTACCGATTATCAATCCGGTAATCAATGTAACACTGTAGCAAGTAAGAAATAAAAATAATTTATTAGTAATACATTTTACAAACAAAAACATAACCACTACATGCAACATTTTTGAAACAATTAAAAACTATTTTTTTAATGTAAATGCAACAAATAAACAAAGAAAATTAGTAATAAATTTTAAAAAAACACAAAATACAATATTTGTGAAGACAATTAAACACTACTTTTGTATGTAAATGTAACAATGTAACAAATAAAGAACGAAACATAATTTATCAGTAATACATTGTTTGAAAAAATTAGAAGCTACTTTTAATAAAATATTTTTAATATTTAATTACATAAGGTGTTCAAAATTATCTCCTACCACATTTATGTACGCCTAAAAACGATCATTGAATGAGCTACTTACTCTACGGAGCATTTGTAAATTAACACATCGAAATACACTTTGTATTCTATTTTTCATCTCATCCCTTGTTGTTGGAGGTATTTTATAAACTTCCTTATTAACGTAACCCCAAAAAATCAGTTAAGTTTATTAAATTCTGGTGCTTTGGGGGGCCACGCTACTGGTCCATTGAAAAATGAAAATATCTCGAAAACTAATAAATTTAGACATAGGGAATGTTATCTAAAAATTAAAGTACGGTAATGGTACTTTTCAATAGTGATATAAAATACAAGGTGTTCCATTTAAAATTACTGAGAAAATAATGTACTTGCGTTTTGTCTCACCCTGTATTTGATATAAAGAAAATTAGCAATATCGACCATTCTTGAAAATTTTGACGATACGTTAAAAAATATGGCATTAATAAACCATTGTTGTTTTGCTTATTTTTATTTATACAGGGAGTTACTTTTATTGCTATCTATTACTATAGCGGAGCTATTGAGCTTTACCCTACTAATCACTCACCCTGTTTTAAAAAAAAAAATACAAAAACAACAGAAGACACAAAATTTATTTGGTAAAAAAATGAAGTTTTCTTAACAGAAATAATGGATGTGGTGATCTAATCTGAAAAAGATGAGGCATTAGATTCAGAATCTATTTCTATCACTAGCTCATGCTTGTCTTCTGCATTTTAATGTATTGATGGAAAGTTGTGGGATTTTGTTTTTCAGGAGTCGCCAGCTCAGTCATACAGAGTTCAGCAGTACCTAAGCCGGTTTCTTTTAGAGGAGTGGATAAAAACCATAAGAACTGAAACTTCTTTCAGTCGCTGCAGTGGATGAAGGCATGCTTAATATATCAACTGCTGTTTTAGTTAATTTTGTTCCGAAACATGTACCTGTCCACCATATGATTGGGTCATTTTTTCAATAAGTTGCTAAATTACTATAAATTCAGTTCCCTCAACTTGTTCTTCTCTACTTAAATGAACACCATTCTAAATATTTGCACGTTAATATAGCACCAAAACAATAAATACTGACACTGTAAACACCCTAGTTAGTGGTTCATGGGATTCTCCAGCACCGAACCGACTTCGATTTTTGGGGATGTTCTCTAAAATTGCGTGATTCCCCGGCAAGCCAAAGCGAAAAAGCATTTCATGAGCGGAGCGGCAAGTAGGTATTTGGGCTTCAAGAATAATAATGTTTAATATGCAAAAATATTCTAGGTGAATTGGCAAAAACAATATACATATTTTTTAAAGTATAATAATTTGACCCATATCAATTTCTTATTTTTATTTCGGTTTTTGTAAATATAGAAAATTCTCCCCGGGAATTTTCTGGCCGAGAATATTCTCATTGTCGAAGAATATTCTCTGTCTCGAGAATATTCTCTTCTTACATCACTATGCCCTCCTATAGGTCATTCTGCAAGGAAAAATATTTGGAAAGCGAAATCCACGAAGAAGAAAAACATCCTATTTGAAGAACCTGGTTCAACACAACATCTGTGCAGCTTTTCCACGCATCTGCAGGTAAGATAAATATTGTCATGATGATCTGCATCATTCGTCACGGATAGGTACATCAAGAAGAAGTGACGTATGATAAAATGTAACCTGCTTTCTCAATTTTTCAGCTTTTTAGATTTTGGTACTGTTTATTGTGATGGACACAGTAGTTGCTGAATAAAAGAAATAATATAATAGTTTATCTAAAAATGTAAAAACATTTTCAATTTCTTTGCAATCCGAAAATGCAGCAGCAGTATACTCTAGTTAAATCGGAGAGAGCAGGAAGAGTCTATACCGGTTTCGGGGATTTTTTTCCCCTCATCAGTAGTCGCATATCCTCTTCTCTCCAATTCAACCAGATACCTCGCTTTTGGCCTTTCCGGATTGCAAAGAAAGAAATGCCACGGATATCGTAGACATCTACCAAGAAACAAAATAAGTTCTCAATCCAGTAGCACAGAAAACGACAATAAATATCGTTCTCATATCACTAGATTGACAGCAGGTGGAAGTTCTTTGGTTACTACCCCCGTAACTTTCAAAAATTATAAGCCATACGGGTGCCGAAAACGAACATTAAGATGAGAGAATTTTAAATAATTCACGTCCCATCTGCTTAGCGTGGTGAAGTTCCAACGAGATAGCTTTCTAAGTACTCCACAAAAGAGTAAATTATTTAAAAATGTAATAAAAACATTTTCGATTTCTTTGAAATCCGAAAATGCACTAGCATTATACTCTAGTTAAATTGTTAGCATTTTCGGATTGCAAAGAAACTGAAAATGTTTTTACATTTTTAATTCATTTAGTCTTTTGGGGAGTACTTCCCACATAACAATTTCATGTTCTTAGTAGATTCATAGAACATACTTTCCAGAAAAAGTATATACTAAGAATATGCGTAATTACCATTGCGAATGTGCAGAGCACATACTGAGTATATACTACATTACAGTACTTAAACGTTCTATGTATATACTTAGAATGCACTACCGCACTTCTTTTCAGTATATACTAAGAATATACTTTTTAGAACATTCCAAGCACGTGCTATAAACCTTCTATTTATATACTTAGAACGTACTACCGCATATCTTTTTAGTTTATACTAAGAACGTACTTTTTAGAATATTCCAAGGAAGTGCTATAAACCTTCTATTTATATACTTAGCACATAGCTTATATACTGCACATCTTTGTATTAGAAGAATATATTTTTAAGGATATTCTAAGAAAGTGCTATCAAGTGCTATATTGCTCAGAAGTATGTTTTCAGCATCACCTAATCTCATCTTAGGTTCTACTGGTTCTACCAAATACCTATTATATTTACGTATTTTAATGGCAAATGAGAATGTAGTTAATACCTACATTCTGCAATATTACTTAAAAAGTAAGTACATATTTATAAATTTTAGTTATCTATATAAACTATTATATTATAATATTTAGCTAAACTAAACTATGTATGAGTAACTAAAATTTATATACTTACTAGCTGACCCGGCAGACTTCGTACTGCCTCAATAGATAAAAACAAACTGTTGTATACAATAAACTTAAAATTAACAAAAGGAATTCGTAATTAATAAACAAAAATGCTCGATGTGAATGAGGTTTTATTATTATTTTTAATTAATTACACATGATGTTTGAAATAATAAAGTTTAGTTAGAAGTAACAAAATAAAGTTTGTAGTGCAACAGTTACAATCTTAAATTTGTTTATCTTATAATGAATATAACAGCTTTATTATATCTACATTCAAAACAACCATCTATTTATTATTAGGTTCGGGGAGATTCCAAGTCTATAGGTGTTGATTAAATAAAATTAAATTCAATTAAAATTAAATAAAAAGTAAATGAAGTAAATTAAAATTAAATGAAATTGAATAAACGTAAATAAAAATAAAAAAAACTGAATAAAATTAAATACAAATAAATAAAATCATATTAACTTAAATACAATTAAATAAAGTTAAAAAAGAATTAAATAAAAATAATAAATAAATTAAATAAAAGAAAATATAGTCTAATAAAAATAAATAAAATTTAATAAAATGAAATAAAATAAAATAAACAAAAATAAATAAAATACTTAAACTAAATAAAATTAAACAAAATGAATTAAAATTAAATAAAATTTTATAAAATAAACAAAAATAAATAAAATAGTTAAACTAAATAAAATTAAACAAAATGAATTAAAATTAAATAAAATTTTATAATTTGCTGCTTGTTCTTTTCGTGTGCTCAGAATTTTTCTCCTGCTTACGGTTCCGTTTAGAGATATTTTTTGAAAATTTCGCAAAATTAAAAAATTCATATTTTGCCCAATTTGAGTCCCAAAGTTAAACTGTGCCACTTCTCTTCTATGAAATTTGTCGCTCGTTCTTCTTCTGTCCTCAGAATATTCCTACGGCTTGAGATATTGTATTTCGGACACCGATTGTGCTAGACAAAAAATTTTAGTACGGTTCTGCTCGGAATTCAGCAAGGAGTCTACCTACTTAATTTCATATTTTTCACGTCATTATTGTGAGAGTTACGGCGTCATGGGCAACCCCCTAATGACATACGGGTATGAAATATAGACAACAACCTACTCCCAGTACAGTCCAATATACCTGCAAAATTTCATAAAAATCGGTTAAGTCGTTTCGGAGGAGTATGGTAACAAACACTGCGACCGGCGAATTTTTATATAGATGTAAAATATTTAAATGGCTATTAAAAAATAACGGTCTGAGATAAAAAATTGAAAATTTAGGATTGTATGTATCTTTTGCTTCTACATCTCATAAAAATAGTAAAAAACGGTTTTTCCAAAAATTAAAAAAATATATCAGGGGGGGCAACACCCCTTATGACGTACGGGTATGAAACTCCATATTATCCTATTCCCAGACCGCTAGAATATACATGTAAAATTTCATAAAAATCTGTTCAGTCGTTCTCGAGTTATAAATGGTGTAACTAACACAACCTCGACTTTCTTTTATATATATAGATGTAAAATATTTAAATGGCTATTAAAAAATAACGGTCTGAGATAAAAAATTGAAAATTTAGGATTGTATGTATCTTTTGCTTCTACATCTCATAAAAATAGTAAAAAACGGTTTTTCCAAAAATTAAAAAAATATATCAGGGGGGGCAACACCCCTTATGACGTACGGGTATGAAACTCCATATTATCCTATTCCCAGACCGCTAGAATATACATGTAAAATTTCATAAAAATCTGTTCAGTCGTTCTCGAGTTATAAATGGTGTAACTAACACAACCTCGACTTTCTTTTATATATATAGATGTAAAATATTTAAATGGCTATTAAAAAATAACGGTCTGAGATAAAAAATTGAAAATTTAGGATTGTATGTATCTTTTGCTTCTACATCTCATAAAAATAGTAAAAAACGGTTTTTCCAAAAATTAAAAAAATATATCAGGGGGGGCAACACCCCTTATGACGTACGGGTATGAAACTCCATATTATCCTATTCCCAGACCGCTAGAATATACATGTAAAATTTCATAAAAATCTGTTCAGTCGTTCTCGAGTTATAAATGGTGTAACTAACACAACCTCGACTTTCTTTTATATATATAGATGTAAAATATTTAAATGGCTATTAAAAAATAACGGTCTGAGATAAAAAATTGAAAATTTAGGATTGTATGTATCTTTTGCTTCTACATCTCATAAAAATAGTAAAAAACGGTTTTTCCAAAAATTAATAAAATATATCAGGGGGGGCAACACCCCTTATGACGTACGGGTATGAAACTCCATATTATCCTATTCCCAGAC
The DNA here is from genome assembly GCF_917563875.1 of Diabrotica virgifera virgifera. Classification (NCBI taxonomy): domain Eukaryota; kingdom Metazoa; phylum Arthropoda; class Insecta; order Coleoptera; family Chrysomelidae; genus Diabrotica; species Diabrotica virgifera. The sequence continues at coordinate 163,627,062 of NC_065444.1, read as the reverse complement.
GGCTAGAATATACATGTAAAATTTCATAAAAATCTGTTCAGTCGTTCTCGAGTTATAAATGGTGTAACTAACACAACCTCGACTTTCTTTTATATATATAGATGTAAAATATTTAAATGGCTATTAAAAAATAACGGTCTGAGATAAAAAATTGAAAATTTAGGATTGTATGTATCTTTTGCTTCTACATCTCATAAAAATAGTAAAAAACGGTTTTTCCAAAAATTAAAAAAATATATCAGGGGGGGCAACACCCCTTATGACGTACGGGTATGAAACTCCATATTATCCTATTCCCAGACCGCTAGAATATACATGTAAAATTTCATAAAAATCTGTTCAGTCGTTCTCGAGTTATAAATGGTGTAACTAACACAACCTCGACTTTCTTTTATATATATAGATGTAAAATATTTAAATGGCTATTAAAAAATAACGGTCTGAGATAAAAAATTGAAAATTTAGGATTGTATGTATCTTTTGCTTCTACATCTCATAAAAATAGTAAAAAACGGTTTTTCCAAAAATTAAAAAAATATATCAGGGGGGGGCAACACCCCTTATGACGTACTGGTATGAAACTCCATATTATCCTATTCCCAGACCGCTAGAATATACATGTAAAATTTCATAAAAATCTGTTCAGTCGTTCTCGAGTTATAAATGGTGTAACTAACACAACCTCGACTTTCTTTTATATATATATAGATGTAAAATATTTAAATGGCTATTAAAAAATAACGGTCTGAGATAAAAAATTGAAAATTTAGGATTGTATGTATCTTTTGCTTCTACATCTCATAAAAATAGTAAAAAACGGTTTTTCCAAAAATTAAAAAAATATATCAGGGGGGGCAACACCCCTTATGACGTACGGGTATGAAACTCCATATTATCCTATTCCCAGACCGCTAGAATATACATGTAAAATTTCATAAAAATCTGTTCAGTCGTTCTCGAGTTATAAATGGTGTAACTAACACAACCTCGACTTTCTTTTATATATATAGATGTAAAATATTTAAATGGCTATTAAAAAATAACGGTCTGAGATAAAAAATTGAAAATTTAGGATTGTATGTATCTTTTGCTTCTACATCTCATAAAAATAGTAAAAAACGGTTTTTCCAAAAATTAAAAAAATATATCAGGGGGGGCAACACCCCTTATGACGTACGGGTATGAAACTCCATATTATCCTATTCCCAGACCGCTAGAATATACATGTAAAATTTCATAAAAATCTGTTCAGTCGTTCTCGAGTTATAAATGGTGTAACTAACACAACCTCGACTTTCTTTTATATATATAGATATGTACTTACTTATATGTATTTATTAAATAATATTGAGTTATCAAAATAGATTATACCTATTTTGAAGCACCGCAAACAAAATAAAGGAGATTATGTATGTTCTTTAGTCCTATAGTACTTTATCATTAGTCTTCATCCTTAACACTGCATACATACAAATAAATAATGTCACCCAACCCCCTCATCTATGAATAATGTCTATTTTAGATTTCATATTTTACCGTTGTTCAGGTAAGAAATGGTCAGAATAAGACAAAACGGGGATAGTGGGATGGGCGATATGTATTGTGGAATAACACCATCGGTGCACCGGTCGTTATAGTGTTGCCAAACGGAGGGAAATTTCACTTTTTGAGGGAATTTTCAACATAAAAGGTGATACGTAAAGGGAAAAGTTAACTCAAAAGGGAATTTTTGTTCCAGTCCAAATTGTAAAATATTTAAAAAAATCAAAATATTTGAAAATAATTAAACATATCTTCTCAGATTTTGTAAACAGGAGGGAATTTTTTTATAAGAGTGGGAATTTTTAAGGTTGACGGAAAAAGCTTACTCGACGGTTGGCAACACCAAAGCCGTGGGTTTTGCCCTTAGAGGATGGAAAATTTTTTACGTGGGTAAAAAATTTTCCATCCTCTAAGGTTTTGGCCATAGATAAGGGGGTGGTTTGGCATGCTTTGTTTCTGGAATGGCCCGTATTGAATTGAATGTACCTAAATTCAAATTCCAACGATGTAAAAATAGGTACTCATGATAAACTCGAAATGGTAAAGTTATTTCAATTATGAAAACGAATTTTTAATAATAAACGTTAATATACAATTAATGTTTAAACTTTTTTACCATACAACAATTTTGAAATGAAATTCGTCCAATTCTACCTACATACATAAATTTTATTAATTATTCTAAAATATAACGAAGTTGATAATCTACACTCTGGGCCAAAATTAACGGGCCACCTTAAAAATGGGTCATTTTTCATGTCTTATATCTCCTAAACCTGTTGTCCGATTTAAGTGATTTTTTTAATATTTTATAGCCTTGTTCCTTGACAATATCGTTATAATAATATTGTTGTTAAAGAGGTACATTTTCATTGTATACCGGGTGTACGAATCAAACTGTGTTTTTTTCTTAAAGTTTGCATCACCCTGTGGAATATTCTAGTATTTTTAGAACACTTAAACTAAAACCTAACTATGGCCTCATACTTTCTCAACATTTTGTTGTTTGATTGATTCTCTTATGTTGGATAATAAAAAGTTAGGTGCTTTAACAACTAGACATGTTTTTTATCAATAGAGGGTGTTTTTAAAAATTTTTGGAAAAGTTTAAGGGGTAATTCTGCATGAAAAAATAATGACAGTTTGCTTTATAAACTTATGTCCGCAAATGCTTCGTTTCCGAGATAGGGTGTGTTGAAATTTTTCTGACAAACTGATGATTTATTTATTGCTTTAAAACCGGTTGAGATACGCAAATGAAATTTGGTTGGTTTTATGACGTAGTTATTGCATATTTTTTTATATACAATTAAGAATTTAATATTCACCATTGGCGCGCATACGGGTAATATGAGACATCATATTACCGTTATGCGCGCCAATGGTGAATATTAAATGCTTAATTGTATGCCAAAAAATGTGCAATAACTAAGTACTAAAACCCACCAAATTTCATGTGCATGTCTCAATTGGTTTTAAAGTAATAAATAAATCGTCAGTTTGTCAGAAAAATTTCAAGACCCCCCATCTCGGAAACTAAGCATTTGCGGACATAAGTTTATAAAGCAAACTGTCATTATTTTTACATGCAGAATTACCCCTTAAACTTTGCCAAATTTTTTTAAAAGCACCCTGTATTGATAAAAAACATGTCTAATTGTTAAAGCACCTAACTTTTTTATTATCCAACATAAGAGAATCAATCAAACAACAAAATGTTGAGAAAGTATGAGGCTATAGTTAGGTTTTAGTTTAAGTGTTCTAAAAATACTAGAATATTCCACATAGGGTGATGCAAACTTTAAGAAAAAAACACAGTTTGATTCGTACACCCGGTATACAATGAATATGTACCTCTTTAACAACAATATTATTATAACGATATTGTCAAGGAACAAGGCTATAACATATTAAAAAAATCACTTAAATCGGACAACAGGTTTAGGAGATATAAGACATGAAAAATGACCCATTTTTAAGGTGGCCCGTTAATTTTGGCCCAGAGTGTATAAGGCTAATATTATTCATACTTCCTATACATACATATTATTTTTAAGATATTTTAAAAGTATCTACTTATAAGTATGTGTTAAGAATGTACTTATAAGTATGTGCTAAGAATATTCGATAAAGGTATATTCTAAGAATAAACTTTTACGAATATTCCGAGTTACTACGTACACGAATGTACTCAGTATATTCGGTACGAGAATATACTTTAAAGTATATGCAAAGAACATGAAATTTAGAATGTTTTTTAAGGTACATGCTATGCTTGTACTACGCATATACTAAAAAGAATATACTCCGACGAATGTTGGTAGTATATGCTTAGAACATGATACGAACATCATTGTTATGTGGGTTAGGAAGCTTTCTCGTTGGAACTTTACCACGCTGAGCAGATGGGACCTGAATTATTTAAAATTCCCTCATCTTAATGTTCGTTCTCGGCACCCATATGGCCTATAATTTTTGAAAGTCACGGGGGTAGTAACCAGAGAACTTCCACCTGTTGTCAATCTAGTGGTATGGGAACGATATTTATTGTCGTTTCTGTGCTACTTTATTGAGAACCTATATTGTTAATAGTTTATCTATCTGATGAATATGTACTTACTAAATTTTTAGAACAAATGGTTAATTGTGCCAAAGTTTCGTAAAAATAGAACGAATTATCTTCCTTTAGAAGAATAATGCCGAATATCAAGCATGACATTAAAACGAGAAAATGTTTCAGCTACAAAAATTATATAGAACCAAATTTCCAGTAGCTGTATTTAAATGATTCGGAGCATTGTTAAGTGCCAATATATCTTTTTGGATACTATTAATATCGTGAGAAAACCTGTAAATGGAAAGAATCCCAAATAGTTTCCGTATTGAAAATTTTTATTTAGAAAATACACATCAGTTTTGACGATGACCCACTTTGACAAAGGGTCCATTTTTGCTTACTAAATTGATATTTGACTGTATAAAAAAATGGTTGCTTTTATCGATACAGTTGAGGCATACAATGCATTACCTATTTAGTTAATAGTAAAGCAATCCAGATAATATTTTCCATAGAAATGCCTACTTTAAATATAATAACATAATATATGTGGGTTCCCAAACTCTGATTTTGTAGAGTAGATAATTATATAGGTATCGGAAAAGTTAATGCTTCATTATCGTGGATGATATATGGATAAGAAAGGAAATGGAATATCAATAAAATTATATACTAGTAATCAGGCTTGTGGTTAATTTAAGACTTTCATTTTAAGAATATTTATCTTTAATGCTTAACTCTTGCTCTTACTTTCTATAAAATGTTAAATTAACTGCTAAAATGTGTGTGATAATTTGGTATTTAGTAACCACAGACATATAATGCCTAGACTGCGTGCTGCTATCTTAAAATGGGTGATAATTGCGACAGAGATAAATTAGCCTATTAGGTGAGAAGTCTCTTTCTAATCGGAGGAGTTCATTCAATTCGCGACAGTGGGAAAGTGACGCGATCGATAAACCCTACGTCATTGGATAAACCCTGTCGATTAGAAAGAGACTTCCCACCTGATAGGCTCATTTATCTCTGTCGCAATCGTCACACATTTTAAGATAGCAGCAAGCAGTCTAGATATTATATGTGTATGTTAGTAACTAACTAACTACGCTAACTACTAACCTAACTGAAGCAAACATAACCGAACCTATTGTGCAGATTTGAGACTGTAAAGTGGTAAGAAGCTCTAAAATGACTATGATTCAATATAAAGCTAGTTATTATAACTGGCTAGCTGACTTATATCAAAGTACTTAAATCGGGCATTAGGGAATTAAATAATCGTATGCAATAGGGCATTTCAAGACTTTGACGTTTATGTCACCACTGGGAGGCAATTAATACGTGTATTCTTCGCAGGGACAGTCAGGGACTAGTCGACGACAAATGGAGCATGCCATGACTAAAAGTCCGCGATAGGGTCCGCAAACGAACATATTTTATTTGTTTATATTTTTTGACATTGTTTTTCTTAAATTTTTTACCCGTTTAATAGTTTTTTAGTTTTATTTGGCGAACAATTTGTTGTTGATTTTGTGTAGTTTTTAGTTGTAGAAATACTTGATCGACTTTATTTAGTTTTAAGCAGTGAAATTTTCGAAAGTTGTTGGCAGACAATACAGATGTTGCTAAAAGGTACAGTAGTTAGTTATTTAGCATTTTTATAGGATATTTTATAGCTTTATTATTATATTTAACCATTGTTTTTGTCCCTCAGATCATAACTTATTTATAGTTTAGTTGGTTTATGCTTGTAGCACTGATATGGTAGCCGATAAAACTGAACTTCATCACGATTACTTCGTATTCTACACTTTAAAACACAACAGAAATGAAGCATATTATTCTTTTATTATTCTTTCAGTTAAAGTGTTAAATTAATCCTTGTATAAAACAAAATTACAAATAAACTCAATACACCAGGGCGGATCTGTGAAAAAACGTCAATTTTTGGATGTGCGGAGTGGCAAAAAATAGCAAACTTCTATAAATGGTCTACTTTTTGTTCAGAAAATTTTTAAAAATTTTGAACTTTTACAAAAAAATTTAGATTGCAAAATTATTATGCAAAATCTATTATGTCGATTTTAGTGAAATTTGTTGGACGGTTTAACTATGTTGTAAGAATTTTTTAAGCGAACTATGAAGGTTATAAGTGCAACCAAAGTGGTTGAAAAACATTGAATAAAAACGCAGTCTTTTTTGCCCCCTTATTTTCCATTTATTGCTATTTTCCAGAAAGGGTAATACTTTAAGACGTTTTAAACCAGTCGTATATTATACAAAATTTAATTATCTTTATTTTCATTCTGTACGACTTTGTTCTAAATGAATTGTTTAAAGTTATAAGCAATGAAAGTAGAAAAATATCGATATTTTTCGAAATTTTTATATATTTAAATTTTTTTATTAATGCTCCGGGCATATTTGAGAAGGAGTTTCGCGATATAATATAGGAGTGTCAATATATCTTTTTGGATACTATTAATATCGTGAGAAAACCTGTAAATGGAAAGAATCCCAAATAGTTTCCGTATTGAAAATTTTTATTTAGAAAATACACATCAGTTTTGACGATGACCCACTTTGACAAAGGGTCCATTTTTGCTTACTAAATTGATATTTGACTGTATAAAAAAATGGTTGCTTTTATCGATACAGTTGAGGCATACAATGCATTACCTATTTAGTTAATAGTAAAGCAATCCAGATAATATTTTCCATAGAAATGCCTACTTTAAATATAATAACATAATATATGTGGGTTCCCAAACTCTGATTTTGTAGAGTAGATAATTATATAGGTATCGGAAAAGTTAATGCTTCATTATCGTGGATGATATATGGATAAGAAAGGAAATGGAATATCAATAAAATTATATACTAGTAATCAGGCTTGTGGTTAATTTAAGACTTTCATTTTAAGAATATTTATCTTTAATGCTTAACTCTTGCTCTTACTTTCTATAAAATGTTAAATTAACTGCTAAAATGTGTGTGATAATTTGGTATTTAGTAACCACAGACATATAATGCCTAGACTGCGTGCTGCTATCTTAAAATGGGTGATAATTGCGACAGAGATAAATTAGCCTATTAGGTGAGAAGTCTCTTTCTAATCGGAGGAGTTCATTCAATTCGCGACAGTGGGAAAGTGACGCGATCGATAAACCCTACGTCATTGGATAAACCCTGTCGATTAGAAAGAGACTTCCCACCTGATAGGCTCATTTATCTCTGTCGCAATCGTCACACATTTTAAGATAGCAGCAAGCAGTCTAGATATTATATGTGTATGTTAGTAACTAACTAACTACGCTAACTACTAACCTAACTGAAGCAAACATAACCGAACCTATTGTGCAGATTTGAGACTGTAAAGTGGTAAGAAGCTCTAAAATGACTATGATTCAATATAAAGCTAGTTATTATAACTGGCTAGCTGACTTATATCAAAGTACTTAAATCGGGCATTAGGGAATTAAATAATCGTATGCAATAGGGCATTTCAAGACTTTGACGTTTATGTCACCACTGGGAGGCAATTAATACGTGTATTCTTCGCAGGGACAGTCAGGGACTAGTCGACGACAAATGGAGCATGCCATGACTAAAAGTCCGCGATAGGGTCCGCAAACGAACATATTTTATTTGTTTATATTTTTTGACATTGTTTTTCTTAAATTTTTTACCCGTTTAATAGTTTTTTAGTTTTATTTGGCGAACAATTTGTTGTTGATTTTGTGTAGTTTTTAGTTGTAGAAATACTTGATCGACTTTATTTAGTTTTAAGCAGTGAAATTTTCGAAAGTTGTTGGCAGACAATACAGATGTTGCTAAAAGGTACAGTAGTTAGTTATTTAGCATTTTTATAGGATATTTTATAGCTTTATTATTATATTTAACCATTGTTTTTGTCCCTCAGATCATAACTTATTTATAGTTTAGTTGGTTTATGCTTGTAGCACTGATATGGTAGCCGATAAAACTGAACTTCATCACGATTACTTCGTATTCTACACTTTAAAACACAACAGAAATGAAGCATATTATTCTTTTATTATTCTTTCAGTTAAAGTGTTAAATTAATCCTTGTATAAAACAAAATTACAAATAAACTCAATACACCAGGGCGGATCTGTGAAAAAACGTCAATTTTTGGATGTGCGGAGTGGCAAAAAATAGCAAACTTCTATAAATGGTCTACTTTTTGTTCAGAAAATTTTTAAAAATTTTGAACTTTTACAAAAAAATTTAGATTGCAAAATTATTATGCAAAATCTATTATGTCGATTTTAGTGAAATTTGTTGGACGGTTTAACTATGTTGTAAGAATTTTTTAAGCGAACTATGAAGGTTATAAGTGCAACCAAAGTGGTTGAAAAACATTGAATAAAAACGCAGTCTTTTTTGCCCCCTTATTTTCCATTTATTGCTATTTTCCAGAAAGGGTAATACTTTAAGACGTTTTAAACCAGTCGTATATTATACAAAATTTAATTATCTTTATTTTCATTCTGTACGACTTTGTTCTAAATGAATTGTTTAAAGTTATAAGCAATGAAAGTAGAAAAATATCGATATTTTTCGAAATTTTTATATATTTAAATTTTTTTATTAATGCTCCGGGCATATTTGAGAAGGAGTTTCGCGATATAATGTGCTAGAAAGAAGTACCGCAAACAAGTCCAAGAGATCTTGTCAGGAAACGCGGAGGGTAGGCTCACTCTATGTTAATATTTACCTCTATGGTTAATTATTGTTTTTGATAGTAAGGGAAAGTGGGGGCTGGGGGAATAGTACGCAGCGGGCAATCGTGCGCTGAATTGTATTTCAAATTCTGTGAAAGATTTTACGAACTCAACCAGTTCTACTGTTCTACACCTTTCGTCCGATCTCGTGAAAGGTTGACGCCATTATCTTCAGTCCTTGAGTCGACCGTTGCACGCACGTGGACTAAGTGAAATCCGAATATTGAAAACTACAAGAATTTTTCTAGTTTTTCAGCTCCACAAATTAAGACGTCAAATCCGTAGGCTTTATTCAGTTGTTTTGAGCTTACTATTGATTTAAATCATATTGTTTTCCGTACGTTTCGGTGCATCTGTTGGTTTATATGTATGGTTCAGTAGTTTTCCGTTTGTGATGATGTTTGCTATTCAAGGCGTAAAGGGTAATAAGGCGCAGAAGTGCGCACGGTTCCCCCACGAACAATGAAATGGTAAATACTAAAATTACCATTTTATTTCCAGAGGCCACGAAACTACACTAGAAAATCTATGAATCTTACATAGGCTAACGAAGATCTACAAAACCTTCTGTATGCAATCAGAAATGGCGGCAAAAAAATAAGGGAAACGAGAAGAGCTTTCAACATTCCCGAATCGACTTTAAGAAAAAGATGAACATGTTTATGGACGTAAAGGAGCTAAAAAGTAGAATTTGCTACACCTATCTGTTGAAGGTAGAACAGCTATCATGACCGTTTCTGCATGAGTGCTGCAGGTACTTATATTCCACACTGTTTATCTATCTCCCTGGGATAATCCAGAAAATAAAGCACAATCTCGAACATTCGGAAAATCTTACAAGCTCACCAATGAAGATACATTTGGAGGAAACCAAGAAAAAAAGACTTTTAGCGGGCGAGAATCTCAAGAGAAAGAGTAAACAGCAAGCAGCAAGAAAGGCAACTGTTCAAAAATGCTTTGATACAAGAATAAACAGATATCTCGCCAGATAGAAAAAAAACTTAAGGACAAACAAAAAAAGAAGAGAATGCAGAAAAAGCTAACACCTGAGTCGTCTGAGGTAACAGACACTGATTTGTCAGGTATTATCGAAGACGAATTAAATGATGTTAAATTAAGCTTCATTCCAACACCATTAGAAAAAGCAGCTGCACCTAAAGAGACATGTATTTGTTGGGAAGCAGGAAAAAACAATATTTAAAGATTTTTATAAAAACATTTATTAGTGCGCCCATTTCCCAATCACTGCGCATGTTTACCCTCATGGATGGGTAATCGTACGCAAAGGCACTTCTTTCCTTTTTTAATACCATGCTTTTGCACTTTATATTTCTCTAAAACTCATTTTGAATATTCAAAGTATAATAATTAGAGCTTACTGTAACTTTACTGGCCGTTATGATATATTTAAAGAATTTACAACAGAAGTGATTTCTGCTTAAGTGCGCACCATTCCCCCTCTTTCCCTTACTTATAGTGTCACTGTCACTGTCGTACTGCCGACGCACTATTGCCGCAGTGTTGAAAGTTCCCAGAACTTTCGAAAACACAAATATTGATGACGCGCTGATGTCGACTTTTAAATTAAGTGACACAAAAAGGAAAATGTATGTAATTTATTCAATTCAAAAGACACTTTACTGCTGTCAAAAATGTTTGACAAAACAGAATAAATTGCTTTTCGCTTAAATTAAATGTTCAATCTGCCCAGAGGCAGGTCGGTGACAGCTTTAACATTTAATTTAATCGAAAAACTATATTTATTTTTTAAATAAACATTTTTTCCTGTTGTCTGACAGCAGTAAAATGCATTTTGAATTAAATAAATTAGGTACAGTAGGAAAAATGAAAGAATACTCATGAACGAACATATAAAACACGCTGTATTTTCCTGTCACCGTGTCACACAAAAAATTGGCCAGCGCAAGTACATGTAATAATTATTATTACATGTACCTGCGCTGGGCAATTTACTTTTTGACACGGTGACAGGAAAATACAGCGTGTTTTATATGTTCGTTCATGGGTATTCTTTCATTTTTCCGACTGTACATACATTCTTTCTTTTTGTCTCAATTAATTTAATTTAAAAAATTAGACACTCTGTATATATAAGTATGTTAATATTTATATTACTGAATACAGAATTGCATAATGTTTCAAATGAGCTATCACACGACCCCTATTCTCATTTTAAAAAATCATCGATTACGTCGTCACCCCCTGCATGATGGATAACGTCACTAGTATGATATATATAATGTAGTTTAATAATGTATGATATATATAATGTAATGTAATGCTTGTTTGTAATTGGTCCAACATCGGGCAAGTTATGAAATTTTGACACTAATGACATTTATGAACTTTTGACACTATTTGCATTTTATAGGTTAGATATAATTAAGTTATATCAGCGATTTTTTGTGTTTTCTGCGTTATTTCTTTCATTTTTAGACTTTTAGTCTGCATTTATATAGTCGGTTCGCTAAACTCAGACACAACTGGCTAGTGATTTTAGTCGGTAATTTTCTTTGTTTTTGGTCAATTTTGCCAAAATTTGCAAAATTACTAACTATTTAGTAATTATTAACGATTTAGTAATAATTTTTTGCCAATTTTACCAAATTGGCAATATTACTTAGATACTAACATCACTATATAGCCAGTTGTGTCTGCGTTTAGCGAACCGACTATAACAGTTGTTTTAAAACTCTTTAGAGCGGCGTATTAGTATAATATAATATTTATGGATTACCGTAGAATGCCGATATGATCAACAAAAAAGATGATGTAGGGTAAATGCACCAGTAACCGACCATGCACCAGTTACCGACCACTCTTTAAACAAATATTAAAACTAAGAAAATCTTAGAACGTTCAGAAATTATTGCACCGCCCTCGTATACTATGTGGCCTTAGGTATGTAGGGAAATTTCGTTGACTTATCCAAAGCGAGTTTAAAGGAAGTGGGAATTTTAGTGTATTGGCAACACTGCCAATAGGTTAAATCAGTGAGCTTGTAACTAGATGCACATGAAGGTAAGCAATTTTTATCTAATTACATCGAATGTTTTTTTTACTTTTTTAATGTTGAAATATGATATTACTCATTATAAAAGTGTAATAAATACAGTTAACTTGTTATTTTTCTAAATATCTGTAACTAAGTGATTAATTTATGGTGGTCGGTTTATGGTTCACCATTGTAAAACTTTTCCATTAGACGACCAGCTGGTCGCTTTCTGGTTTGGGTTTGTATCCACGGATGATTTGTTAAATAAGCTGTTGCTAGTAGTACGAATAGGGGACTTTAATTTTTATACGTATATCTAATTTCTGTCCAATAAACGACCAGTGGTCGGCTACTGGATCAAAATGGTGGTCATAAATTGGTACCGTAATCAAACTATTTGTTTTAGATGCCTAAAAATTATTCTAAAGACGATTTGGTCAATTCTATATTAATGAAGTTCGTGATGGAGCAAAATACGGGAAACTGAGAGGAAGTATAACATTCCCCATGCCACATTTATGGACAAATTAAAAGAAAAAACATCTTTGGATGCTAGAAAGGGTCCTCCAACTATTCTAACTTCAGATGTAAGTAGGTCTATCTTGTTAGTAAACATGCATTTCTATATAGAATATTATATTGATTTTTGCCTAACCCTTTTCTCGTTTTGTAGGAAGAAAACCTCCTAGTTTGTTGATTGAAGGGCATGGCCAAAAAAGGAATACCGGTTGAACCAAGAAAACTAATTGATGCTGTTCAAGCAAGACTTAATAAAAAAAAAGATCGACGAAAAAGTCCATTTACTCAAGGAAATGGACTACCTGGAAAAAACTGGCTAGATCTTTTTTAAACGACATCCAAGTATTTCACTGCGTAAACCTGAACCTCTTGGTTTAGCAAGAGGGTTGGTAACTGAACGTGCAATTCGTGAATGGCATCATAACTTTTAAACTTATATAATAGAAGAAACTGGAAATAGCAATCTGCTAAAAGATCCTTCCAGAATTCTCAATAGGGATGAATCTTGTTTTCGAACTAACCCAGGAACCTCTTTAGTTATAGGTCCCAAAGGATTTAAAGATCTATATCAGGTTCGAAGTAATGATAAGGAATGTATTATTATTATGGTAATGGTAACATTTACAGCTAGTGGAAATATGGCACCTCCCTGCATCATTTATCCCTATGAAAGGATACCGACAGAAATTAACAGAAACGTAAGTCCTAGCTGGTCATTAGGCAGGTCTAAGTACATACATACTGGAAGAAAAAAGATGAAGAAAAAATACAAAAACAACAAAAGAAAAAAGAAAGATTTGAAAAGAAAACCGAAAAAGAAGAGTTACAAAAAAACAGGCAGCAATACAAGTAACGGATCATCTGAAGAGGAAGATGAATTTGTGGACACACAGGACGATTCATTGGACGATGCAGAATTTTCCGACCTTCTACAATCGAGACCTTCCACTCCACACCTAGAAGAACTTCTTAAAGATGCTGAAGAAAGAAACTTTGCTTTGGTAAAATTTCCTACAGAAGATGGAGGCAAAGAAGCATATTATATAGGTCATGTTGTAAAAATAAAGGAGAACGAAGAAATTTCTCGTTTAAGACAAAGTCAGAAATGTGAAAACAAATTCTTTTTCCCCAATGTTCCTGATAAAGCTGTAATTGAAAAAGGTCAACTTGTATATTAAAACCAACTCTGGTAAGTGGTACGAAGCGTCAACAGTCAACTGCTACATTTGAAGTAAACCTAAAGAACTATCTATAATGTTCGGTAAAATAGTATATAGGTACAGTGTATAATTGACAACAATTCTGTAATGAATTATTTTATAAATTTTTTACTCTAAATAAATGTTTAAAGAATAAAAGGTCTTTTTTAAATGCAATTTTCGCGTGGTCGAATATTGGTGCATAAGTGGTCGAAAACTGGAAAAAGTGGTCGGTTATTGGTGAATTTGTCAAATAATTTTTAATAATTAAAAAACATAGGTTACGTCAAAGATACGTTGTAATATTAAATGTATTTTTAAAGTACATAATAAATACTAATATATGCTAGAAGTTTTACATCCAAAAACTAATTTTTCAATTTAATAATAATTTTTTAATTTCAAAAATCCTAATTTGGTCGGAAATTGGTACATTCACCCTATTTGGTAATTTTTCTAGTGACTCTCTTGGGTGTGTATCTGTCTTTTTAGTTTACTCTTCCTGGTTTAAAAACAAAACATAATTTAAAAATAAAAGTTTACATGTTTCGGGATTTATCTCCAAAATCGCCCGTTCATGAAAAAAATTATTGATTCCAACGTTTAGGTGCTCACTGTAAAAAATTCTGTAACTATTTTATACTGAAATCACATTATGTGTTGCCTACCTCACAACCTCACACTTAAATGAACTATTTTTAATCATCTGTTCTGTAATCTGTTGCTGTTGTAGTTGTAGTTCATCTGAGTAGTTTGTGATGGTTTGTGGCTGATTGGCTATAGGGCTTTTCATCGATTGTCATTTGTTTCGAGCTTCTGTCATGTGTCACATAATATTAATATATCTACGTCATACGTCTGTGGTTTGTATTATTGTATATACCAATAACGTATTTCGTAGATATATTAATATTATGTGACACATGACAGAAGCTCGAAACAAATGACTGTGAATGAAAAGCCCTATTGGACTTTGATTGTGATTTTTGATCTATAAACAAACTAAAGTACCTACTTGAACTTGGGTTTGTTGGAGTTTGGAATGGAAAGAATGAATAATGAATACAAATTGAATCAACCTTAGAATCAACAAGTTACAAGTTTACTGTTTCATTTTTGTGTTTACCGCCAGTGTTTAAAAATCTCATATACCGCTATGCATGGAGTGTTGACCAAATCATCAACTTTAATTAACCTTATAGGTATAATATTATGTCTGAATTTTAATAAATAGGTGTTTGTAGTAAGTAGATTCACATTCACTGTCTATTCACTTTTAGGTACCTCTAAAATGTCTTCACTGGCTTTTAAAACATTAGCTGTAAGTGTACCCAAAGAATTTGTATACCATGTTAAGTTAAATAGGCCAGAGAAGAGAAATGCATTTAATCATCAAATGTGGCTGTAAGTATCAAAATTAAATTTTATTTTATGCTATAATAAAGCAAATGGCAGTACTCTATAGTTTGCTCTGATATCCTTTCACTTTTTGTGAGACTTTTTAATTATTTTTGGTTTGTAAGACTAGTAATTTTAGCCAAGAATCATTCAAATTTGACCCTTTTTATACTTGTTCTGCTAGTCTATAAACAATTTTGCATTTTAAGACCTATTCTTACTTACTTACTTAAGCCGTCCTCTTGTACCTTACGGGGTCGAGACCTATTCTTATACTAAATAATTACCTATCACTGTTTGTTCTATTTGAAGTTATATAGAACTGCTTTATTTCTATTTGTACATTTGTAGTTTACAATTACAATTACTACATTAATTACTTGGAAAATACTCGGCACAAATACAACATAATGGAAAACTAACACACAACATACAAATGTACACTGGAGTTCAACATGGCTGCATCCGATCACTGACAGTATTTATCATTTTAATAGACTGGATCATGACCATGACCAATACAATCAAAAACAAAACAGGAATACGATGGAATGTGTTCAATCAACATGAAGATTTGGAGTTTGCAGATGACATCTGTTTGCTCTCAGAAAAGACTCAACATATGCAGAAAAAAGCCGAAAGAATAGTAAAAGAGGCACAAACAATAGGTATGAACATCAATATCTGGAAAACAAAAATATTGAAAATAATACAGCTAGGGAGATGGGAATATACATAAATGAAAAAGAAATTGAAAATGTAGAAAAAGCAACTACCTAGGAAGTATATTTGATAATAAAGGAAAAATAAATGAAGATGTGGAAAACAGAACTAATAAAGCCCAAATAACATACCATTTGTTAAACAATATATGGAAATCTAGCGAACTATCCAAAAACACGGAAATAAGGATCTTCAACAGTAATGTAAAAAGTGTCTGATATACACTACAAACATATTACTGAGGGACGTAACCTTAGCTATTGAGGAAGAACAAAACAGAAAAAAGAAAATATGGACTAGAGATTGGCTCCAAAGAAGGCATAGTCATGGAGCATCTCAGTGGCGACGTGTGACTTTTTCTAAAGTGTTACCAAAACCAGATGCAAAAAATCTTATTTAAAAAAATGAAGATATGGCTAAATGTATATATCGTCGCCTTAGTACTATAACTTGATAACTCCAAAATTGACGTTTTTGGGATAACTAGTTCACAAGATGTATTTTATTTGCCTCCATATTGTGTAAAAACTTGATAGCTCACTTCAAACGGGTTAAGTATTTATTTATGATTGACGAAAGTTGATAAAACTGAAATGCCACTAATATTCAGTGCTAAAACTTGACAAGAGAAGTTATCAAGCTATTATTTAATCGAAATAATCGTGAATATGACATACACTGAATGCTATAACTAGATAACTCGAGTTATCTAGTTTTAGCACGTGTTTCTCTGAAACCATTGAACTTACCACATAATTGCTATCTGTTTATTCGGTTCATTTTAATGCAAGAATTCGAGAATTGTTAGCAGATCTGGCAACCCCCATGGCAGAGGGCTAATTTTCAACAAAATAATGTTTAAAATATTAGTTGTGTTAAAAAGTTCACTTATATGCGACTTAGCACAACATGCGACATTACCAAATGTTAACATTATGGTAGTGCTAAAAGTTGATAACTTTAATTTTTCATGTTTTTTTCCATATTGGAAAACAAATTTACACCATATTCCTAAATAGATCAGTTGCCAAAAAGTTAAGGAAGAGTATTTTACAGCCGCAGAGTGAATTCCGTATTTACCAACATCATGGTAGCAGCACAAATATCTTTAAAATCTTTAAGCTCGTTTATCTCAAAACTACTAATTTCGAGTTATCAAGTTATAGTATTAAGGCGACGATATAGCTTCAATAATATCATTTTATATATCACTTGAAACTCCCGAAAAAACAGTTGATGTTTCTAGATGTTGGCAACATTTTTTATCTTTTTTGGCAATTAATGTTAACAATTCCCTGTAATTGCCTCAATTGTCAGAGTTGTCGCCCTCAAAATGACCACAAAACGCTAATTCTTAATTGGCCAAAAAACATATGGTATCTATTATGGTTCTTTTCATGAGGATTTTTCAGTGCGTCACAAATGATAGAAAAAAAGGTAAGTCCGTGATAATATACATTTATAACATTTATTCTAACATGACATTTTAGTTAAATCTGACAGTTGTCAAATTTTATTTGCAATTGGGCATAAAAACAAATCAATTGTCTTTATTGCATTTATAAAATGGTATTATCTTTGATTTGTATAGTCTTATAAATTGTACAGATTATATTCGTAGATATATTATTAAATTAGTAAATAAATTTTTTTTTCTATTATAGCGCCATCTATCGACAACTAGAATAATCACCGAACTAGAATAATTACCAAAGTAATCACCGACGTGCCTTTTTTTTGTCATATACAATTTAATGCGTTAGAAAGAAATCGAAAAATTGTGACGCACTGAAAAATGCTCATGAGAAAAAGCATATAAGTGTGTTAAGGATATACGTATCTATTTTTTTAACAAACTCATTATGTTTAGCAATATTTGCTTTAAAAGCTTGGTTAAGAGAACTTTCGATTCTTGTTTTGCCAAACTGAATCAAATTGGGCATACATCTTACATGTAGGTAACGGAGAAATTTCATGTCTCCTTTTTAAAACAATAAGAGCATTCGTGGGTACCTGTTGGCGACTAGTAGTTGACAATTCCTAACCTCACCTAATATAAATAATACCGTTAAAAGATAAATAAACTATGCCAGTCAATAGGAGCAAGAATAGTATCTTACCTTTGAATTCTATCCTACTGCATGGATTTTAATGAAATTTTGGGCATAGCCTCAACTTTATCTCCTAATTCAAAGTCTACCCTATGCCGATGTGTGCTTTTATCTTGGGGGTAGTTCCCACCCCTACTGAGGGGTGGAAAATTTTTTGGTTAAAATAACCACGGAATTCGCTAGAGAACCAAATTTTAAGCAAAAACTGTTCTATATTTTTTTCTTGAAAACTCAATACTTTTTGAGTTATTCGTGGTTGAAAATTGGCCATTTTCATTGAAACAACAACTTTTCGAACGGTTTTTGCGAATATCTTAAAAACTATGAATCTAACTAAGAAAACTATATAAAACACTTTCGTAGGTTATAAAAAACAAAGAGACACTTGCATTCATAAATCTTCTAGTTATAATACAAAAAGAGATATGGTAGGTGAAAAGATTTGTTTTTTGGTACATGCTCAGATTGGTGTATTCAACTTGAAATAACAGAGAAACAGTCGATTTTAGGTGTATATACCTTATGTTAATATACCTTGTACATTTATCTATTAACGATAATATTTATATTATTTTAAAGTGCGCAAACTAACCAAATTTATATCTGGTAACAGGCCTACTGATATACACAGTGGGCCCACGCCGTCGCTCCTTCAAAATTTTCAGACACTAGCCGGTCCTATTGATTTACGATATACTAGTAAATTCTTTTATTGTTATGTAAATATTCTTTTCGGCAAACGACCCGACCTTTTTATGATCTATGATGTTCTATTTCCTCTCGACTTTTGGAGTAAAGTTCTTTTAGCTTAGTATTTATTTCCAGAACATTGAATTTTGTATAAATAGTAGGTTTTTTTGGAATTAGCAGTTCAGTTGTGAATTTGAATACGTCGGTGTACTCTAATATGTATCAGGCGCGGTATATTTTTGAATTTGTAATTATGTAAATAAAGTTTTAGATTTAGTGTAATAAATAAATTAGATATCGCAGTTTGTAAAATAAAAGATATAAATTCAGTGTTTTTCATTTGTTTAGAAGTAAGTTATTAAAAATAAATAAAGTCAACTAAAACTAAACATTAGTGCCTAAAAGATCATAGAAAAGACATTATTCTAACAATACCTTATGTTATTAATTATTTCTCCATTTATCTTTATGACCTTTATGGCTTTCTGTGCTTTCCTCTAGCGCTGACTTAAATACTTCTTCCGAGTATATGTTAAGAAAATAGGCGAAAAGATACAGCCCTGCCGTACTCCTTTCTTGATCTCAATTTTATTGGTCAATGTAGATCCTACTTTCACTTTGGCTGTGAAATACCAATAGAGATATGCTATTGTTCAAATGTATAGTGATATTTAACCATGATATTCCTCCATACTTTTTTTGGAAACTTTTTATTGTTAAGTAGAACTGGTCCTGTTGCAGGCGATTGGCTTATTATTCGTCATCCATTTGTGTAAGTTTCTGGTTCTCGTTTTAGTTTTAATGACTACTTATGTAGCCAGGAATGGTGGCTTTATGTGTCTCCACAGCACAATGGCAGCTCAGCTAATGAAAAATTTTTGGCGTATGTGCCAAGCTACATGGCCCCCAGTGGAGCTTTTTCTACTCTTATATTATATAGGATATATTACTGTATTTGATATAATAATTGTTTTGTTGCAGAGACATCAAAGACTGTTTTAAAAAAATAAGTGATGATGAAAATTGCAGGACTGTTGTTCTGTCTGGAGAAGGAAAATTGTTTACTGCTGGTAAAGTATTTTACATACCTATCTTAAAAATACCCATCTAAATATAATATAAAATATAAAGTAACTAACCTAGAGATTAAATAGATATCTATCTATCTTAGAGATTGCACTTTTCAGTTTATTAAGTACTTTGTCTATATCTGCTCTGCTTAAGGGGCTATCCTAGTGTAAAAGTACGAAATTCATATACTTTTTTGGGAATTTCTAAAATAAAAAGTACTAGCCCATTTATTTTAAAAATTTGCGTGAGCATTTATTCTAAAAAGAAGTACATGTAAAAGAATTTTCATAAAAAACTAGTAAAAATTAAACGATTTATGCGCCATCTACTGGCACCGTGAAAATAAAAACATGGCCCCACTGCTGCAGTGATCGGAACTAATAGAGGTCCTGAAACATAAAAGTTCAAAGTGATTATTGAAATATAAGTTATTTCCTATACCATCAACTAGGATTTTTGAAAAATATTAAAATTTGGGAAAATGAAGTGTTGAATTTTTTTTTAAATTAGCTAAAACATTTTTAGTTGCAAACACCGCCAAATTGACATTTTTTATCCGATCAAAAAATCCCTAGTTGATGGTATAAAAAATAACTTATATTTCAATAATAACTTTGAAATTTTATGTTTCAGGATCTCTATTAGTCCCAATCAGTGGAGCTATGTTTTTATTTGCACGGTGCCAGTAGATGGCGCATAAATCGTTTAATTTTCAATATTTTTTAATGAAATTTGTTTTACATGTACTTCTTTTTATAATAAATGCCCATGCAAATTTTCAAAACAAATGGTAGAGTACTTTTTATTTTAGAAATATCCAAAGAAGTATATGAATTTCGTGCTTTTACACTAGGATAGCCCGTTAAAGTATACCAGCATTGTACTATAACTCAAATTTCAATATATTAAATATTATTTTTAAGTTCTATACAATCCAGAAACATATTATTTCTTCTTCAGGTGCCATCTCTGCTACGGAGGTTGGCAATCATCATAGCTATTTTAATTTTTGAGGCAGTAGCTCTAAATAGTTGTTTTGAGCTGCATCCAAACCATTCTCTCAGGTTCTTCAGCCATAATATGTTTCTGCCGAAACATATTATTGATACCTGACAATGCATACGTTTTAAATTAAGTAATGCCAAAAAAATGTACTGATAACATTTTGTGAATAAAAAAACATTTACTGGTTTGGTTTACTTCTCTTTGTTATCAAAATTGCCAAAAAAATTGATGACAAGTATTATAGATATTCTTTTGAAGCTATTTTCTTGGGGTATCTTAATTAATTTACTATTTTTATTGGGTGTTAACCACAATTTTAGTTTAAAACATGTTTAACATTTCGATTTCCACTTCGTAAATATTTTGGGAAACTTTTCTGAAGTGGATATTGAAATGTCTCTGAAACATACTTAATAATAAAATTGTGGTTAATTCCCAATAAAAATAGTACATTAAGTAGTATAGTTTTGTTAATATTAATAGCATTATCTTTATAGACTTCAATGATTTTTAATTTGGTAACTGTCTGGCTTATATGCTTTTCAAAATGACTGATCTGCCAAGGAAAACATTTAAAAAATTAATGTAAATTTAAAATACTCTAATTATTACAACTTTGTAACATATCGATAAGAATATTTCTCTACTTATACGGTCTTAATATATAATTTATCGCGTCCTTTACTAGTTCTTAAATGGATACACATGTTCGGCCAATTTCCCCTTACAACGAAGCAATCCAATTAACTCGAATATGAGAAAAGTCATTAAATTACTACGCTATTTCCGTTGGCACTTTCTCAACCTTTGACTTGGAGATTGTCACGCTCTTAAAACGAATTTATAATCTCGACCCTCCTAGTTATTTCTTCTTTTTCACACGTTTCCAACCTTCATAAAAACAATTTATCGGCCTAAATTCACACTTGGACAATATAGCTTGGATTCGAAACTGACTCTTAGTTCATTATTATTGCATTTTTATGTTCTACATCCTCTAAAAGCCCTTTATGTTACGACTGCACTAAAAGCTTTTGCTCTGAAATTTAAATTAGAAACGCACAAAATTTAATTTACTTTTCCCCTCTTTATAAAAATCCATAAAAAGCCGATTTCTTATGCGGTTCAGTCAGTTACTTAGTTAGTTACCAGCCAGTCTCAGTCTCAATTCACGGTACGCAATTCTCGTTGTTACGTCCACTATTGACGGTCTGCTTTTATTACGTGAATTATTCATCATTCTCTTATTATCGCGTCCATGTTTGACACTCACAACGCGGTCCAAGTTTACTCACGATTCGCAAGACAGCAAAAAATGT
The DNA here is from genome assembly GCF_917563875.1 of Diabrotica virgifera virgifera. Taxonomy (NCBI): domain Eukaryota; kingdom Metazoa; phylum Arthropoda; class Insecta; order Coleoptera; family Chrysomelidae; genus Diabrotica; species Diabrotica virgifera. The sequence goes on along the minus strand of NC_065444.1, from coordinate 163,605,164 downwards.
ATATATGCTGTGTATTAAATTTAATTATTTTTATTGTACAGTGTTTTAGGCCTGGATCCCTTCTTCTTCTTCTTCTTCTTATAATAGGCCTCTTGGCCTGTTCCTTACCGATTTTGAGCTTGTATTCGTAGCTGTGATGTTGACTGCCAGCTATCTCGCCACCTTTTAAAGGGCCTTCCTATTGGTCTCTTGCCTGTTGGCTTCGAATCCCTGGCTATACGGGCTATTCTCTCGCTGTCCATTCTCGTCACATGCTGATTCCACTCTCGTCGTCTCTGTATTCCCCACAGTACTATATCTTGTATGTTACAGAGATCTCTTATTCTGTCGTTCGGTATTCTGTCTCTCATTGTTTTCCCAGTTATTGACCTGAACGTTCTCATTTCTGATGTTCTCAGTATCCTCTCGGTTTCTGCTGTGTCACATCTTGTTTCTATCGCGTACGTCATGATCGGTCTTACACATGATTTGTATATGCATACTTTCCCTTCCAGCCTCATATCTTTGTTTCTCCAGATGACATCCCTCAAACATCCTGACACGTAATTGGCTTTATTTGCTTGCTTTCGGACGCTCTCTTTAACATCTCCATAACTACATATTTCGACTCCCAGATATTGGAATCTCGAGACTTGTTCAATTAGTTCGTTGTTAATTACTAATTTGCATCTTATGGGTTCCCTTGACACTACCAGGAATTTTGTCTTGGCTGTTGATATTTTCATGTTGTAGTTCTTCGCCACTGTATTGAAAGTTTGTGCCATTCGCTGTAGGTTATCCTCGTTATCGGAGATTAATATTGCGTCGTCAGCATAACGGAGGATTTTTATTTGTTTTTCCGCCATCTTATATCATTTTCCAGTACCTTTAATGTTTTCTATGATTTTGTCCATTACTAAATTAAAAAGCAATGGGCTCAAGCTATCCCCTTGTCTTATTCCCGAGTTGATTTCTACTTCCGATGTTAGTTCATTCTCGACTTTTATTCTGGTTTTGTTCTTCGTATTAATGTCTTTAATTATCCTTATCATCTTGTTGGGCTGATTTTTCTCCTTTAGCAATCTTAGCACATCTTCCAATCTTACACAATCGAATGCAGGTTTATTATATTCCAGTGCTTTCTCAGCAATTTGTCTGGCTATGAATATGGCGTCTATTGGATCCCGCGTATCAAAATAAGTTGATTAATAGCAAGCTGAAAATTTATTAATAGCTTGACGGTGTCTAGTCGGACAAACTTTAATGTAAGGGAACACTGAAACAGGGGAAGTTTTAATTGTGGAACAAGTTACCGGTTTCGAACATCAGACTATGTACTAAAACGTCCCATGTATTTTATCCGACAGAACTTCCAATTCATTTGGTACCCTTTCATTAAACTCTCATACAAAAATCAGATTTCTATTTATCACCAATATAATTCCTGTCATTTGACATGTTCCACGTATCGGACTTATTAAAATGCCCAATATATTTGTCGGACAAACATTTTTTAATATATAAAGTTTGCTATTGAATAAACTTAAAAAGAACCTGCTAGTTTTCACTGCCAGGATGACAAGTTCCACAATTAAAATCAACAATAGAAAAACAGACACTTCTACATACGCACTTCATCTTCTACATCTTAATCATTCTTTTAATGTACAGTTATACAGGATGAGTAGGGAGGAATGTGCCAAACTTTAAGACTGTATAATATACGTAAAAATAATCAAAAATAACTCATATGTTGTTATTCGATTTTCATTTGTTTCCGAGATACGGGATGTTAAAATTTTTCTTACAAACTAACGATTTATTTATTGCTCCAAAACCGTTTGAGGTTTGCAAATGAAATTTGGTGGGTTTTAAGACATGGTTATTGCGCATGTTTTGACACACAATTAAGAATTTTATATTCACCATTGGCGCGCGTACGGGTAAGGATCTGAAATTTTTAAAGAAATAAAAATAGTACGCCAATGAGATATTTCAAATTAAAAATCATTTTTGAATTCCCTGTTCAATTTGTGATAAAAAATCTATCTTCCCACTTTTTCATAAGACGCTTCGTTTTGATGCAAAAAAATTAAATATCTTAACGTATCCAAAGTATTCAAAATCGAAAACTTTGTAAGCGTTAAGATGTTTTATTTTTTGCATGAAAACCAAGCGTCGCATGAAAAAATGGTAAGATAGATTTTTTATCACAAATTAAACGAGGAATTCAAGAAATATTTTTAATTTTAAATATCTCAGTGGCGTACCAATTTTATCTTTAAAAAATTTCAGACTATTACCCGTACGCGCGCCAATGGTGAATATAAAATTCTTAATTGTGTGTCAAAACATGCGCAATAACTATGTCTTAAAACCCACCAAATTTCATTTGCACACCTCAACCGGTTTTAGAGCAATAAATAAATCGTCAGTTTGTAAGAAAAATTTTAACATCCCGTATCTCGGAAACAAATGAAAATAGAATAACAACATATGAGTTATTTTTGATTATTTTTACATATATTATACAGTCTTAAAGTTTGGCACATTCCTCCCCACTCCCCCTGTATATGAGTATATAAAGCTACCTTTATTAGAATCTATTGAAATTAATAAAATGAAAAATAAAGATATAATTCTAAATGACCAACTTGAGACAAATAGCTCCCCACTCCTCAACCTATTCAGTTAGAGACTTTAAAATGCAAACACATCGTAAAATAAATCACTTGAGAAAGGCACTCTGCCGAAACAGCTGTAGTCACATAGTTTAAAAATAAATTTTGCGGAAGTAACGAAAACAAAAGTTTTCAGTGTTTTATTGTTAAATTAAAATCACGTTCCACAATTAAAACATCCCCTACTCCAGTGTTCCCGTACATCAAAGTTTGTCCAACTAGACACCGACAAGCTATTGACAAATTCTCAGCTTGCTATTACTAAACTTTTTTTGCTACGCATAATCCAGGCCTATTTGTAAAAAGTGTTTGTGTTACAAAATAAAACAATTATCTCTATTTATTATTCATTTCAACACCGATTTACACCTTGCTTCGACTCGACCCAGAGTCTTCGTAATCAACCACTACAGAAGCTGGTTCTCTCTTTATGTGAAGAACGAGACATTCACCAAGTCAATTTACAAACTGGTGAAGCGTTCTAAACACTAATTCTTATAAATTATTTTCATTTTGGTATTCATCTCGTTTATTACTCAGGTTCCTCTGTTTTAGGGATTGATTTAAGTAGTTTTATGGAACAGGGAGCTGAAGCTGGACTACACGAGGATCCAGTTCGCAAAGCCAAAGTACTCTTCAAGATCATACAGCTGTATCAAGAAAGTATGAGTTCTTTAGAACTGTGCAAGAAACCTGTATTAGCGGCTATTCATTCTGCCTGTATAGGAGCTGGTGTAGACTTAATTACTGCAGCTGATATTCGGTATTGCACAAAAGATGCATATTTTCAAGTTAAGGAAGTAAGTGCAATTACTGAAAATATTAAGAGCATACAGTAGCGATCAACAGGTAGCAACAAACGAGGTCCAAGATTGCGGCTGTAATTTTGAATATTTTGTCTAGATATTTGGCACACATATTCGTAATATAATAAATAATGGCGGTACAGAGCCCAATTTGAGAAAAATGTTAGTATGTGGAAATTACTATATAACTAAATAAAATATTGCAAAAAGGAGCCTGTACCGCCATTAACCCGCCGTTACACGCGTCTTCTATTGTGACGTGGTTGCACGCGTATGAGCGTCGCCCTCACCTACATCAATTCGACTTATTTCGAGAAAGAATGAATGTCAACATGTATAAATATAAAATGGGTTGTACTCACATATTATAGAAAGACTCGTAAACCAATTTTTTTTATTAATTTAACAAAACAAAAGTAAAAATAATATAGATCAAAAACAAGTTTTCTTAATTTTCAATTTCAGCAAGCCACTGAAGAAATTAACGTTCTTTACGCGAATTGATTTTACTAAAAATACAAATTAAAATTAACAACTGTTCTGAAGCTATTTCTTTGTTTATGTAATTAACTATTAATATTTTGTATTTTGATAACGACGTCCGAGGTGGAATTCGAAACGTCAATAAAATTAATTTTTCAAGTTAAATTGTGAATTATTTCCCAATTAGAATAGGTAAATTTAAAAATGGGTTCTTAACCAGTGGCGCACCTAGAATTTTCCTTTGGGGGGAGGGGGGTTTGCTTGGGCACCGAAAGTTTTTTGTATTATTTGTGAAAGACAAGTTACATTTTCCTACCTTCTTTTATATATATTTCTATATGCTCTGGGTGGGATTTTAACCCCCAAAACTCCCCCCCCCCCCATCGGTGTGCCACTGTTCCTAACCTAATCCAAACAATAATATTTTAATTAAACCTACCAAAATATTAAATAAAAACCTAAAAGTTTCTTTGAGATAACAGAAACGTGATTTCACCCACGGTACACAGAGAACCGGTATGTTCGCACGCATGGAAGGCGAACGCGTGACGTCATATGGGAACCTTAATTTTCATCCGGCAATGATAAATGAAGCGGTAATATTGTTTGAATTTTAAAATTGTGCACCTATCATTGCTTTTTAAATAAGAAATTGTATTTTATATTCTTTTTACTGTCATTTTCCAATATGCATTTAATTTAAACATGAATTTCCGTTGAAAAATAGATTTTAGGTATCTGTTGTCCAATATACATTCACCATAGTATATTAAAAAAATAAAACAGAAATAATATAAACATTCACTTTACTACTGGGTCTGTAAAAATGTTTCACATAAAATTGTGTCTACTTACTGTTATTCTAGATTGTTGAAAAATATTTGACTAAAAATAAAAACTTAACCACAAATCAATTAAGAAATTTGAAGTTTTAGATGAATAGAACCAATTACTTGATGACTTTCAAATTGTATTTACAAAATAGAAAAATGTTGATTTTAAGTTAAACCAGGTTATTAATCTAAAAATTTCAAGTGCGAACATTTTATTAGACTGTAATATACATTAAATATACAGAGTGGGCCAAAGAAAACAGTCCAGCTCGATATTTGGCAGTATTTATTAGATTTTAAGGAAATGACGAAACAGGTCGATTTTTGATCTAATTGGGACACATTTTTACGGTACATACATTTGTCATTTGTCAACCCCCTCCCTTCCACTCCCCACCCCTTATTTTTAAATAGGGAATAGGGGTAGTATGCTAGCTCATTTAAAAGGTTACTCGATTCTCTATTCAGTAATATAAACATAAACATAATTATTTATACAGGGTGTTCAAGAAAAAAATATTTTAATTAAATTAATTGACACAAAAAGAAGAATGTATGTAATTTATTTAATTCAAAATACATTCTACTGCTGTCACAAAACAGAAAAAATTTTTTTTGATAAATAAACATTGTTCTTCGCTTAATTTCAATATTCAAGCTGCCACCTATCTGCCTTTTGGTAGGTTGAAGATTGAATTTAAGCGAAACACAATATTTATTTATCAAATAAACATTTTTCTCTGTTTTCTGTCAGTAGTAGAATGTATTTTGATTTAAATAAATTGCATACATTCTTCTTTTTGTGTCAATTAATTTAATTCAAAATAATTTTTCTTTGGTATAAATATGTTGTTCTGAAGCTATTTTCTTGTGGCATTTTTACAATTTTAACTATTTACAATGTTTATTTACAATAATTATGTCAATGTTAATATTACTGAATAAAGAATTTAATAACATTTCAAATGAGGTAGCACACGACCCGTATTCCCTATTTAAAAATAAGGGGTGGGGTTGACAAATGACAGATGTATGTACTGTAAAAATGTATGCCCCTTAGATTAAAAATCGACTTTTTCCTTAAAATCTAATAAATACTGCCAAATATCGAGGTGGACTGTTTTCTTTGGCCCACTCTGTATATGTACCTATGTATAAAATGTTCGCACTTTAAATTTTTAGATTCCTAACCTGGTTTAATTTTAAATCAATTATGAATATTAATACTATGTATAATACATATTATGTATATTATTAAAAAAACAAATTTGCGGGTAAAGTTTTATTAATAATAATAGAATTAGTATCTATAAATAAAATCATTTTTTAAAATTAGAAAATTTAGATATCTTTTTGTCAAGTGATCTCTGGCAGTTTTTAAAACTTTTTTCTGTTAATATCCCTCATTCTAATATGTTCGTGTTCTGAACATGCATAATATCACCTCAAATGGCATTATAGTCTCGGTTTTAATAAATTACTATAAAACTAATAGTTATATTATAATAGTTTTAAAAATACACAGTTATGCTAATAAACAACAATTTGTAACTAAAATAATATAGAATTACTTCAATCGTTAACAGCTTAATATTTTAAAACCGCCTCAATCTATCCACTTTCAACGCCACCACATACGAAATAATGCATCCAAACAATAAGAAATATCTGTTAGGTTCCCACGTGACGTGCTGCGCGGCCGAAACCAAATTTAGCGACGACAATCGGCATACCGGTTCTCTGTGTACCGTGATTTCACCGTGATTGCACGCGCAGTGAGGAATTCCCTCACCTGAAGAGGGATGTCTCTTCTTTCAACTATCACACAGCACACTCACCGCCTGAAATATTCTATAACTTTTTCATACCCTCTCATGAACCATGCTAAAGGCATTCCTGGGTGCTTAAGGTTATCGTATTAGTTTACACAATTTCATTGCTTATAAACAAATATGGTGAGGGATTCCCTCATAGCGCGTGTAATGGCGGGTTAAGAAGAACAAAAAAATACACTTTCTTCAAATAAACTTTTTTATCCCATGTCTAGATTTTGTGTCACATTGGATCTACTAAAAATCGAGTTTCTTTAAGAGGCTGCAGTAGCGATCAACATGTAGCAACAAACGCGGTCGAATATTGCGGCTGTCACTTTGAATATTTTGTCGAGATATTTGGCACACATATTCGTAATATAATAAAGAATGGCGGTACAGAGCCCAATTTTAGAAATAGATTAGTATGTGGAAATTACTCTGTAATTAAATACAATATTAAAAAAACGAGTCTGTACCGCCATTAAGACGAACAAAAAATACACTTTCTTCAAATAAACTTTTTTATTACATGCCTAGATTTTGTGTCATTTTGGACCTACTAATTTTTTTTATTTCTAACAAGAAATCGAACATATAACTAATAACTTACTAGGCAACATAGAGAAATTGTCACTGTCATTTTGATAAACCTGAGTCAGATTTTCTCTTATCTGTTCTGTTATCTTTATCGATATCTGTTCAGTGCAGTAGTTTTCATTCATTTTAAGAATTCGTTATTGTTGTTTCATAGGAAAGTAGTGTTTATTTATAGTTAGTTTATTATATTTTTGTGTAATAGAAGTAAGTTGTTGGATAATTTGAAAAAATAGATTCTTGTTAATTGTGAGTTATATGTATAAGTATATTTTACGTAAAAATATTTCGAATTCTAATGCGAGTATATAAAGCTAAAGTGACTTTGGCGCTCTATGAACTAAATAAAATAAGACGGCTCTTGTTTCGCTTCACAAAGAAGTGGTTATTTATTATTATTATTTCGTGCAAATACCTATGTTAACATAAAATTTTCACACATTTTAGTTTATTTTTATAAATATTTATTTACTAATAACAAAATTGTTTTCTATTACCTCCATTTTGCGCGCGTATGAGTTAATGTCACATTCAAGTTATGTCAAAAAATTCCGAAGCACTGTCCGAAGTTTCGCAGACCTTACGAAAAAAGGTATGATACTATCCCCCGAAGTTATATTGATGACGCGCTACTGTATATTCATAACAAGAAATCGAACGTGACTGACTTGGCAACATTTCGCGCCTATGAGTATAAAAATTATTGTTTTTGATAGTGTAAATGTCACTGTCAGTGTCGAATTACCAACGCCCTGTTGCCTCACTGTTCAAAGTTCGCAGAACTTTCGAAAAACAAAAATAGTGATGACGCGCTACTGTTTACTCTTAAAAATAAACATTCGTGTTTAGCTTATATTATAGCTCAAGTGACTCAAGTTTCACAAAATATTTTTTTGAATATGTTATAATAATTGTATTCTCTCTTGCATTGTTTATATGTATATTTGAAATATTTCACACTTCATGTATTTTTGCTGAGTTGTTTGTTTTATCATCAACTAGTGATATTGCCCATCACCATGCGACGGTGGATGCAATCAATTGCCCCTACAGTCTTCTTCTTCTTCTTCTTCTTTTATATAGGCAGTACTGCCTGTTTTTCTTCAACGGTGCCTTTCATTCTGCCCCTAAGTTGTCATTCCATCTTTTCCTTGGGCGTCCTATACTTCTCCTGCCTAACGGTGACTTGTCCCTGGCTATTCGTACTATCCTTGATTCAGACATCCTGCTTATGTGCTCATTCCACTCTTCTTTTCTGTTCTTTACCCAGGTATTTATATTGTCTACTCCACATATGCGTCTGATTTCCTCACTTCTTACCCTATCCTGTAGTCCTTTTCCAGCAATCCTTCTTAAGATCTTCATTTCGTTGGTTTCCAGATGTCTTCGTGTTTTGCTTGTATCTGGTCTTGTTTCGGCCGTGTAAGTCATAACTGACTTATATATTCGGGCCTTTGTTTCCAATCTTAGGTGTTTGTTTTTCCAAATTGTGTCGTTTAGGCATCCGGCCGTTCTACTGGCTTTAATTATTTGGTCTTTTACCTCTTCTTCGATATTGTTGTCGGCTGATAGATTAATTCCCAGATATTTGAAAGTCATTACTTGTTGTATAATTTGATTGTCTAACTCCAATTTGCATCTTATTGGTTCTTTGGCAATTACTAAGCTTTTTGTTTTTTGGACTGATATTTTCATATTCATTTCTTTTGCGTTAATGTTGAACTCGTGCAATAATCTTTGTAGGTCGTCTTCGCACTCTGCTACTAACACGGTGTCATCAGCGGAACAGAGTATTTTTATCTCTCTATTGCCCATTTTGTACCCTCTTTTTTTCTTCACTTGTTTTATTATTGCATCCAATATTATGTTAAACAGTAGAGGGCTTAGTGAATCTCCTTGCCGGATTCCTGTGTTTGTTTCTATGGGTTCTGTTATTATTCCATTGACTTTCGTCTCTATTTTATTTCTTACATATATGTTTTCTATCAGTTTTATGATATCCAGTGGTAAATTTTTCTCATATAGAAGGTGTATCACATCTTTTAATTGGATTCTATCAAACGCTTTCTCTAGGTCTATGAAACAGAAAAAGGCTGGTTTGTTATATTCTAATGATTTCTCCGCTATTTGCCTTATCACAAAAACTGCATCGTTACATGATCTTCCACTTCTAAATCCTTGTTGTTCATCCGATATATTTATGCACGCCATTATTTTCTCCATAAGTATTTTTGTTGTGAGTTTCAGTATAGTGCTCAGTAAATTTATCCCTCTATAGTTACTGGGGTCTGCCCTATCACCTTTCTTAAATAACGCTATCATTTGAGTGGTTCTCCATTCTTCTTGAATTCTTCCTGTATTTATTATTTTACTTATAAGGATGTTCAGTTCTTTGTGAAGTCTATCTCCTCCGTACTTTAAAAGTTCATTAGCTATTCCATCTTTCCCAGGAGCTTTTCGATTTTTCATCTTTTTTAAGGCGTTCTTTATATCTTCCTCTTTAATTTCTGTTTTCTCATCCGATTCTAATCGTGGTGTTTCCAGTTCTTTGTGATTAGCTGTTTGATAAAGGTTTTTTAGGTAAGTTGTCCATGTATTTGTATCAATATGTTTTACTTCTATCAATTCCTTCATCTCTGCTCTTTGACCTCTTATCATTTTCCACATTTCCCTTTGCATCCCATAAAAGTCGTGCTCCATCTCTTTTGAAAAAGCTTCCCAATGTTCTGTTTTCTTCCTTCTTACTATTGAGTTTAATTCATTTCGTACTCTTTTATATTCTTCATATGTTTGTCTCGTTCTTTTGGACTTGTATTCTAGGTAGATTTTCTTTTTTTCTTGGCATTTTATTTTTATTTCTTCACAGAACTATGGAGTTCTCCTTTTCTTTCGTATATGTTTACTTATCTTACGTTCTCCAAGTGCTTCCGTTGCTGCCATTTTGATATTATCTCTGATCTTCCTCCAACTTTCTTCTATGTCTTCATCCGGTGTAATGTAGTTTTCATTCAGTACTTTTTGCAATCTTCTCTGGTATAGATCTCGTGTTGACAAGTCTCGTAGCTGTTCTACCTTTATTCTTGTCTCACATTCAACAGGGTCTTCTTTCCTGTTTCTTTGTAGCTCTATTCTGATTTTTCCAAGTACTAGGTTGTGATCGCTTCCAATATTAGCTGCACTTAAACATCGTATGTCTAGTACTTGAGAGTGGTGGATGTTTCTGTTTGTCAATATATAATCAATAACGGATCTGTGTCCTCTTGTATTTTGGAATGTATATTTTTGTTGATCTTTGTGTCTGAAGAACGTATTGTTTATTCGAAATTCGTTCTGAGACCAAAGGTTAATAAGTAGTTCCCCATTTTCATTTTTGTTGTCTTCTAGTGCCTACAGTCACTGTACCCAATTTTTGAAGTTATACTTCTTTAGGCACGAGGGTGAATTTTTACATTCCCCGGCGCATGCACACACCGACAGTATGGTATTAGTCGCTACATCTTTATGTAGCGCAAATAAGGTGTGCGTGAAAAGAATATATTATTAGTGTTTTTAGTAATTATATTTATTATAATTTTTGTGTCTTTGGATTTGTCTTCCTCGGGAATAAGATATTTTACTATAGACCAGGGCGCATCTGTAAAAATATTAGTACATTTGGACGTTGAGAGGTGACTCAAATTTTTTTGCAGAAATTGCTTAAAAATAACTAAAATAATAATATTTGAGTTATCCTCCCTCTCAAAAAGGTCCGGAACATTGTTTAAATAATCAAGATGTCAAAGAATGAAGGAAAAATTCGATTTTTTTCTTCGTTTTTTGATTGTAACTTTAAGAGTATTCATTTCCGAGAAAAGTTGTATTTACATAAAAGTTGTATAATTAAATTTCCTACAATATAGAGTTGGTTGAAAATTTAAAAAATAGTCACCCTTGTTGCAAAATAGCAATAATTGGAAAAAAACTATACAAAAACAAGCATTCGCATTTTACGTTTTTCAACCCTTTATGCTAAACTTAGGACCTTCAAATTTCACCCAGAAAAACTATATGATATAGTTAAACAGTACTGTCAATTTCATTAAGATCGGTTCAATAGATTTTGCAAAATAAATTTGGCAATCCAGCTTTCGCAAAAAAAAATCATTTTTTCAAACTGTTACAGGACTGAAAATAAAGCAGAAAACAAGTTGAATTTTTTTGCTTATAGAAGTGTACTGTACCTTTCATTTGCAATTTGCAAAACTAAAATCGATTAACTACCACGGCGTCAGGAATTTTTTTAAATAAACATTAATTATTGGTGTTGCGCGCAGGACACCGGATAGTTTGCTCTGATTGGGCATTCCAATGACCTTTGATAATTATTGATACATTTTTAATTTTTATTACATTTCGATATAAATAAATAAATTTGTTTATTGCAAAATAAAAACACATACTCTATCCTTTGAAATAACACTTTTTTAGCAAAAACTTTCTTTGTTCATATATTTTAACTTGAGAATAATAGTTTATTATTTTTAAGCATATACACTTGTTTAAACAATATTTCACAAACAATAATAAAATTAGTTTGATTTTTGTGGAATTAAAATATTAAAATACAACAAAATATAGAGTAAGAAAATAATATATTAGATGAAGATTGGAAGAAATTTTGGTGGAAATCAACTTCATGTGAATCGAACACCGCTGTAGCACCAATAATTAATGTTTACTTAAAAAAATTCCTGACGCCGTGGTAGTTAATCGATTTTAATTTTGCAAATTGCAGATGAAAGGTACACTACACTTCTATACGCAAAAAAAATTCAACTTGCTATCTGCTTTATTTTCAGTCCTGTAACATTTTGAAAAAATGAATTGTTTTTGCGAAAGCTGGATTGCAAAATTTGTTGAACCGGTCTTAATGAAATTTACAGTATTGCTTTACTGTATCATAAAGTTTTTCTGGGTAAAACATGAAGGTCATAAGTGTAGCATTAAATGGTTGAAAAACGTAAAATGCGAATACTTGTTTTTGTATGGTTTTTTTCGCAATTATTGCTATTTTGCGAGAAGGGTGACTATTTTTTCAACTTTTAACTAATTCTATATTGTAGGAAATTTAATTACGCAACTTTTATGTCAGTACATCTTTTCTGGGAAATGAATACTTTTAAAGTTATAATCAAAAAACGAAGAAAAAAATCGAATTTTTCCTTCATTTTTTGACATTTTAATTATTTAAACAATGTTCCGGACCTTTTTGAGAGGGAGGATAACTCAAATATTATTACTTGAGTTATTTTCAAGCAATTTCTGCAAAGAAATTTGAGTCACCTCTCAACGTCAATCTCAAAACAGATGGGCCCTGGACTATTATAATAGTAAGTATATTTAAAGTATTTTTGTATACTTCACTTGGTCTATTAAATTTGTCAGTATGTATAAGAAATCTTGTAACCTGTCAAAGCAAAAGGAGTATAGCTCAGTGGTAGAGCGTGTGACCGGAGATCGAGAGGTCCCCGGTTCGAATCCGCGTGTTTTCTAATTTTCAACGAAAACTTTTCGTTTATAAATTCGCAAAGTCTGTATGTTATTGCGTCGCCGCTCCTGTAATACCTAGAACAGATTTACCGATGGGCTCTTATGTAGTTTTGTCTTTTGAATTCAAATCTGAAAACGGCATTTCGATATAAATCTCTGCCCTTGTTTATGTATAATAATAATAATAATAATAATAATAATCTCGATATTTTCTTCCGACACACTAAACGTCATCTGAAATCGTTGCCATTAGTAAGTAGGGTAGTTTTAATCTGAATTTGTTAAGCAAAGCTTAGGATATTTGGTATTTACGATACTTCGTTAATGTCAAACTAAATTTTAAATTAGCTATTAATAAAATATAAATAACATTTTATAGTGAATTTAATTATTATATAAAATAAATAAATACAATTTGAGTATATTTTGAAAGCAATAATGTATTAACAACAAAGGTTTGTACGTGTATACGGCCTCCCCTTTAATGATAAATAGACTGTTCCATTTTTAGGCGAGCGGTAGCAACTCCTAAAATTACGTTATACCGACCACGAAAATCAACTTTAAGATGAATGCTGAATCTGAATATGAAGTTTATTTTTATCTAGACTTGGTGGTACATGTTAAAAAATAAAATTTTATGCAAAAATGCGAAAAATCAATTTTAATGATTTTTCGACTTTACCTCGCTGTATCTTTGGTCGCTGTAAATATTTCCTTTTAAAAATTTTACTGTTATCTTTGAAGTATTTTAATAACAATGTGCTTTATTCAAACTGTTTAAACAAATTAAAAGAGGAGTTGTTAATTTTTAAACATTTTGACGTCAGATTTCGTTAGTTTCATGTTACTTAAAAAAGTTGAGTGACAAATTTTTTAGTTTATAATTTTCACCAACACAGGAATAAAAGTTTTTTGGAAAATTTCAAATCAAAGTATGCAATAAGAAAAAAGTTATGTGACTTTATAGATGAGTGGCACTCTTAAAATAGCGCTTATTTCTCAAGATACTGACCACGGTGTGGTGAATGGCTAAATTTCGTCTAACCTAAGGTTTTGATGGTGCTGAAAACGAAAATAAGGTTTATTTTAAATCATCATTTTCATTTATAACTCTTGCATTTTTAATTTGACGAAGAAAAGTTATTCTTCATAAACAGCTCTTCATAGTCTAAGATTTATGATGCAATCATCACATATAAAATTTTATTAATTTTAGACGAGGTATATAAAAAATATGAATTTTGAGTAAAGTATCCTTATAGTTCACAAGATTTAAATTATAATGATCTATCTATCTATCTAATCAGCCCTAAACATCCATCCTTGGATATAGGCCTCCTCTTCCTTCTTCCATGCCTCTCTATCTTGGGCAATTTGCATCCAATTTGACCTTGTGTGTTTCTTCAGGTCATCCGACCATCGCATCTGTGGCCTTCCCCTTTTTAGTTTGTGGTTCCACGGTCTCCAATGTATAATCAGGTGATAGAATGATATAATTGCAAATTGAAACATAATTTTTAATTCTAAACAACTTTTCGTAATAGTAATTTTCCATATTATGAATTTAAATACGTAAATAAACAAAGTTTTCGTTATGATTTCATTTTCAGCTTGTTTTTTTTTATTTTTGGTATTGTTTTAATAAAAATTTTTGGAAAGTAATAAGTAAAAATTAGTTTAATCTTTAAATAAAATACAAATAACCTGTTGAAAGTATATTTATTTCTAACCTGTTGAAAGTATATTTATTTCGTTGAAATCATATACTAGAAGTATAACTTCTTACGTGCGTACAAAGTACACACACATTCTTTTTTACATCTTTTTGTTTTATCGTATTTCCATCCAATTTTTTCTGACTTCCTCTATTTTTTTCTGACTCCTTCCTATTTTTATGACACCCTCTAATTTCTTCTGACTCCCTTCATGTTTTCTGACTCCCTCAAATCTTTTCTGACTACCTCAATTCTTTTCTGACCCCCTTTTATTTTTACTAACTTCCTCCAATTTATATTTATTATAGATATACCAGGTGGTGAATCGTCAAACGAGCCATAGGCAGTGGCGGATCTAGACATTTGCCTTGGGAGGGGAAATTTGACTTAGGAGGGGACTTCCTACGAAACACCAATCAAAAGACATAAAAAGATAATCCCAAACTACATAAAAGACATAAATAATAACTTATGTGCATTAAGTTTCCTTAATTTTCCTAACCAGCGTGTTTATTGAGTTGAATTTGTCTGTTTGTGGTTTAAGTTCCATGGCAGCTCATATAGTTTTGTTTCAACAATTTTTTTCTTTAATTTTGGACCTTGTTGGGGGGGGGGAATTTCCTCCTTTTCCCTCCCCGTAGATCTGCCACTGGCCATAGGGAACACAATGGGAAATTCTAAATTGTTGAATTCCTGCTTTCCTAATAATTTTACATCAAAAGTCATGAGAAACTATTTGAAGAGAACTGAAATCTCTATTAAAAACGATTATTAGACTTGTCCTACGAATTAAATACATTCCAAAATTGTCTAAAAATATAATGCATTTGCCAGAGTATTATTAGTCCAATCGTGAGAGATTTGACCTCTAGAAATCGTACGAACAGACTGATTTTTTTACGAAATGGAAGGCAGATATCGAGCACTGAATTTTATTTAATCTTGCCCAAGTATACTTTCGCTCCTAGAGCATCTTCAGGGGCATTTCGTCAAGAAAATGAAGATAACCTCGATATTATGATATTAATATTGTTGGCAACTAAGAAGAAAGATGGAGGTAGAATGATTCTACCTAGGTAAATTCTACCTCCATCTTCAAACAATGTAGAATTATACCGGCACTCAAATTTATCTGTTTGTCCTTTGTTTTGTGTATTCGTTAGTTAGTTAATTTAAGTTGCCAACAATATTAATATCATAATAAATGACATTCGAGGATACCTTCATTTTCTTGACGAAATGCCCCTGAAGATACTCTAGGAGCGAAAGTATACTTGGGCAAGATTAAATAAAATTCAGTACTCGATATCTGCCTTTCATTTTGTAAAATTAATATATTCGAGCATTCAACCATTTCCTATTTTATTAAACTAAATTTTGCTGATGATATCAATTTTGAGACCTCAAAAAGATGCAAAAAAGGTTTGCCACTCCTACCCCCGGACTTCCCCTAAAGCCCGGATAAGAATCGTAAAAAATCGCAAAAATCGCACAACTGTTATTTATTTAACAGCTTTACGGAAACTGATTTCATTTGCGGCAAAATGCAAAAATTGCTTACGAAGGCTCCTCCACTCTTCATCTTTAAAATGCTTTTTAATTTTTGTCGATAGGACACTTTAATCAAAATATATCGAATTTTTACCGTCGAATTGTACAAATTGTATTTAAAAAATAATTAAAAATGTATAAACATTTTCAATTTCTTTGCAACACAGCTGCATAATATTCTGGTGAGTGCGGGAAGAGTCTATACCGGTTTAGGAGGTCTTTTCCCCTCATCAGTAGTCACATATCCTCTTCTCTCCGATTTCTCCACGTATCCATACTTTGGGCCCTTCCGAATTATAAATTTTGAAAATCTCAGCAGGTGTAACCAAAGAAAGTATTCCACCTGTTGTCAATCTGGTGGTATGGAAGCGATAATTATTGTCGTTTTCTGTGCTACTTTGATTGATAACTTACTTTGTTTTTCGGTAGATGGCTCTAGTTCATCCGTGACATTTCTTTCTTTGCAATTCGGAAGGGCCCAAAGTATGATACGTGGAGAAATCGGAGAGAAGAGGATATGGGACTACTGATGAGGGGGAAAAGACCTCCGAAACCGGTATAGACTCTTCCTGAACTCTCCGATTTAACCAGAGTATTATGCAGCTGCTGCATTTTCGTGTTGCAAAGAAATTGAAAATTTTTATACATTTTTAATTCATTTACTCCTTTGTAGGAGTATTAAGGAATCTTTCTTGTTGGAACTTTTACCACGCTGAGCAGATGAGTTGTGAATTATTTACAATTCTCTCATCTTAATTTCCTCGGCATCCTGTTTGATTGATAAATTTTGAAAATCTCAGGAGGTGTAACCAAAGAAAGTATTCCACCTGTTGTCAATCTGGTGGTATGGAAGCGATATTTATTGTTGTCTTCTGTGCTACTTTGATTGATAACTTACTTTGTTAAAAAAATAATTGTTTCAGAGAGAACCGTACTTCCTACACAAAAAGTGAGAAGAAACAGTTGTGGGCTAAATTACCTCAGCTACATTTTTTTTAAACATTTGTTTATACGGCATGCAGATTATTTCTAAATCGATGTTTTTCTCCCCCCATCGAGAGGGATTTTAGGGGAAGCCCGGGGGTAAGAGTGGAAAACTTTTTTGCACTTTTTTTGGGGTCCCAAAATTAACATTCACAGCAAAATTCAACTTGTTCGTATACTTTTTGGAGGTCAAATATCTAACGGTTGGATTAATAATACTCTGGCAAATGTATTATATTTTTGCAAAATCTTGGAATGTGTTTAATTCGTAGAGCAATGTTAATAACATTTGTTTTTAATAAAGATTTCAGTCCTCTACAAATAGTTTCTCATGACTTTTGATGTAAAATAATTAGGGAAGCAGGAATTCAATAATTTAGAATTTCCCATTGAGTTTCCTATGGCCCGTTTGACGTTTCACCACCCGATAGATATCAAAAACGAAAGACAATAAATAAATAACGGCACGTGACACTTGCGACAGAAGTGACTACTTATAGCGTGTTATATACTATTGAAAGTTTATGTGTTTATCACTAAAGTATGCTATATTGCTATATTCAACAAAACCCGCTTCGTACGACCTTTCATTAGATAGCGCAAATCAGTTTGGCTGATTTTATCTGCAGATAGGCGATCCATGGAAGGTATTCGGAATTAATTAAGCAAGCAAATATTGCTTATGGCCACGGATAATTGTTAGAAATTCAATCATGAATACGACCCATTTCCTCTTGAATTTTGGCAGTGCCACGGGCTATTTTATTTTTATATAGAGATGATTTAGATGAATTCCAATGATACTCTAATTCTCTTGATTTGATAGTTTTTTCTTCACCCCAACGAAACATTTTTTAAATTAACAAGTTTAAAAATAAAACGATTAATTTTAATTACCAAAACAACAAATCTGACAATTTCTTTGCTAGCTACTTTCATGCCTGTAGCGGTAGCGCGCTTTCACACATGCCAGTGACACTCCCAACGCATGCGCCTACAGCACTCTTTAGCAAGAAAAATCAAATTCTTTGCGATTAGCTAGCATGCCAGGAACTAGCATGCTAATTAACGTACACACGTGCCAGTTTGAGGACAGTAACTGGTACTTGCTAGGTACTGGTATGCCAGTGTGCTAGTAACAGGCATGTGTATCTCCGGCTATATATGTTTGAGGAATCCCTTTTGTGGAACTGGATAAATGACATTTCTCAAGCATTAAATCACATTCATGGTAAATCGTTGGTATATTAGTTCAAAGAAATAAGGAAAAAAATATCCTGTTGGTGACACAACCCCCTCCAGGCCGAAACCAAATTTTTTGAGTAGTATGGACATCTATAATAATAATCTATATGTTTCATGCAACCAATTTTGATGATATACATAGTTATAAACAAATGAAGATCAAAAAACGGTAAATTTTCGCTTTTTTCGTCTATTTCCAAAAAGTTAAGCATTTTAAACAAATTTGAGAGTAAGAAACTCATAAATCGTATAAAGAACTTCAATATGGCGTTCGCGGAATATGTCTATCCTTATTGATTGCCTAGAAAATTGCAAAATAAATCATAAATTTTGAGTTTTTATAAATATTCATAACTTATGTAAAAAATAACTTAGAACCTTCTTATTACACGGAATGCTAAGACTTCTGGTGCTTAAATCATACCCTAAATTTCAAAGCAATTGGACAAATAGTTTAAAAGTTATTTAATTTGTTTATCCCAAATTCATTTTTTTTTGCAACACTATAAGTCAGAAAATGATGAAGTTACAGTAATACTTTGGATAGTTTATGAAAGAAGAAGATTTACACTATTTAATTTAAAAAAACTGACAAAAAATAATTCTAAATATTGCAAAATTATTTTGCAAGAACATGTGAATTAAAAAAAGGGGGGCTAACTTCGTCCCTAATTGTCCTAGGACAATTGTTTTTCTTACTAAATGTGTGTATACAAATTCAGTCTTTCTAACTATGAAAAAATAATTTTCCTACGGGTAACGGTTAAAAAGTTATTCTAATTGTTTATAAGTAAGAAAAAAATCGACATGTTTTTGCAAAATAATTTTACACTGTTTAAAATTACTTTTTGTCATTTTTATTTAATTAAGTTAATACTATAAATCTTCTTCGTTCATAAACTCTCCGAAGTATTACTGTAACCTCATAATTTTCTGACTTATAGCGTTGCAAAAAAAATTAATTTGGGATAAACAAATTAAATAACTTTTAAACTATTTGTCCAATTGCTTTGAAATTTAGGGTATGATTTAAGCACCAGAAGTCTCGGCATTCCGTGTAATAAGTAGGTTCTAAGTTATTTTTTACATAAGTTATGAATATTTATAAAAACTCAAAATGTATGATTTATTTTGCAGTTTTCTAAGCAACCAATAAGGATAGACATATTCCGCGAACGCCATATTGAAGTTTTTTGTACGATTTATGAGTTTCTTACTCTCAAATTTGTTTAAAATGCTTAACTTTTTGGAAATAGACGAAAAAAGCGAAAATTTACCGTTTTTTGATCTTCATTTGTTTATAACTATGTACCTATATCATCAAACTCGGCTGCAGGAAACATATAGGTTGTTAATATACAGCGTGTCTACTTAAGTTGGAAACATGGGAAACTTTTTTATTATTAATTTTACTAAAAAAAGTTATTCTTTATAAAAAGTTCTTCTTTATAAAAAGTTCTGCATGCCACAAAACCTAAGATTCAATCATCAGATATTAAATTTTCTCAATATTACACGAGGTATGTCAAAAAATATGAATTTCGGTCAAGCTTTATTTCTCTCAATATCGAAAATTCTTATGATAAAAAGTTGTTTGGAATTAAAAACTAAGATCAAATATGCAATTACATGCTTCTAATTAAAAAAAATACAACTTTTTTCTCAAATTTATGGATACCCAACATCGTTTTTAATTATTACAAATTTGATAACTCTTTTATTATTCATTTTACGAAAAAAGTTATTCTTCACAAAAAGCTGTGCATGGTCTAAAATCTAAGACACAACCATGATATATCAACTTTTATTAATTTTATACGAGGTTTGTCAAAAAATATGAAATGCGTTTAAGATTATAGTACCTTTATATTTCAATTAGAAGAATGTAATTGCATATTGAGACATAGTTTTAATTCTAAACAACTTTTTTTAATAACCATTTTCAATATTGTGAAAAATAAAGGTACTTTACTCTTGACTGAAATTCATATTTTTTGACATACCTCGTATAAAATTAATTAAATGTGATATCTGATGGTTGCATCTTCGGTCTTAGGATATACAGAGCTTTTTATAAAGAATACCTTTTTTTTCGTAAAAGTAATAATAAAAGAGTTATCTTATGTGTAATAAATAAAAACGAAGTTAAGTATCAATAAATTTGAGAAAAATTTGGAAAATATTTTTTCCAATTAGAAGCATGTAATTGCATACTTGATCTTAGTTTTTATTTTCAACCAACTTTTCATAATAAGAATTTTTGATATTGAGAGAAATAAAGGTACTTTACTCTTGAACGAAGTTCCATACCTCGTATAATATTGACAAAATTTGATATCTGACGATTGAATCTTAGGTTTTAGAGCATGCAGAACTTTTTATAAAGAATAACTTTTTTTCGTAAAATGAATAACAAAAAAGTTTCCCATATGTTTCCAACTTAAGTAGACACGCTGTAGATGTCCATACTACTCAAAAATTTGGTTTTGGCCTGGAGGGGATGTGTTAAGAGAAAAATCTTATTTCTCTGGACTATATAGGAATATGAAACTGTCCAATGTTATGGTACATAGGTACATGGCAACTATTTCGAATTATCCGATTTTGTTACTTAAGCCGAAGTTAAATTCCCCTTAAAACCTTCACTCTTAATTGACTAATCGATCGCTAATTACTGACATTGTTTTATCCAGGTCGAAGTGGGTTTGGCAGCTGACGTTGGTTCTCTCCAAAGATTACCGAAAGTAATTGGCTCTGATAGTTTAACAAGAGAACTATGCTATACAGCAAGAAAAATGCATGCTGATGAAGCTCTTACTTGTGGCTTAGTTTCCAGAGTATTCGGTAATCAAGGAGAGTGAGTAACATTTAATATTAAATAGTTTTATTATTGGTAAAAATAAATTAACATTTTTTTAACACATTTTATTATCTTATAGATTAATACAAGGTGCTATTGACGTAGCTGAAGATATTGCAAAGAAGAGCCCAGTTGCTGTGCAAGCAACAAAACAGAGTTTGATATTTTCTAGGGATCACAGTGTACAAGAAGGTCTTGATCATATAGTGAGTATTTTCATCAATATCCTGTCCAATAAAGGTAGTTGAACATAATTAGTCAATCTGAAAAGGAATAATCTTTAATCAGATAATGATTTTTTTATATACAGAGTGTCCCAAAAGTAGTGGAACGGTCGCATATTTCGCGAACTAAACATCGGATCGAAAAACTGAAAAATACGTGTTTAATCATTTTCAAAAATCTATCCAATGACACTAAACACCAAACCCCACTACACCCCCTGGAGGTGGGGTGGGGGGTAACTTTAAAATCTCAAATGGAAACCCCTAGTTTTTCTTGCAGATTTGGATTCGTTACGTAAAAATAAGGAACTTTTATTCAAGACATTTTTTCGAACTGTGGATAGATGGCACTATAATTGGGAAAAACGATTTATCCTGAAACCATAGGTAAATTATAGAAACGGTCTAATATCTCGAGAAATACACTTCCAAATGAGAAACCAAAAAAGAGGTTTTTAATACTTTTCGAAAACCTATCGAATAACACTAAACATGATCCTCCAATCCACCCCCTGGAGGTGGGGTGGGGGGTAACTTTAAAATCTTAAATAGTAACCCCCACTTTTTATTACAGATTCGGATTAGTCATGAAATATTAAGCAACATTTATTCGAAACATTTTTTAGAATTGTTGATAGATGGCGCTTTAATTGGACAAATACGATTTATTAGCGCCATCTATCAGCCATTTTAAAAAATGTTTCGAATAAATGTTGTTTAATTTTTCATGACGAATTCTAATCTGCAATAAAAAGTGGGGGTTGCTATTAAAGATTTTAAATTTACCCCCCACCCCATCTTCAGGGGGTGGGTTAGAGGGTCATGTTTGGTGTTTATCGATAGGTTTTCAAAAAATATTAGAAACCTGTTTTTTGGTTTCTCATTTGGAAGTGTATTGCTCGAGATATTAGACCATTTCTATAATTTACCTATGGTATCAATATAAATCCTTTTTTCCAATTGTAGCGCCATCTATCAACAGTTCGAAAAAATGTCTTGAATAAAAGTTGCTTACTTTTATGTAACGAATCCAAATCTGTAAGAAAAACTAGGGGTTTCCATTTGAGATTTTAAAGTTACCCCCCACCCCACCTCCAGGGGGTGTAGTGGGGGTTGGTATTTGGTGTCATTGGATAGATTTTTGAAAATGATTGAACACGTATTTTTCAGTTTTTCGGTCCGATGTTTAGTTCGCGAAATATTCGACCGTTCCACTACTTTTGGGACACCCTATATAAACTTTTAATGTTTTCATATACACTCATGATATTTTATCTTTTGACAATTATTGTGACTATTATAGTCTCGTTCGTTTCAATTCTTTTGAATATTGAGCGTATTAGTAAGAGATTGAAACATTTGTATACTGGTTTAGACCAGTTTCGCTGATGTATTAGAGGCTAACGTTCAATGAGTTTATACCCAACTATGTATTGTAAACTTTTTTTGCTTGCCTAAACATGTATGTGTGTCCTCAAACCGCACTACTGCACTACTACTGGAGGTATCATCTCATATATAAACTGTTAAAGTCCTAAAAAGTTTAAGGATTGGACAGTAATGATTCACTAAACTTTCTTGGCTAATAATATATCCTACTTACTACTTCTTCTTATTCAAGTGCCCTGTACGTTGCAAACGTTCGCTTTTAACATGGCAATTCTGATCTTGCTTGCGGCACTTCTGAATGGTTCGACTGATATGAGCCCGAACCACTTTCGCAGATTTTGGAGCCACGAGTGTCTTCTCCTGCCTGGCCCTCGCTTACAGTCTTTTTCTTTTCCGATTTTGTGGATTACCTCTATGTTGGTGACATTTTCGGACCAGGATATACCAAGAATGCGTCGGTACACCCACATTTCGAATGCTTCTAGTTTTTTCGTGAGCGTCCAGGCCTCGACATCATATTGGGACCGTGCAAGTTCGGCAAAGCGACACCTATTTCTACGCTCTGCAACTTTATTCGCACTTTTAATTATATTGGCCAATTATATTAGTCCTGGCTACTGGATAATTGTCAAGGCCATAGTCGTAAAAAATAATAAGAAGAAAAAATAAGATTCAGGTTATGTTATTAAAACGTAAACAATTGTATGTAGTAAATAAAATTTAAAAAAATGTCTTCACATTGACTTTGTTTACTATACATACCACTACAAACCTTAAATTAAAAAAATCCAAACAATATACTCAATCAAATAATATTTTAGTTTCTTTTAATTTCTTTCCCTCTGTGCTTCTGACAATACTCTATCTCTTTCATCTTATTCTCTCATTTTTTCACTTAACATAATCATTTTCTCATTATATCCAAATCACAACCTAGAACCCTTGATCTTTTCGGATATGACATTCTAATATAGGCAATAACCAAAATTTTATTGAATTTCTAACATGTTTTCACTGATTCACTCTGCTTTTCATTAATATTAAAATTAAAAATAAATCTCAGCTATCAATATTTAATAATAAATTTACTCCATCTCAACACTGATCAATAGAATATTCAAATCTAGAATTTCAATAGTTCAATATGTGACATACTTTTTTACATGTAGAGCTTACAATCAAAAGTATTTTTTCCTTTTTGGTTAAAACATGTACATTTCTTTCAGCACAATTTTTCCTAATTTAATATCAGTCTTAATCCATTTAATACTTCACAGAATTTATATTTTTTAATAGTATTTCTATTTTATTTACTAGTCCCCTGAAACATATGCAACTGACCTTATTATCCATTTTCAATAATTTTCAAAATTTAAAATTTCAATAGTTCAATATGCAGCAAACTTTTTACATTCAGACATCACAAATTTAAAAATTGTTCGATTAAGATATGTACATTTTTCAATTCCATTTCCCTCATTTAATATCGGTTCTTTTCCTTTAATACCTCCCATAATTTACATTACAGAACTGTAGATTGGTATTTTCTTATTATATTCATTAGTTCCCTGAAACATATGCAACCAACGATTCCCTTAGTTGCAATTCTTTCAAATTCTACAGATGTTACTCCATTAAAATACCATGTGTTTTTAAAAAAAAATTCTAAATATTTCTAGATAATTTCAGTTACATTTGAAAAACAGTCTATGACGTCACAGCATTTGAGTAGATTTTTGCCTTTGATTTCGGTCCACTAATGAATATATTACAGCCCATTAACCTTTATTTACAAATTAGAATTCACAACAGTTTTAATAGTTGCATATTTCCAATATAACAATTAAAGTTAAATATTAATTCTCTTTGTCAATAATTTTTCGGATGACATTTCAGGCACCAATCTGTCTAATCAGTTGGTTGTAAACCTCTCACCTGATCACAACATCCTTGTGCAATTTCCGAGCAAGGATGACATACATCCACATGTGATATTTATAATCCTAAGACATCGACTTAATGTCGACTACTATATAGCATATAATGTAGCAATAATGTTATTTAGCGCTTTTTACACCTATTGAAGTGGCTAGTTTCAATTACTTGTACACTGGACGTAAGTAACCACATTTTCTATTTTTAACTGTCAAAATTTCACCCCTTTTGCATTTCAATCTAAGTGGTTCACTTATTTCCAGGTTTACACTGATGATGGTCAGTTTGACCGAAAACGTTCTGTACTTCCACTCCCTTGTGGATAAATTTTAAGAA
The DNA here is from genome assembly GCF_917563875.1 of Diabrotica virgifera virgifera. Taxonomy (NCBI): domain Eukaryota; kingdom Metazoa; phylum Arthropoda; class Insecta; order Coleoptera; family Chrysomelidae; genus Diabrotica; species Diabrotica virgifera. The sequence goes on along the minus strand of NC_065444.1, from coordinate 163,580,203 downwards.
TTTTAATAAATTATATACCTACATACAACAGAAGTGTTTACTTCATTCTACGTTGTTAAATAAAATTAGTTATTAAAATGCAGTACTGCAAGCAAAATACAATTAATTAAATTTACCTTTATATAATAATTGCATATCATATCAATATTGTGGAACAACATATAATTTATCTTCTTTAATGACAGAAATGTACGTCAATTTGACAATTTCAATTGACAATATAAATTATTTAAGAAAGTTGCAATATTTCTCCGCTATTCGCGCACGATCGTTTCTCAATTCCCTTCCAAGTACTTGCACACCGTGAATAGTAAGATCGAAAAAATGTAGCATTTAACTAGACGTAGTTTTAGGAGAAGAGATAAATACTACTTACTACTATACTGTATTACATATTTTTTGTCTCCTTTAATCTTCAACCTCGACTCTGAAAGAATATTTATCGAAACTTTGCACGAAACTGAAAAAGGTATTCTACTAAACGAGTACTACCGGCTAAACAACATCAAATATGCAGATGACACCGTAGTATTTGCGGATATGCGGACAACAGAGAAGACCTGCGGGTCCTTATGAACAAAATCACGTATTACAAAATCACTTAAGACAAAGCTTATGATCATTAGCAAGAAAAAGATAACACAAAGTTATCTACCGGGTGGTGAATTGGAACACGGGCCATCGGAAACTCAATGTAAAATTCTAAACTGTTGAATTCCTGCTTCCCTAATTATTTTACATCAAAAGTCATAAGAAACTATTTGTAGAGAATTGAAATCTGTATTGAAAACAACTGTTAATATTGTTCTACGAACAATAATTATTCAGAATTTTGTAAAAATATAATACAATTTTCAGAGAAATACGCCAAAGTTACGCCACACACAGTTCAATAATGTGTATAAGATTGCATTCGGTGACAATGAATTTATTATATTAACAATTTGAACTGCCAATTTCTTTATTTATTTTATCATTTATTGTTTAAAACACAATAAAGTTGATCAAATACCCTCAGTTAAGGAGAAAGTATTAATAATAAAGATATTTTCTTCACTCAATAGTGTGCTCTTCTTTTTCTTCTTCTACGGCACTACAGTCCAAATTGAGCCTTGGCCTCCTTTATTCTTTGCCTCCACCCTTGCCTGTCTGTGGCTGCTCTTCTCCATACACGGACTCCTAAAAGGGCTTGTGCGTCGTTGTTTACTGTGTCTTCCCAGCGCTTTCGTGGCTTCCCAACCGGTCTCTTTCCTTGCATTCTAGCATTCAGTGCTCGTTTTGGTAGCCTATCCTCTCCCATTCTTATCACATGTCCGGTCCACTGCAATCTTTGTATTCTAATGAAGTCTGACAGGGGCGTTTCCTTATAAAGTTGATAAAGCTCGTTGTTGTATCGACTTCTGAAGATTCCGTTTTCCCTCACAGGTCCTAGTATTCTCCTAAGTACTTTCCTTTCGAATGTGTCGAGTTTGTTTTTGGATGTTTCTTTCAGGACCCAGGCTTCACTGCCATAGCATGTTATTGGTCGAATTAGGGTTTTATAGATTCTCATCTTTGTATTTCGGTGGACACTTTTAGACCGAAATATATGGGAGAGGGCAAAATAAGCTCTGTTTGCCTGCGTTATTCTCTTCCGTATTTCTCTATCTTCTGATCCGTCGGCATATATTTCTACTCCCAGGTATGTAAACTTTTCAACCGTTTCAATGTCATCTTCATGTATAATGTTTTCTGGGACTATATTTCTTCTCGTCTGAGTCATTATCTTTGTTTTTTCTGTGTTAATTTCCAGACCTAGCATTTTTGTTTGTGTTTTTAACTCTGCATATGTTTCCTGTGCTCCTGTTGATGTTCTACTCATAATATTAATATCATCAGCATAAGCGGCCAGTTGAACCGTTCGGTTGGTCAGTAGATTTCCTTGTCCAGTTTGCATTTGCCTAACCGCATACTCCAGTGCAAGGTTAAACAATGTTGGGGCCAGCCCATCTCCCTGCTTTAGTCCCTGCGAAATGTTGAAAAAGTCTGTCCGGTGGCTTTGTATTCGTATACATCGGCGTTACAGCTCTTTATGAGCCAAAGACTTCTTCAGAACAATCCTCCATTCGCTCCTGTCTCTGGCAACTCTACTCCATGCTCTAATTTTAATAGATCTTATATATAAAAATCAATTGCTGTTCGTTAGTCTCGCTAAAACTCGAGAATGGCTGGACCGATTTGGCTAATTTTGATGTTGAATTATTTGTGGAAGTTCAGGGAAGGTTGATACGGTTTTATATAGTCATTTGAGAAGCCACCAAAAATTTTACATCTATACAGTCCGTCTAATTTACTTACCGTTGCACGTCATTATTTACGTTAGAGATCTAAGTTGACATTGTTGCCAAGTACAAAAAATTCTTGAATTCATTTTAAATCAAGTACATCACACAAGTTTTGCGGAAGTGGATTATATAGCAAAACAAATTAATATTCAATGTAAATAAATAAAAACTTTAGAAATAGAAAACAAGAATTAAGTTTTAATCTTACGTTAAAGTACATAATAAAAACAGTAAATATAATGAAACAAATACTTATAGTAAAGAATATAAACAAATATGAAGTGTCATCACCGCAACTGTCAAATAAATGTTACCAATTTATGCCAAAATATCACCTTCGTTCGATTATAGTTACAGTGTATTCCGAACAAATGTGTTTCATAAAAACGCTTTATAATCCATTTATACAAATTAAATGAAACATATTGTGTATTTCTTTAAGTTAATATTAATAGAAATCTTTAAATATTATTTCTACGCGTATATCATAAAATATGCCTAGTGGCTGTAACGCCAGTGTACTCGGCAAAGTGATTTTAAAAAAGAACACACCTACCGCCTAAATATTTCGTGTTATTATCATGTGACGTCTCGGGCTATGACGCGGATGACGTGCAACGGTAAGTAAATTAGATGGAGTATATGTATACAGTGTTTGTTGCCATACTCCTCCGAAACGACTTGACCGATTTTTATGAAATTTGGCAGGTGTATTCAACCGGACTGGGAGTAGGTTGTTATCTATATTTCATACCCGTACGTCATAAGGGGGTTACCTATGACGCCATAACTCTCACAATAATCACGTGAAAAATACGAAATTTAGTTGGCAGACTCCTTTCTGAATTCCGAGTAGAACCGTACTAAAATTTTTTCTCTAGCGCAATCCGTGTCCGAATTACAATATCTTAAGCCGTAGAAATATTCTGAGGACAGAAGAAGAACGAGCAACAAATTTCATCGAAGAAAAGTGCAACTGTTTAACTTTTGGACTTAGATTGGACAAAATATGAATTTTTTTCGAAATTTTCAAAAAATATCTCTAAATTGAACTTTTGTGACGAACGGCAAGCAGGAGAAAAGTTCTGAGCACACGATAAGAACAAGCAGCAAATTATAAAGTTTTATTTAATTTTTATTAATTTTGTTTAATTTTATTTAATTTTATTTTTTTTAATTCATTTATTATTTTTATTTAATTTTATTCAGTTTTATTTAATTTTATTTAATGATATTTAATTTTAATTTAATTTTATTTTGATTAATCAACACCTATGTATATAGTTGGACAACCCCGAGCCCAATTATAAATACAGGGTTGTTTTGAATGTAGATAAAATAAAGCTGTTATATTCATTATAAGATGAACAAATTTAAGATTGTAACTGTTGCACTACAAACTTTATTTTGTTACTTCTAACTAAACTTTATTGCCATTAGTGCCATTCGTATTAATCTGGGACTCTCGAATTATTTTTTCTAATGCCAGCTTAAATAAGAGACACGATAAACCATCACCCCATCTTAGTCAATTTTTGCAATGGAAGGGCTTTAAGAAATCGTTTTGGATTTTTACCATGCTCTCTGCTCCTGTGAGTATAAGTTCAATTGATTGGACACGATGAAGTGGTATTTGAAATTCTACCATAGCAAGTAGAAGTTTACCTCTATTAGCCGAGTCGTATATGTGAAGTCCACGAATATGTAGTGGGTGTCGACGCCGAACTCTAGGGTTTTTTGAAGGATCTGCCTCACTGTAAATATCTGGTCCGTTGTTGTTTTATTAGGACGGAAACCGCACTGATATCCTCCGACTATATGTTCGGCGTAGGGAGGAGTCGTTTGTACAATATGTTGGACAACACTTTATATGCCATATTGATTAGAGTGATGCCTCTATAATTATCACACACACCATCATGTCTCCCTTTTTGTATAGAGGACACAGTTCACCCAACTTCCAGAGGTATTTCTTTCTTCTTTCTGTTGCCAAATTGCAGTTATATCAGTTTATGCATGTGTTTCAAGAGGGTGTCGCCACCGTTTTTGAAAAGTTCAGCAGGGAGATTATCTGAACCGGGGGCTTTATTATTTTCTAATATTTTCATAATCGTCTATAGTTGATCTCGTTCTGCGCTACTGGAGCAGGCGCGGACTCAAGGGGGGTCAATGGGGTCTCTTTTTTTAAGAAAGAGATTACCGTTGTAAACAAATAGTGAGTTTTTTGTCCTGTTGATAACTGAATAACTGAAACATACCTAAATATGGCAGAATTCCTTGGAATCGAAAATTATTAAAAGTCTTTGGAACATACATAACAAATGAAAAATTCCCACAATAAATCTGTTTATTACCATCTATTTAATCCAATGTCAGAGACTATTGTCTGTCCCACCTTGACTTTACAGTACACGAACATACGGCAATACAATCCTTATGGGAGTTTTTAGCGCGGCGATGCCGATTTTCTTCAAAAGAATTTTCAATCGAACATTACCAAGGTCCTAAAAATGTAGGTCCCTAAAAATGTTAAATTAAAACTAACCCGTTACAGTCAAGTAAAACAATATTTTTCATTGTTTTTTGTGAGTAATAGTCATTTTCGAAAAGTAATCTCCAATTTTATAATTGATATGCGTAATAACTTTTTTTTGTTAAGAATGTTAGAATATTCAACATTCAAAGTGGATGTTGTTCTATGGTTGTTAATTTATGTATTGACAGTATAGACAGTTCTGAAGTAATGTCAAGAAAAATATAAAATAGATTGTCAGTCAAGTTTAAGTAAAGTTTTATATTGTCCTACCAGGTCCTATAGTTGAGAATAAATAAAGTATAATAATTGTTGATGATCAGTTCACCTAAATTAAATTATAACAAAGAATACTAAATAAGCTTAAAATTATTACTGATGACATTGTATTCAGTAACTCATTGCTTATTTGGAAAATTTGGATCCTCATTGCAGTTTATTGTTATTCTTAATGACTGATTTCCAAGATGAAATTAATGTCATCATTTTAATGCGTTTACACCCTACGACAGTGGCAGAAAAGTGAGAAAGACGGGATTATAGAAAGAAGCTAAAATATATAGTTTAAATGTATTTTAATTATTTCTGTAGGTACCTACGTATTTATTAATCTTTAACATACTTTTGCACTTAAATACATTATTATATAAAAATATAAATGTTTTATACAAAATTATTTTTATTTTGTTCACATACACGGTTATTACACTTCATTACGGTTGTCTTGTCCGACGGTGGTGGGGAGACTTATATTTTTGACTTTACGTCACAAGAGTTTACATTCCCATATTTTTAAATTATTTTCGATCATTGAATGTGTGTTTTGTGTATATATGTGTATTATTCGTGTTATTATGAAATAATAAGACAAATAGTACACATTTTATCTTATACCGGGTGGTGAATCGTAAAAAGGGCCATAGGAAACTCAATGTAAAATTCTGAATTGTTGAATTCCTGCTTCCCTAATTATTCTACATCAAAAGCCATGAGAGAATACTTGTAGAGAATTAAAATCTGTATTAAAATCGAAAGTTAAAATTGTTCTACGATTTAAATGCATTCCAAAATTTTGAAAAATATGATACATTTGCCACAATAGGTATGCGTGTAAAAGTAAGGCCACACGTTACTATTTAACTGACGGTGCTCACACCATTGACTGAATAAAAAAAATCTTTATTATTAATCCTTTCTCCGCAACTGAGGGTATCTTATCAACTGTACAAAAAAAAAAGAAAGAATACCCATGAACGAACATATAAAACACGCTGTATTTTCCTGTCACCGTGTCACAAAGAAAATTGCCCAGCGCAAGTACATGTAATAATTATTATCACATGTACTTGCGCTGGCCAATTTTTTGTGTCACACGGTGAAAGGAAAATACAGCGTGTTTTATATGTTCGTTCATGGGTATTCTTTCATTTTTCCTACTGTATTGTTTTTAAACAATAGATGATAAAATAAAAATATTGACAGTTCAAAAATGTGAACATTATTGCATTGTGTGTGGCCTAAGTTTTGGCTGAAAACTAAAATGTATTACATTTTTACAAAATTTTGGAATATGTTTAATTACGTAGACCAATTTTAACAGTTATTTCCAATACAGATTTCAATCCTCTTCAAATAGTTTCTAATGTCTTTTGATGTAAAATAATTATTAGGGAAGCTGGAATTCAACAGTTCAGAATTTTACATTGAGTTAATGCAAAACTTTGACACATGTCAAAATTCTCAATGTGTTTTAATTGTATTCATTTTTTTCGAATCCTGAGAAAAACTAATAAATATTTTTGAAAAATTTAAACTCAGAATGAAAGACTACATTATTACCGAGGGCTGAAAGTCCCTGAAAACTTCTATAATGTTTATTTTAATAAATTACAGGGCTGAAAATAAAAGAGAAGTGTGATATTTAATTTCAAATATTTCATTCAATAGAATCTGCTTGTTTATTCTAAGGGGCTTTCCGCCCTCGGTAATAATGTAATCTTGCATCCTGCGTTTAAATTTTTCTAAAATACTTGGTTTTCTCAGGATTCGAAAAAATCATATTACGATTCAAATGACAGTAAACTCTCGTGACGTAATCTCACCCTTAATGTTCATTGGTTAGTCGATTTAGGCAACCGTAGTAATGTCTAAGAACCGTGGTTCACATAAAGGTATTTTTCGAAAAAAAAATGTTTTACAACCCCTGACAGCCACAAAATGTCAATAATATTAATTCCTAAGTTTTTAATAGTTATCCTATAGAAAAAAGTATGTTTGCTTAAAACCTGTTTCTGATAAAATTTGGCATCACTGTTGGTCATAAGAAGCTGTACTGTAAAGTCAAGGTGGGACGCACAATAGATAAAAATAGTAATTGCCGCTGCTATGTTATGGTAATTTGTTTTCTAGAAAGGTTTGTATTGTTGACTGCAATAAAGTAAGCCGGTGGTCTCCAATAGAGGCTGTAGGCTGCGTACAGCATCACGCCGTAGGAAAATTATTCATTTTCATTACTTTTAATAAAAAAAGGATAAAAAATGAATAACCATTTTCAATTTCGTTGCAAAACGAAAATACAGCCGAACCATATTCCAGTCCAATCAGAGAGTGCTGCAAGCACCTCTACCGGTTTCGAAACTTATTAGTCTCTCATCAGGAGGCACATATGCTGCTCTCCCTGATCCAACCAAAACAAACCCCAGCGTGCAGTCCCGAATTGCAACGAACGAAATGGCATAGATGCCCTAGCGGCAACTGCTAGCAAAAGACTAAGTTTTCACTCTAATGGCACATAACATATCCCACCAGAATGAAAACCAGAGAAGGTTCCCATTGTTTTCATTCTGGTGGGATATGTTATGTGCCATTAGAGTGAAAACTTAGTCTTTTTAAAAAAAGGATACTTTAAAGGTCAAAACTGTCTTATTTTCTAAAATTGTAATTCTAAAACAAAGAGCCCGAATAAGAGCCACTTTTAGAAGGATGTCCAAAGTATCATGTAACAGAGACTTAAAATTGTCATTAAGGATCCACCTACGTTTCTTGGTCTTACTGTATGATGTCGAGTCTTGGACTGTGAATAAAATCGATCTAAATCGCCTTGAAAGGCTCTTGAGATGTGATGCTATAGAAGAATTTTAATAGTTTCTTGGGAGGAGAAGATTCATAACTCCACAATACTAGAACGTCTCAGCAAGACTACTGCGATTATAAAAACTATCAAGAAGAGAAAGCTGGAGTATTTCGGACATGTAGTGAAAGGTCCCAAATATAGATTGCTACAAAATATTATGCAAGTGAGAATAGCAGGCAAACGCAGTCCAGGACGACGAAGAACTTCATGGTTGATTAGGGTGGCAGTGAATAAACTTAAGATAGCTATGACGGTAACCACCTCTCTGAAAGGATATGGTACATGAAGAAGAAGAAAATAACAGCCCATCCCGAAAAAGAATCCTGCATACGCCAGTGACCAGAAATTTTTTATTTCATTGCCCCCACCTTGCAAGGTTGCTGGATCCGCCGTTGTGCTGGAGTCTCTTATAATATGCTTCATTTTTTTGTTGGTTAATATATCTACACTCTTCGTCGAACCAATCTTCGTTTATTTTGGTCTTGATAGGTTTTAATGCAGTTTCAGCCGCTGTGTGCTATGTGTATAGCTTCTTTACATTTAGTTCAATACTTAAATTTTCTTCGATTTTTGGTAACGCTTCGTTTAAGATTTTCATGTAATTAGTTCTAGCAGTTTCAGATTTTAGCACCTCAGTATTATTTTGTGGATTTCGTGCTGTGACCTTTTTTAGCGTTTGATATGCGTGCTCTGAGTTTTGCAATGGCTAAAATCCCTGAATTTAAGTTGAAAATTTATGGAGAATCCGCCGTATTCATCAGATTTGACCCCTAGCGACTTTTATGTTTCAATACGTAAAAAAAATCATGCGTGGAATGTGTTTTTCATCCAATGATGAGGTCATAATAGCTGTGGAAGCGTATTTTGCAGCCTTTCCAGGTTCTCGGTTCAGGGACGGAATTTATAAATTCTAATCTTGTTGGAACAAGTGCATTGATGTTCAGGGAGACTATACTGAATATTAAAGTGTATTTGTAACCATAAAATTGTCTTTTTCTTATCGAACCGTAATACTTATTGAACAGTATATATGTTATGGTGCTTCTCAGAGGCTTTTTTCAGTGCGACACAAGTGAAAGAAAAAAAGGTACGTCAGTGATACATACACATTTATAACATTTACTCCAGTTGTTATTAAATGGCGCTATAATTGGAAAAGAAATAATTTAGATATTTACCCATTATCTACCTATTACAAATCTATACGACTATCATTTAAAGTTCTTCTCAGTCTTTCAGTGTCTCATTAATGACGTAATATACGGTTTTAAGAATGTAGAGAATCATAGCATGATATTTTAGTTAAATCTGAGAGTTGTCAGAATCGTAATCGTAATTTGGTATAATCAATTGTGTTTATTTCATTTATAAAAAGGTATGTTCTTTGATTTGTATAGTCCCATAAATTGTACAGATTATAGTCGTGTAGATAATCCGTAAATCATTTTTTGTTCGAATATAGCGCCATCTATCAATAATTAGAATAAATGTTATAAATGACTTTAATTACAGACGTACCTTTTTTATGTCACTTCCAACAATGCGTTAAAAAGAAATCGAAAAACTGTGACGCACTGAAGGATGCCTCTGAGAAGGAGTATACTAATTTAATATATTTTTTCAGAAATTCCTCAATCAATTAAATCTCCAAAGCGAGGACATCGTCAAAGCAGCTACTGCTCAGTTAACAAAAGATCCTAATGTAGTGTTTTCCAAACTATAATTGAAGGAAACAAACTGCCTAATCAAAGTCCGAAGAGATGCTGGTCAAAGAAAAATACAATAATTATATATGTATAATATTTTAATAAGATTTGTATGAAAAATATATAAAATAATTGTAACCAAGGGTGAAGAGAATAAAATTCCCAATATACAGGGTGTCCTGAAAAGATTGGTCATAAATTATACCACAGATTCTGGGGTCAAAAATAGGTTGATTGAACCTCACTTACCTATATACAATAGTGCACACAAAAAAAGTTACAGCCCTTTGAAGTTACAAAATGAAAATCGATTTTTTTTTCATATATCGAAAACTTTTAACGATTTTTTATTAAAAATGGACATGTGGCATTCTTATGGCAGCAACATCTTAAAAAAATTAAAGTGCAATTTGTGCACCCCATCAACATTTTATGGGGGTTTTGTTCCCTTAAACCCCCAAACTTTTGTGTACGTTCCAACTAAATTATTATTGTGGCATCGTTAGTTAAACACAATGTTTTTAAAACTTTTTTACCTCCTAGTACTTTTTCGATAAGCCAGTGTTTATCGAGATATTTTGAATATTTGTCGTATCCACCACATATTTGTATACGGTTAAGTACGATTATAGAAATCTGTTAATAATCTGAAAATTTATTTATAATTTACATTTTTAGGTATATTTTGAAAAAGAAGCCAAATATCGATAAAAGGGGACTTATCAAAAAAAGACTAAGGGGCAAAAAGTTTTAAAAACACTGTGTTTAACTAATGGTACCACAATAATAGTTTAATTGTAACGTACACAAACATTTGGGGGGTTTAAAGTAACAAAACCCCCATACAATTTTTATGTAAATATATTAAAAACGAAGCCGCATCTCGTTAAAAACTGGCTTATCGAAAAAATACTAAGAGGCAAAAAAGTTTTAAAAACGTTGTGTTTTTAACTAATGGAACCACAATAATGAATTAATTGGAACGTACACAAAAGTTTGGGGGGGGGGGGTTAAGGGAACAAAACCCCCATACAATTTTTATGGGGTGGACAAATTTCACTATAATTTTGTTTTAAGATGTTCCTTTCATAAAAATGATACATGTCCATTTTCAATAAAAAAATCTCTATAGTTTTCGATATATTGAAAAAAATCGATTTTTATTTTGTAACTTCAAAGGGCTGTAACTTTTTTTATGAGCACATTTGTACTAGGGTAAGTTAGGTTCAATCGAACTATTTTTGACCCCAGAATGTGTGGTATAATTTATGGCCAATCTTTTCGGGACACCCTGTATATACAGTAAAACCTGTTTCAACGGTCTGTCAAAAGCGGCCATCTGTACGAACGGCTAGTTTTAAAATTTCCCAAACCGATATGTAGATTTCCTTATTTATGATCTGCTATTTACGGCCACTATAATAAGACGGACGCGACCAAATCATCTCAAATTTTTAAAGCCCATTTCATAGAAATTTACCAGTTAAATCAGTCAAAATATGTTTGTCTATTTATTGATGGAAATACACAATTCCGCGATATGCGATAAAATAACCATTGGCCTACCCAAAACGTACGCCTATGACCGGTAGTATACCTTGTTTTTAAGCCCGGAAGAGTAAACTAAAAAGACAGATTCACGCCCAAGAAAGTCACTGGAAAAATCACCAAATACATCTTCTTTTTTGGTTGACCATGTCGGCCTCCGACGGTAATCCATAAACTATTATATTGAACTAATACGTCGCTAAAAAGTTCTAAAAACAACTGTCTTTTATATAAAACCATACTAAGAATTAAAGGAATAACACAGAAAATACAATAAATCGCCGATATAACTTAATTTCCCTATGAAATGCCAATAGTGTCAAAATTTCATAAATGTCAAAATTTCATAACAGTGGAGTAAACTTGCCTGAGGTTGGACCAGTTACAAACAAGCATTACGGCGCGCTAAATTTGAATTACTCCTCCTGGTTTAGAAACAGCATAGAAATTCGCAATTGATAAAATCGATTCATCTTTGGAAGATAAATAAATGTACCAGTTTTCGTTTTTCTAAATAGTTGTTTTTTTATTTCATTTTCAAATTCAAAAAACGAAAAACTTTCAAATCGATTTTTCTAGAATCATATCGACTTAGAGCAAGAGTACCTTTTAGTATTAGAATACCTCAGAGTTTAATCCAGTGTCAAAAATTAATACTCAAAAGTTAAAGACAAAAAAGTTATGGAATAAAATGACCGTTGCCCTACCCAAAACGTACGCCTATAACCGGTACCAGAAATTCGCAATTGATGGAATCGATTTATCTCTGGAAGATAAATATCCGTACCAGTTTTCGTTTTTCTTAATAGGGCTTTTCATTCAGTCATTTGTTTCGAGCTTCTGTCAAATGTATAATCCGTGCATATTAATATTATACACAGACTATACAACATATGACGGAAGCTCGAAACAAATGACAATCGATGAAAAGCCCTATAGAAGCGTTCTGGAGCTGTTTTAAAAAAAAAACTAATTGCAAGACGCCATAATTGGGATTAAATATTATCTGAGGAACCTCCGGTCTTTGTTTGTCGGGAGAGTTTTTGGACACCCTGTATACAGGGTGGTGAATCGTAAAACGGGTCATAGGAAACTCAAAGTAAAATTCTAAACTGTTAAATTACTGCTTCCCTAATTATTTTACATCAAAAGTCATCAAAAGCTATTTGTAGAGGATTAAAATCTGTATCAAAAACAAAAGTTAAAATTGTTCTACGATTTGAACACATGAAAATTTTGAAAATAGTACGCCAATTGAAAAAAAGACATATTTCTCACGAGCGCAGAAATTTGTTGGCACGAGGCGAGGGCCGCAAATCAAGCGAGGGACAAATATGTCATTTTCTCATGTGTTGTACACTGTACTTTTTCTATGGATGCGGTTTTGTCAAGAGTTCAAAATTAAATAATTTAGGTGCTTTTACCTATATTATATACATAAATTGAAATAAAATACATATACATGTAGGTATTTAATATTCTTAAAATTTATATACTTCAAAATATTTATTTAAAATTCTTAACAGTTATTTTCGAACAGTTTTGAAAGGTAATTCCTGGTAAGTTTTGCTCCAATACATTTTATTTGACAACATTAATTGTGTTTGTATTGTGCATGTTACCATGGAAACGGCTATCATATATGGAAAACCGTACGAGAACCCGTGAGAAAAAATATTTCTCACTGCAATGGCCGACTTTTCTCACTGCATGAGAAATTGTTCGATTTGAATGTATGTAAGTACTGCGAGAAGTTGCACATTGTATAGCATCCATAGAAAAATATACATTTGCCACAGTATAGGTATGTGTCTAAAAGTTAGACCACATGTTACTATTTAACTGACAGGGCCGCATACTATTGACTGAATAAAACATCTTTATTATTAATACTTTCTCCTCAACTGAGGGTATCTTATCAACTTTACTATTTTTAAAGAATAAATGATAAAATTAAAAATATTGACAGTTCAAATATTGTAAATATTTATAATAACTTCATTTTGAACGAATGCAACCGTTCTACACATTATTGCACTGTGTGTGGCCTAACTTTGGCGTGATACTCTGAAGAATGTATTATATTTTTACAAAATTTTGGAATATGTTTAAGTCGTAGAACAGTTTTAACAGTTGTTTTCAATACAGATCAATCCTCTACAAATAGTTTCTTATGTCTTTTAAGTAAAACAATTAGGGAAGCAGGAATTTAACAGTTTAGAATTTTACATTGAATTTCCTATGGCCCGTTTTCCAATTCACCACATGGTATACATTCCCAATACATGTTTATTTTTTAAGCAGACTGATAAAGAATCTTCTAAGCAGACTGATAAGGAAGAGTGTTAAAAGTTGGAGTGAACACAAGTTGATTTGCGCTCTGGTGGAAAAAGTTGTTTTAGTACGGAAGTAAACATTGGTTTTTGGTGAAATTTTCACAAAGTGTGTGGTGAATTCAACATTTCAACTGTAAGTCATCTTTTTGTTAATTTGATGCACGTAAGAGAGGAGATTTGCAATAATATTATACAGAACAATATTTTTTTAAGTTACAAATTCAACAAACATTGAATATAACAAAAACGTGTATAATTAAACATTAATGAATATTTAATTACTGAAAGCCATAAATAAATTAGCAAACAGAAGTACGGCCAAATATTATGCGACGTTGCCGGCGTGTGCAAAATATCTGAGACCTTACCAAAACGTAATTAAAAATAAGAAGATAATAATAATAATAATTACTATTAGACACAGGTTACATTTTCCTATTTTTTGTGTATATTATAAGCTTTAAGTGAACTAAAAATATATTTTTCTCTCATTATATTGATAAATATTTTCAGTCTAGAAAACAAACAACAAGACAAATAGATGAACAACGAAGAAAATAAAAAAGAAGGAAAAAGACACAAACCGGAGCACGACAGCTCGATTGAAGAAGACAAAGAAGAGCAACATAAAAGCAAAAAAGCTCCAGACACGCGCATAAAAAAAGTAAGTACAATATTAACGGACATGGAGGAGATTAAGATATTGCTGAGCCAGATGAGGCAAGAAATTAAAGAAGATATCCTGGAAAGCAAAACAGAGATTAAAGATGAAATCAAGGATATGAAAAACGAACTGGAAGATATTAAGCAGAAGCTTAAGCAAAACAAAGCAGAAACAGAAAATTTAAAAAGAGAAGTAGAAAAAAAAGAACAAAAATGGGAGAAAGAAAACGAAGAACTCAAAAAAGCGTTAACACTCATGGAGAATAGATTAGAGAAGATCGATAAAGAAAAAATACGCAATAAATTAATCATAACAGGAATTCAGGTAGATCTGGAAGATGAAGTTAGACTAAGAGAAAACATACAAAAAATGATGGAAACAGAGCTGCAACTGAAAATAGAAGTTAAAAGTGCGTTTAAGATAGGATACAAGAAATGTATAATAGAAACGAAGAGCTGGGAAGACAAACAGAAAATACTGCAAGAAAAAGGTAAACTCAAATACACAAGAGACTGTAGAGAAATATACATAGATGCAGCGCTGACGTTCAAGGAAGCAAAGATACAAAAAGAAATCAGAGACATAGCAAAACAACAGAGAAGCAAAGGAGCAAAAGTAAAAATCAGATACCAGAAATTAGAAATAAATGACAAAGTGCTAAAATGGAATGCAAGAGAAAATAAACTTATAGAAATTGAAAATGTCCCAAAAAACTAGACAAAAGAGAATGGATGGATGAAAAGGAAACAGACAATGCAAACGAAGAGGTAAATGAGTCACGGTATATTCAAAATAATAAGAAAAATACAAAAAAAAGGAAGAGAATTAAAAAAAATGACAAAAAAAATTGGAACATGGAACGTCAGGACACTGCTAGAAGAAGGAAAAATGGAAGAGCTAGCGACACAGTTGAAACAATACAATATAGATATTGCAGGAATTCAAGAAACCAGGTGGGGGGGACATGGAAAAATCGAAAAAGAAAATTATACAGTATGGTATGCTGGAGAAGAAAAACAAGGATATGGAGGAACTGCTTTTATTGTGTTAGGGGAAATGAGGCATAAAGTTATGGAATTTAAAACCATAAGTCAAAGATTATCATACATAAGAGTAAACAGCAAACCGAACAAGTTGTCCATAATAAATGTCTATGCACCCACAGAAAACAGTGATGACTTAATAAAACAACAGTTCTATGAAACACTAGAAGAAAATGCCGAAAAAATCCCGGGAGAAGATATATTAATTATTATAGGCGATTTCAACGCACAAATAGGTAAAGAAAAATGCTTTAGGGAGGTTGCAGGGGAAAACTCATTACATAGCACAACAAACAATAATGGAGAAAGATTATGTAATTTAGCAGCGGCATTAAACATGGACATAAGTAGCACGAGATATAAACACAAAAACATACACAAGATAACATGGATGAGACCAGGCAGTCTGGAGGGGAATCAAATAGACCATGTACTTATTAAAAAGTCACACAAACAGTCGATAAATGACGTGAGATCTCACAGAGGGGCAAACATCGATTCGGACCATATGCTAGTGATTACAAAATGTAAAATAAAAACAACAAAGAATGAAAGACGAAAAGCACAGGGAAGATGGGACGTAGATAAATTAAAAGATAAAGGAGTAAAAAGAAGATTTGTAAAAGAAGTAAATGTAGAGATGCAGTTCAAGGAGGAACAAGAAATGGAGGAGCAGTGGAAAAAAATCAAACAAGGAATAAACACTGCAGCAGAGAAAGTAGTTGGAAAAATGCAAAAAGAAAGAAGAAACAATTGGTTTGACGAAGAGTGCAAACTAGCAGTGGACGAAAAGAATAAAACAAGATTGAAATGGCTAAGCACAGGTAAAGAAGAGGAACGAGAAAAATACCAAGATCAAAGGAAAAAGACAAAGAAATTGTTTAAATCAAAGAAAAATAAAAAAGTAGACGAAATTATGAACGAGATCGAAACAGAAAATAAGAGACACAATTCAAAACCACTGTACCAATACTTAAAGCTAGGTAGTAGAAAACGGACAGCTAATGTAGCCATAGAAGCAGAAACATGGCAGAAGTATTTCGAAGAAATGTATCAAGAAACGGATGTAGAAGAAGAAAGAGAAACAATAATGAACCCGGAACAAGGTGAAGAAGAAGAATTGACCTATACAGAAGTAAAAGATACAATAGGCAAACTGAAAAACGGGAAAACAGCGGGAGACGACGGAATATGTGCAGAACTTATAAAATACGGGGGTGAAGCACTATACAGAAAGATTTATGAACTAATACAGAATATATGGAATAAGGAAACAATGCCCGAAGAATGGAAGAAAGGAATTATTGTGACAATCCCAAAACAAGGAGACCACAGGATATGTAAAAACTACCGAGCAATTAATTTACTGAATGTAACATATAAAGTACTGACTGGTATAATTAGAGACAGACTAACAATATACACAGAACAAAGCATAGGAGACTACCAGTACGGTTTCAGAAAAGGAAGATCCACGATAGATGCTATCCATACACTAAAACAAGCGATAGAGAAAACATACGAGTACGACGGAGAAGCACATATACTTTTTCTAGACTTTAAACAGGCTTTTGACAAACTAAGTAGAAGAAAAATGATCCAAGACTTACAAGAGAGCAAAATACCAAATAAAATTATAAGAATGATAGAAATGACAATGCGAGATTCCCAAGCAACAATAGACACCGGAAGAGAGAGAACAGAAATAATAAAAATTAAAAATGGAGTAAGACAAGGAGATGCGCTCTCAACTGTACTATTTATTCTATCATTAGATAAGATAATAAAAAAGTTGTCAAACGCAGGAACTATAAATAAAAATACAGTACAAATAATTGGATATGCGGACGATATAACCATAGTAGCAACAGATAAAAAGGCATTAAAGAAAACCTTTCAAGAAATAGAAAACGAATCCAAACTAAGAGGACTGGAAATAAATGAAAATAAAACAAAATACATGAATGTAAGTAAAAAAAAGAAGACGCAAGTGACAGAAATGACAATAGACGCACACAGCTTCGAAGAGGTTGAAACATTCAAATATTTGGGAGTATTAGTCAACAGAAGAAATGAAAGTGTAGATAGGAAAAGAAGAATTCAAGCAGGAAACAAAGCATTCTACAGAAATAAAAAAATTTTCAAAGATAAGAAGATAAGCCGAAATACAAAAATGAAAATCTACAAAACGACCATAAGACCAATAGTGCTATATGCTTTGGAGACATTCACATTAACAGCAAGAGAAGAAGAGCAGCTGAAAGTTTTTGAGAGAAAAATTATGAGAAAAATTCTGGGACCAAAGAGGGAAAACGAAGAGGATGCAAGGCAATGGATGAACCACGAAATACAAGAATGGATGGGTCAAGAGAACATAGTAAGAGCAACAAAAGCACAGAGAATTAGATGGTATGGACACATAATGAGAAGAGAGAAGAACAATCCGTTAAGAGTTATAACCGAATGGATACCACCAGGTACAAGAACCAGAGGCAGGCCTAAACTCAGATGGAGACAACAAGTGGAAGAAGACTTAAGAAGTATGGAAATTAGAAATATAGGAAGCAAAATCAGAGAGAGAGAAGAATGGAGAAAGGTAGTGGAAACAGCGAAGTCACACCAGCAATTGTAAAACCAAAGTCAGAATGGGATGATCCCCCACAAAAAGGATCTTCAAGTGAAAACAGCTTCAGCTTCCTCGGGAGCGTACAGCTTGTATGTATGTATGTATGATAAAGAATCTTCAGGAAGAGAACACAGGTCCAATATAAACCAGTGTGATAATTACTCACCATTAATTGATTTATATAATACTCGTAGGGTACAGTTTTCGTTTGCGGATCTATCGCTATTTCTAACATCTCTTCAAGTTCTTCCTGAGTAAATGGCTCGCCAAATTGAGTCATATATGTTGAAATTTCCTCTTTTGTCAAATAACCGAGTCCTTTAGTATCCAAAGTTTGGAAAGCATCTAGAAGATCCTCTGGTGAAGCTGGCTCATATCTGAATATCAATTGACACTAATAACGAATACCAGCAAGATACGGTATGCGGCAAAATAAACAGTACTGAAATTCGTATGCCTCGAATTTGTATGTGTCACGTGCAGAAACGTATTGAGTGGTTTCTGAACGTTGTTATAACGTTTGTCAATATCATCTTAATGTTAGATATTTCAAGATGGTTTTCAGTTTTGCAGAAAAAATTTTTATAATGGAGTACTATTTTCGGCCATACGGAAAAGGTCACGAAACTGGTCCAAGCTTAAAATCAACAGTGATTTCAGTAGGACAAGATAACCTGTCACACTGCCAGAGAGTCTCTTCGAATGCTGTTCGATCATTTTTGGAACTTCCACTCACCAGAACTAACCCCACCAGATGCGTACATATGGGGAATGCTGAAGGGGTCACCGTCTGCCATTTCGGAATTGAAAACTAAAATTAAAGATTTTTTCGTGCCAGAGGCAGTGGCGGATCTAGAAATTTGTCTTGGGAGGAGAAATTTGCTTTAGGTGGGAATTTCCAATGAAAACCCAACCAAAAGACATAAAAAAGATAAACTCAGATTACATAAAAGACATAAATAATAACTTATAGGCATTAAGTTCCCTTAATTTTCCTAACTAGCGTGTTTATTGGGTTTAATTTGTCTTTCTGTGGTTTCGGTTTCATGTTAGCTAATATATTTTTATGTTTGAACAATTTTTTTTCTTTAATCTTGGACCTTGTTAGGGTGGATATTTCCTCATTTTCCCTCCCCGTAGATCCGCCACTGGCCAGAGGACATCTTTAACATCTGTTTTATCGGGAACGTGCGCCGTCGTGAATGATGTTTGCAAGGCTATATCATGTATTATAGATATATAAATAATCATAAACATTTCAATATTCATTTCAGTACTGTTTATTTTGCCGTATACTGTATTACCATCTTATAAACTTACTTGTGCTCTGTTATTAGTTGGGACACATACTGTAAAAATTTTAGCAAGTGTACACTTCCGGGATATTGGGGATCCTCTAGTCCTACAATAATTTCTTGGACTTCTGCTTCAGACGGACAGCAACCTAATCCTCTGATAACTGTTGACACTTCCCTTACATCAATCATTTTGCTTTGAGAGTGGTCAAATACTTCAAATGCATCGGCTATTTTTCTTTCTAAATCGTTGTTGATGGGAACTAAAAAATATATTCTATTTGTGTTTATTGAAATGATAGAAACAGCAAACTAACAAACTAAAGAATAGAAATGAAATTGATTACTTATTACAAGAGGTAGAAATAAATGGACTACCCCTTATATCATTATTAAAACTGCCGATAAAAACATTTTTTATAAATATGCAAAGTAAATCTCAGAGTTGAAGGTGAACACACCGAATATGTGAAAATCATGCGTGGAGTGAAACAAGGGTGTACATATTTTGTCTCTTCTAATCTTTGATCTCTGCTCTGAAAGAATATTTATCGAAGATTTGCACGAAATTGAAGAAGGTATTCTACTAAACGAGTACCTATCGGCTAAACAACATCAAATATGCAGGTGACACCATAGTATTTGCGGACAACCTAGAAGACCTGCAAGTCTTTATATCCAAAATCACGTACAGTGTAATCCCGATAAGTCGGCCTCCGATAATCCAGACCGATTTTCATCAGACAAAACAAACATTTTTTCACTTTGACTGAGTTTTTTACCAAGACATAAACAATATACTATATACAACTGTACATACTTTAGATGTACTCTGCATTTCATATTTTTGCAATTATAATGGAGTTTATCTGTAAGTATACCGTATTTTATCAATTTTTACCATATTCTCCGGCTAACTCGGATTTTCGATTACCCGGATCGGTTGCGGTCCCGATTAATCAGACTTATCGAGGTTCCACTGTATTACAGTCAACAATATGGACTCAATGTAAACGCAAAGAAGACAAAACTTATGATCATTAGCAAGAAAAATATAACAAGGTTAACCAAATTTTTTTTTCGGATACTGAGAAAACTAATAAATATTTTTGAAAAATTTAAACGCACAATTAAAGATTAGGTACATTATTACCGAGAGCCGAAAGTCCCTTAGAATAAACAAAAAGTTTCTTTTGAATGAGTTATTTGAAATTAAAAATCACATTAAATTTTCTCTTTTTTTTTTTCACCCCTATAACTTATTAAAATAAATATTATAGAAGTTTTCAGGGACTTTCGACCATCGGTATTAACGTAATCTTTCATTCTGCGTTTAAATTTTTCAAAAATACTTATTATGTTTTCTCATGATTCGAAAAAAATGAATGCAATAAATACCCCCTAAATTAACAAATAATGCCTATGTTCAAGTGCTACCACATCCATCAAAAAATAAAATATAACACAACAATTATTTACTAAGTATTTACTGAGCTAATTAACAATGAACCTAGCAACCTAGAATCAACTTATCGTATGGTCAAATAAACTGGGAAGCACATCAAGCAGACCTGGAATATTGTTTAGGAAGGATCAAAGCAACGATAAGGCATACTAGCCTGGATCCCGCGTACCAAAAAAGTTGATTAATATCGAGCTGAAAATTTGTTAGCTTAACGGTGTCTAGTCGGACAAACTTTGATGTACGGGAACACTGGAACAGCAGAAGTTTTAATTGTGGAACAGGTTAAAAATTTGGAACGTCAGACTACCAAAACGTTCCATGTATTTTGTCGGACAGAACTTGCAATTGATTTGTTACCGTATCATTAAACTCTCATGCAAATATCAGCCTGCTATTAAATTTATCACCAATATAATTCCTGTCATTTGACATGTTCTTCGTGTTGGACTTATTAAAATGCCCAGTTGGTGATAAATACCATCCTGATTTTTGCATGAGAGCTTAATGAAATGGTAACAAATCAATTGAAAGTTCTGTCCGACAAAATACATGGAACGTTTTGGTAGTCTGACGTTCCAAATTTTTAACCTGTTCCACAATTAAAACTTCCGCTGTTCCAGTGTTCTCATACATCAAAGTTTGTCCGACTAGACACCGTTAAGCTGTTAACAAATTTTCAGCTTGCTATTAATCAACTTTTTTTGGTACGCGGGATCCAGTCCTACACATTGGACCTAGACATGGCCACCGAACAATTTTAAGAAGTTGTCATGGCATCGTTCGAAGACAACTGACCGAAGATAGTGAGAGATTCTAACAGGAAAATATTTTGGTGGAATGACAACCTTGCAAATCAAATTTCAGAAGTCCAAACTAAGAAAATACTACTGAATATTAATACGATTTAATTTGTAATACCTTCCACTTCACTATTATTCATTTTTGACACGCCTATTGAACTGTTAAAATATATCCACTAGTTATTGATCAAACCTTCATATTGAACCTAGCAACCAGAGTAATCACATGGATATTGTGATTACTCTGGTTGCTATAGAGTACTATGAAATTGAAATTTTTTTCAATTTCAATCTTGATGCTCGGAGCATCACATTCATCCCGCTCATTTGGTAACAATAAGCATCGATTGTATTCTAATACTCTGGGCTAATTAGCAAAATTCATGGAAAAGTTATTTACCAGCAATTTTATTGCTGGAATCGAATTATAAGATCCTATATATTAATAATATAGGTATGCAAAGTCCGCAGATAGTGTGCTACTTTTTTATAAACAAAATGGCGCCGACAAATCGTATTTTTTTCAATTATTGCTCCATAACTCCGACGATTTTAACTTTACAACAAAAATTCAAAAATAAAAATTCACCGCAATTAAATTCTGCATAGATATGTTTTCCCGAGTTGCTCCGACGAAAATTTTCCTCGGAAATGCGGGTTTTCCCAACAAAATCTCTAATTTTCAAATAAAATTTTAGGTAAGTAATTATTAATCAATAATTAAATAACTTAGTGACATCAAAGCTTTCTTGGTATAGATTGTAATTCCAGAAGTCGGTGAAAATTAAACGAATATTTTAGCAACAATTCAATTGTTAATTAACAATTTACGATCGCAATAATAACCAAAATAATCATGATACATTGATCAAACTTATAAAGATGAGATGCTTATTTAATATTTTATCGACAAAATATAAATTTTTCGTTTTTTTGCATAATCTTTAAATTTTGAAAAAAAAATAGTTATAATTACGCTGGTCTAATTAGTAAAGTACAAAGAAAGGTTATTTATCAGCAATTTTATTGCTGTAATCGAATATTATGATCCTATATATTAATAATATAGGTATTCAAAGTCCGCAGATAGTGTGCTACTTTTTTTATTAACAAAATGGCGCCCCCAAATCGTGTTTTTTCAATTATTGGTCTATAACTCCGAAGATTTTAACTTTACACCAAAAACACTCAAATAAAAATTCACCCCAATTTAATTCTACATAGAGGCATGTTTTTCCCGATTTGCTCCGACGAAAATTTTCCTCGGAAAATGTGGGTTTTCCCAACAAAATCTCGAATTTTCAAATAAATCTTTTGGGAAAGTGATTATTTATCAATAATTAAATAACTTGGTGAAATAACAGCTTTCTTCGTATAGATTATAACTGCAGAATCCGGTGAAAATTAAACGAATATTTTATCAACAATTCAATTGTTAATTAACAATTTACAGTCTCAATAACAACCAAAATAATAATGAGACATTGATCAGACTTAGAAAGATTATAAAGATGTGATGCGTATTTAATATTTTGTCGACAAAATATAATTTTTTCATTTTTTTTGCATAATCTTTAAATGTTTAAAAAAATAGTTATAAACAAATTAACATTTCTCAGAAATTGTTTATTATATTATAGTTTTAAAAAATACTTAAAATGCGTATTTCAAAGGTCTTGAAAATGAATGCATTAAACTTTTTTTCCAACCATTTGCAAAAAAGTTATGAAACAGAAAAGTAAACATACGATTACTCCTTTGTGTATAATTTGTTTTAATTATTTCAAAGCTAATTACTCTCAAAAAATATGAAACATTAGATCAATGGTTATATTTTAATCAAATATTAAAAATGGTTTTTTTTTGTAATTTTTAGGGCGAAAGTAGGCTTGATACAGAGCCGGAGATGTTCACTCGAAGCGACTGACACGCTTTAAACTCGCGCAAGTTGTGTATGTGGACGGGTATAATACATAATACATAGCTACGGTACTGTCATTGGTCTACATTCGCGCGTGTAAATTACAAAAAAAAATATTTATGATCTTTAATTAAAATATAACCATTAAACTAATAATCGACATTTTTTGTAAGTAATTAGCTTGTACTTTAAATTCACTTTTACGCTTTGAAAGAATTTAAAAAAATTATAAACAACGTAGTAATCGTATGTTTACTTTGCTGTTTCATAACTTTTTTGCAAATGGTTGGAAAAAAGTTTTAAAGCATTCATTTTCAAGATATTTGAAATACGCATTTTACCTATTTTTTTAAATTAGAATATAATAAAAACTTTCTGAGAAACGTTAATTTCTTTATAACTATTTTTTTAAACATTTAAAGATTATTCAAAAAAATTAGAAATTTATATTTTCTCAACAAAATATTAAATAGGCATCTCATCTTTATAAGATTTCAAAGTTTGATCAGTGTATCATAATTATTTTGGTTATTATTGCGACCGTAAATTATTAATTAACAATTCAATTGTTGCTAAAATATTCGTTTAATTTTCACCGGCTTCTGGAACTATAATCTAAACCAAGAAAGCTTTTAAGTCACCGAGTTATTTAATTATTGGTAGATAATTACTTATCTAAAACTTTATTTGAAATTTAAAGATTTTGTTGGGAAAACCCGCAGTTTCCGAGGAAAATTTTCATCCGAGAAGATCGGGAAAAACATGTCTTTATGCAGAATTTAATTTCGGTGAATTTTTATTAGGGTGTTTTTGGTGTAAAGTTAAAATGTTCGGAGTTATGGAGCAAAAATTGAAGAAACACGATTTGGGGGCGCCATTTTGTTAATAAAAAAAGTAGCACACTATCTGCGCGGAGTTTGCATACCTTTGTTATTAATATATATATATAATCATAAGCTTCGATTCCAGCAATAAAATTGCTGGTAAATAACTTTTCTTAAAAATGGCCCATTCTCCGATAATCAGCCCAGACTATAATTATTAATCTGTCTTAGCTCAGTAAATGACCGTTTTGGAGTGTAATTTTTAGGGTCAATTCCGAATTACATGAAAATTTGGTTTTAGGTTCTACTTACCCTCCAGTTCAAAATTGAACTTGTGCCGTTGGATACTTTTACTTGGGGGGTGAAAAAACATACGTTCAAGATAAGTCCTGATATGGATAAACTAACTAATTCTAAGTAACTTTTGTTCTATAGAGTTTTTTAACTAAGTTATTACTTTGCGAGTGAAAATGTGTATTTTTCAACAAAAAAAAAACACGATTTCAGGCGGTTTTTCGCAAATAACTCAAAAAATAAGTATTTTATCGAAAAAAATATTCTTAGCAAAAATGTAGGCCATACAGAAACGAACGAAAAGAATGGACTATTAATGAAGTCCATAAACCCAGTAAAAGCAAAGTTGTAGTTCATGAAAAATACGTTCTTATTCGTCAAATTCCAAATCGAATATTTCAACGTGAAATAACCAAAATTAAGCAACTTTCGAGAAAAACTTATTAAATTTTTTAAGTTGTTTAAAAATGGCTTTAATTTTATTTTTTGTAACAATGTCTAGCATCACAACTAAGCGAGTTATGCTCAAAATAAAGTTGCCCCTTTTTTGGCAAAAAAAATCGTGAAAATCTTCCCCTATTTAGCACCCTAAATACAATTAATCGTTATTGTTTTACCATTTACTTTATATGTAACGATTTACTTTATATGACGATCTGCAAGTTTGACCGGTTCGAAGCGATTAGTTTTAAAAAAATTGGGTTTTATAGTAAAAATTTTGGGAAAATGCCCTTTTTTCAATCGGTAAATTTAACAAATATCATTTTATTTAGTGAAATTAACTTATTATAGTAAATATTTCAAATCTAAAGGTATAAATAAACCTGTAAATACGTTTTAAAAAAAGGACATGTTCTTATTTGATTGGATTTCGTGGACCTGATCTTTTTTGTTTGAAGTCTTATGGGACATGTTTGATTTTGATTGCTCTCTAGTAAGATGGACATTCTATAATATGTTTACTTTTCTATGATTTTTATTAATATTTTAATCACGTGACCAAATCCGGGCACTGCTATTAGCTAAATGGACATGTGGTTTTATGAATTGTAACTAGCTGTGGACATGATCTCATTTGATTTGGGACCCTAATATTGTGTATTCATTTTAAAGAGGACATATTTTTTTTTAACTGAAACCGAAAACATCACAGAATAGGATCCACCATTTTTATTATGAAACAGCTGCTAACTCATTTTTGATTTTTATGGACATGATTGATTTTGATTGACACCTCCTCATGTATATAGAAGTATATATTCAGGTTAGCAAAATAAATATTAGTTAACATGATATATACAAAATACTGCTAGATTAATTTTTATACGTAAGTTAATTATACCAGTTTATATTTATTGTTTTGTATATATTGTTTTGTTTATATTTATTGTAATTGGTGTTTTTGCTGTGGTGTTTATTTTTATTTATACAGGGTGTTGAACTTGTTACGATTTTCATAGAAAATTGGTTATAACTTTGTAAATACCCTGTATAACATAATAAACCTTTATATTTTTGTGATATGGAAGTTAAGAAGATTTCGAACATAAAATAAAATGTAGGGTGTTCCATTTAAAAAACATAGGTCTGCCACTATATTATCGAACGCCTTGTAACATTCTAACTAATTTTAGTAATTTTGTAATATGAAGCTCAAAGTTTGCTAAAATTTTTGTTACTAACTTTTATTGCTATGTATTACTAAAGCTGATCTACTGAGCTTTATCACACTAATCAATCGCCCCGTATATGTTATCTTATTTCTTCTGCTACTCTTAATCACGAATTTTTGTCTCTTATCTTTTTCATACTGTTTTAGAATATTGTTAAACTCATTAAAAGAACTAAATAATTGTCCACACTCCATAGTTAATTTAAAAAAAAAACACTAAAAAAGTAAAAAATAAGGAAACTCTTTACAAATCAATATTAAAGTGTAAACATAACGCGATTAGACAAATTCTAACCACACTCTGACACTCGCGATACTTACAGATACTTAATACCACAGCATACACGCGGCTCAAATCTAAGTCTGACGTCACAAATGCATAGGCGTAACCAGGATGATCCTAAGGGGGGGGTTACAACTACCTGAAAGGGGGGGGGTTACAACTACTGGAAGGTCTATGAGGGCTATGGTGTTAAGCGTATAGAGCTCAAAGTACATCCCAATGGGGGGGGTTACAACCCCCAAAACCCCCCCTGGTTACGCCTATGCACAAATGTCACAAAATTGGGAGGAGCTTAAATTGGCTCCAAACAATTTTGTTTGTAACCGTAAATGGTCATAAGGAATTTTTCATTTATGTGCTTTGTGTGGCAAAATAACACTTCATTTAGGTATTTCGTTAAAGAAACGTGTTAATTAAGAGATTTTTATTCGTTTTTGCTCAGGTGGTTTTTATTCCTTAGTGATTGAAAATAAACATAACCTCAAAACTGTTTACATTCTAATCATTGCATTAAATTAACTCACCTGGGCAAAAACGAATAAAAATCTCTTAATTGGCACGTTTCTTTAACTAAGTACCTAAATGAAAAGTCTTATTTTGTCACACAAACCACGTAAACAATAAATTAAAAATTCCTTATGAGTGTTTAACATTATAAACAGAATTGTTTGGAGCCAAATATAAGCTCCTCCCAATTTTGTGACGTCAATACTTAGGATGTCCATTAGCGTGTACCAAAAAAACCCAGTCATAGTACACACTAAATAATGACGTCACTGACTTGATGACGTTTACGCGTGTACCTAACTTTTTTATTTGCGTACACGTTAGCGTGTACCTAGACACAGCGTAAAGAATAAGGCTATAACATATTAAAAAAATTACTTAAATCGGACATCAGGTTTAGGAAATACAAGACATTAAAAATGACCCATTTTTTGGGGTGGCGGTTTTTTGTGCCGGTGAGTGTATATAGATATGCTCACACTCGTACAACACACAAAGATAGCTAGACCACCGTACTTGATATTGACGTTATCATACACCCCGATGCATTAAGTAGCATATCCCTAGCCAAGTCTATCCTTTTACATGTCTCTGATCGATACACCGAATCATCGTAATATTCGAATAAAATCGAAAATATATCTATGCATTATGCAATACCTTTTGCAACATTGGTTTTCAATGCAAAAGGTAGTAGTGTTGTAGAAGTAATTCTAACTTTTATGGTTTTGAAATGAAAAGGGTGAAAAGTTTCAAGCACATTTCATCAGTTAATTTTTTCTGTTAGGTACAACCTAACTTGTACTAAAATAGGAGTACAAATGACAAATATTTACCTACATTTGTAGGTACGTCTTTCGCAGCGCTCATTTAATACATTCAATTTTTTATCCCGCACTCTAAATATTTTTTAAATCAAAACTTTATTCTCTTAATATTTTACTTAAAAAATTTATACCTACTATAAGTACATTCATCTCGCTAAACTCAACCGTTTTCGAAATAAACGCATTTTAAATCTGCGATGCAACATATAGTTACACCCGTAAATAAACTTTAAACGTAAATAGGTACTAGTATTTAAAGAAATGTGCAGAAGATACATCGTAACCGTAAGGGCAACGCGTATATGAATAATAATTGCTCTGATCTCGACGTTACTTTTAGACCTGGATCCCGCGTACCAAAAAAAGTTGATTAATAGCAAGCTGAAAGTTTGTTAATAGCTTAACGGCGTCTATTCCTAGTCGGACGAACTTTGATGGATGGGAACAGGGGAAGTTTTAATTGTGGAACAGGTTAAAAATTTGGAAGGTCAGACTACGAAAACGTTCCAATTGTACTGTCGAACAAATGTATTTTGTCGGACATAACGTCCAATTGATTTGTTACCATTTCATTGAACTCATTTTAATGAGTGGAACACGAAGAACATGTCAAATGACAGGAATCATGTTGGTTAGTAATAGCAGTCTGATTTTTGCTTGAGAGTTTAATGAAAGGGTAACAAATCAATTGGATGTTCTGTCCGACAAAATACATGGGACGTTTTCGTAATCTGACGTTCCAAATTTTTAAACTGTTCCACAGTTAAAACTTTCCCTGTTCCAGTGTTCCAGTACATCAAAGTTTGCCCGACTAGACACCGTTAAGCTATTAACAAATTTTCAGCTTGCGATTAATACACTTTTTTTGGTAGGTACTATTAACAAATTTTCAGCTTGCTATTAATCAACTTTTTTTGTACGCGGGATCCAGGCCTATTTGAAATACACTAGTGTGCAAAAGAAACGGGCACACTACTATATATTACAAACAAAATAGTTTATCAAAAGCGTGTCTAAAATCATCAAATTCTCAACTTAGACTGAACTATAACCATACATAAGCATAACGGAACAATATTATAACAGAGCAACCATCGAGTAATAAAAAATACTTTTTTATTACTCAATGACAGCAACGTAACAAGCACTTATCTAAATTCTCGGAAAGTATCCTATTGTCGTATCGTACTCTCTTAAGAAATCATAAATGTTCAGAATTTGAAAAAATCGCATATGAACCAAGTAGACAACAATATCTTAAAGTCCGATAGCCGCCAGCCACTTTGAATTAAAAACCATTCCCGGAACTACTTTATGGCTACAGCTGCAAAACGGCAGTTCATATAATAAATAACATTTTCTTGCATTTTTGTTTACATTGTTTGGAATATTAGAGTTTATAGAAATATCTGAATCATTTCTATACTACATTCGCTCTCGCGAGATTTTTTTTGACACATTCGGAATAGGAAACATACAACACAAAAATTCCTACCTCACACTATTAACTGCTAAAATCAACTCCAATCAACTTAATCTTTCATTAAAAAAAGAGGAATTATTAGAAATAGTGGGAGTGTCTACTAATCTCATAAAATTTTGTGAAGTTTTTTTCTACAAAATATTTTTATTTTGTACAATAAATAATTTTCTCATTTGTTATCATTACATTATAATGGTACAAATAAATAATTATTGATTGGCGTAAGGTTTAGGTTATTTTTATGTCTGTTTACTATTAATAATATTGGATATGAGCAGGTGCGTTGGTTTTGTAGTAATTTCCAGTCACTTCTGACAACTGAACTTTTCAAAAGAGAAATTACTAACGTCAGTGTCAAAGTGAATCTCGATAGAGCGAATTAAGTATATTTAATTTTTTGAATTTGTTTTCGTTTTAAAAAAAGTATTATCATCAGTGGCCTGCTTTTGGCCACCCCTATAATCGGCCGCCCGTGTGCGATGCACACTTTGCACACATGGTAGCGGCGGCCCTGCTGAAAGACCTATGTGGCTCCCTCTGGGTAATACATAGTTTTTGGTGGCGAATTTAGACTTCTCCTCCCAAAAAATGCCCGCTTACAAAAATTGTGTTTTTCCAATACCTGTCATTCTTTTGTATTAGTTTTACTCCTAACTGAGTATCGAGACCAAGTTTTCGTTGGAATTTTCCACTCTGAATAGGCAGGTGGTGAAATGCAAATTTTAGACCTCCACGTGTCTTCTTTTATTCAGTATTCGCTTGGATTGCGAGTAATAGAAAATAACGAAGGCCTAACTAGAAATTTGGTCTCATTAGAGGTTTTATTTCTAAAACTTCGAATTGTTTTAAGCAGATGTCACTGCGGCACCCATATCGAGTTATTTTGTTGTGATTATCGGTATTGGGAGACTTGATTTGTTTCAGTTCATTCTAGTGCAGTCAGTGAGGGTATTTATAGGTAGTCTACCCTATATCCTATGACGTTTTGATCTTAGGGGTGGTTCCCACCACTTCTCGGGGGTGGAAAATTTTTTTGTCCAAATAACTACGGAAGTGGCTAGAGAACCTAATTCTAAACAAAACTGTTCTATCTATATTTTTTGAAAACTCGATACTTTTTGAGGTATTCCTAGTTGAAAATTTGCCATTTTCATTGAAAAATTACATCTTTTCGGAAGGTTTCTTGTCAATACTTTAAAAATTATGCATCTAACAAAAAAAAACTATATAAAACATTTTTGTAGTTTATGAAAAATCAAAGAGATTCATTTCTTCATAAATCATTTAGTTTTAATAAAAAAAGAGATATGGTAGGTAAAAAAAGATTTTTTGGTGCATGCTGAAATCGGTGTATCCAACTTAAAATAACAGAGAAATGGTCGATTTTAGGGGTATAATGCTACAAATACCTTTTGTAGTGCTTCAAAAGATCTTTAAAACGAGCACTGCTAAAAATAAAAATTTTCAGTAAAAGAAATTCTACAATTATTATTTGAAACATTTTTTCATATTATGAACACTTTTAGATTTATTTAAGAAAAATACAGTTTTTTTTATTTTATAAATGTCATTTTCGATTTAATCAACTATTTTATCTAAACTAAGCATTCCAAACCGTTCAAATCACATGGATCGTATCAATTCTACCTAAATAAAGTTACTTTCAAGTGGGAAGCTATTCATTTCTATTAGGATTGTAACGACGAGGGTTTAATTTTTACACATCAAAAAGAAAAAAGTAGAGATCGACTTTATTTTCGTCAAAAGTCAGTCAGTTTTTATGCAAAAAACTTTCATCGGAGCTTATTTGAAAGGTTTTTTAATGAACTTTAAAATGGGTTTCTTAAGTAGGTATTCCCAAAAAATTGCACTTTATTCGAGTGATTTTAGATTAAAGGTTCTCCATTTCGATGTTCTTCGAAAATAACCATCCTTTAAAGACCAATAACTCGTTTAAACATTCGTTATTGGTTTTACATGGGTCTTTCAGACGCGAATCTCTTTGTTTTTTTATTAGCCACAATTTTGTTCTTAACGATTTTTTCTATAAAATTAAATTTTTTAAGTTATTCATGAAAAACGGTTATAAAACGTGTGTTTTTTCAATGAAAATGCATAGTTTCAATCGCAAATAACTTGGAAAGTGTCAATTTTGCAAAAAAAATTTATAGAACAAAATTTACTCAGAATTGGTCACTATCGATTTCCATAGTTATTTTGATTAAAAAATTTTCATCCCCTAGATGGGGTTGTTTTCACCCCCAGGGCAAAAGCGCAGTTCGGCATAGGGTAAAATTTGACAAAGGTTATAATTACTATCTAAATCCAAATTTTCAAGGAAATCGACCTTGGTTCTCAAAATTCCACGAGAAAATTGCTGTTGATTGGACTATGTAGGGGTGTTGCATTATTTTAATTCTTGGTTAGGGTGCCTGCATGACTTTTTTAACAGCTTAAATTAAAATGCATGACTTTCTTCGTTAATAGTAATTATGCTGTATCATTTTTAAATAATTAAGTTACATAATATACATTTTTTATAAATAGTTGTGATGCATTTTGTTTGTAAATTATTAGAGTCAGTCCCCTTTCATTTTACATTACTTATTTTCCTCCAAATCTTTATTATTTCTGAAAAAATATTTTTTCCACAAGAGTTTTCTTTCGTTTCAGCTCTCACATCTCTAGTGTTTTTGTTTATATTATAATTAATATTTTGGTATTCATTAGTAGTTATTAAAAATTATTTATATGAACTTTTGTTTTGACTACGTTTACACAGAAAGTATAAATCAGATGTAAATTAATTAAATGAGCACGATGTTTCCAACCGGAAATGGGACCCGGTAAAAATATGAACTCACAACTCTTGCCCATAATGCAACCTCCAAACTTAGTACAGATGTCGGAGATCTATCGAAATCAAATGAGCAAACAAAATTCGAATATACATCTATCACTAGTGCAACAAAGTCAACTACTAGGCTATTACCAACCACAAAATCATACGTTAGTACCCTCATTGTATACAAACCAAAATCCTAGTTCAAGCCAACTCGTGCAACATTGTGACTACTATGAATCAAACCACTCTGAAGAATGGAGTCCCTTATCCACCAGAATTTAAATGCACCGTTTTCCTTCTATATTACCTTTTATTATAGTATTATTTCTGTGTTCAAAAAGTTGGACGGGTTTAAAATTAATGGTTTTTGAAAACAATAAGATCGAATTATAGAGCGCATTTTTAAATTTTCTTAAGAATCTTTCTTTTCCTCCATGTAACTCGAAAATGATAAGAGATAGGAAAAAAAGATACCGTGTACAAATGTAGGGATTTTTAGATAA
The DNA here is from genome assembly GCF_917563875.1 of Diabrotica virgifera virgifera. NCBI lineage: Eukaryota > Metazoa > Arthropoda > Insecta > Coleoptera > Chrysomelidae > Diabrotica > Diabrotica virgifera. The sequence continues at coordinate 163,547,571 of NC_065444.1, read as the reverse complement.
AAAGGTATTTTTGCTTGATGGATACATAACATATAGAAAGGGAGCTTACGTACATAAGTATGTATTAGCTTTTAGGTCTGGATCCCACGTATGAAAAAAAAGTTGATTAATAGCAAGCTGAAAATTTGTTAATAGCTTAAGGGTGTCTAGTCGGATAAACTTTGATATATGGGAACACTGGAACAGGGGCAGTTTTAATTGTGGAACAGGTTAAAAATTTGGAGCGGTCAGACCACGAAAACCACGATTTGTCCGACAGAACAGACTTAAACTCTCCGAACAGAGATTAAACGCTGATGCAAAAATCAGACTGCTATTTATCACCTGTCATAATTCCTGTCATTTGACATATTCTACATGTTCCACTCATTAAAACGCCGATTTGGTGATACATAGCAGTCTGATTTTTGCATGAGAGTTTAATCTCTGTTCGAAGAGTTTAAGTCTGTTCTGTCGGACAAAATACATGTGCCGTTTTCGTGGTCTGACCGTTCCAAGTTTTTAACCTGTTCCACAATTAAAACTTCCCCTGTTTCAGTGTTCCCATATATCAAAGTTTGTCCGACTAGACACCCTTAAGCTATTAACAAATTTTCAGCTTGCTATTAATCAACTTTTTTTTCATACGCGGGATCCAGACCTATTTGTTCGGCTTTTTATAAATAATTGTTAAATATTTTTTAAACTAGTAGTAGTATTAGTGTAGTAGTATATTGGTAGAACTAATAGTATAAATTTGAATTATATATACGAAATGTAAAATATGTAGATACGTACAGTCCGTACAATATAGATACCGTTGCACGTCATTATCTACGTCAGAAATCTAAGTTGACAATGTTGCCCAATTACAAAAAATTCTGGAAATTGCCAAGTGAATTATACAACAAAACAAATTAATATTCAATGTAAATAAATAAAAATATTGGAAATAGAAAACTAGAATTAAGTTATAGTTCTAATCTTACGTTAAAGTAAATAATAAAAACAATAAATATAATAAAACAAATAGATACTTATAGTTAGGGAGCGGATTTTATGCTAAATGCATATTTCGCATATTTGAGAACTTTACTAAATTTTGCATATTTTTAAAGAAAAATGCATATTTTGTGCCTATTAAAAAACATTTAAGTCCAAAAACAATTTTAAATTTTTTAATTTGACACAAAATATTTCCCCGCACAGGCTGTCCTATCTATTAATTCGAGAACTACCTGAAGAGGACGGCTCATTCTCTGTCTTTCATTTTTTCTTAGAAAATACCCGATCTTTACACAAAGTACTTATAGTGCTTATAGTAACCCGTTATAAAATGATTGTAGGATGTTAAAGTGATGAAGGATGGTTTACCTGAAAATTTGAATTTTATTTACTTTTGTTATATTTAGTAGGTACCTATAATTCTGGTGATTCTTTTAAATCCTCTATTGTTAAGATTTTTTTACCTTTATTTAACTATAAGTTTTACTATTTTCTAACGGAGATTAACAAGTTATAAAAATATTATATCTAATCAAAGAATATGTTTCCTCATAAAGAATTTGGAAAAACACATTGTAGTGAATTATAATCGAAGATAATAATATATTTATAGCGATATTGTTGTTTTATTTTAAATAGGTAACTATTGGTAGCAGTTTTTGTAAAATACTGTGAATAAATTGCATATATTATAAAAAAGATGATTTTATTTGAAAGATAATAAATAAGATTGCCGCCACCCCTATAAAAGAACCCCTTAGAATATAACAGAACAGAAAATTTGTGGTTTCTCGAAATGCGCATTTTTTGAATTTTTGTGCATATCCTTCGCATATTTCGTAATTTTTTACCGCAAACATATGCGCATATTTCATCAAAATTGATCGCATATAAATCCGCTCCCTACTTATAGTAAAGAATAAGAACAACTCTGAAATGTAAACACCGCAACTGTCAAATAAATGTTACCAATTTATGGCAAAATGTCACCTTTGTTCGATCGCAGTTATAGAGTGTAATGAGAACAAGAAGTGTGCTTTATAAAAACGCTTTATATTTCACTTATACAAATTAAATGAAATAAGTTACGATATGTTTCTTTAAATTTACATTAATAGAAATCTTCCAATATTATTTCTAGAGTAGGTATATTTCTATAAAATATGTCAAGTGGCTCTAATTCCAGTATACTCAGCTAAACTATTTTAAAAAGGAACATAACTGACTTAAATATTTCGTGTTGGTATCATGTGACGTCACGTGCTATGACGTGGATGACGTGCAACGGTATCTATATTCTACGGACGTATAATTTTTTTATTGACTTATACTTTCAGGAACATAAGAATAATGGTGAAACTATGTAATCAAAGCAAAAACATAAAATGTATATTTTTTGATTTATAGATGATTTTGTTAACTAACACCACGATATAGGGGAAGTATGCCTGAGACGGCATACTGGCTGAGATGGCATATCACGTTTCGTAAACTATTCCAAATTTAGTGCCTAGTGTGACAGTTTTCAGTTCCTCAAGTTAAAATTTGTCAACATTGTTGAACTTATGCATGTTAGTTTTATTTTGACAGCAGTAGCAAGTCATGTCAAGTAGGACAAAATATTTATTGACTTTTTTTGTATCACATTATAATTCGCGAGTCTTTACACCTGAGTTAAGTTTTTAAATTTTGTGATGTTCTTTTACCTTATGCCTATCACGCCTGTATCGATTTATATCTTAAAAATGTGCTTTAGAGAAATTAGGTTAAAAAACGGTATGATTGCATTGTTGCCTGAGATGGCATAGTAAGCAGGTGGATTAGATGGCATAGGTATGCCATCTCACCCTTATGCGTTTTTACACTGCATTAATTTTTTATATGATTGAAGTTTATCGTTACAGTTATCGGTCGTTTTAAGAGGAATTCGAACCGACAAAATCGATTCCGTCGATGTTGAGACAAATGACGAGGAAGATTCTGCTTGCATTTTTTGTAATGGCCTCTTTTCATTATCTCGTTCTCGAGAAACCTGACTAAGATACCAAATTTGTGGCAAGTGGTCATATTCCGAATGTGCCGGTGTACCCAAGACTACAAAAAAAATTATTTGTGACTTATGTCGAGATTAGTGCCTTTATTTCAAGGGTATGCCATCTTATTACCCACATGTATGTGGGTGAGATAACACATGTAATACTTTCAAATTTATTTTTTCAGAAAAAAACTATAATATGTACCTTGTTAAAAAATAATGTTATATTTATGTAAATGTCTCTAGCACTGACTATGATTTTTATTACATGTCTAACTCTTTCGATTATCGATTACAAAACATTAAAAAAAAAGTATGCCGTCTCAGGCATATCTCCCCTATTTTTAAATTTCCACAAGTTTGTCCAAAAAGCAGATTAAAAATGGATCAGTTCATTAATTTAGTAGAGGACGAAAAACCTACTGGGCACAAAAAACCTACTAACGATGAAATACCTAAAAATGAAACGGAAAATGATTAAAAATGGAAAACTATTAGGCCTAGGCGACATTAGTTTAACGGACGAAGAAAAATTATAGTAGGTAGCAATAGAGATAGCGATGAGGTTAAGGGTGTTCCAAAAATTTCAACTCTACATGTTACAAGAATTAATAAAGAAACTACAACTGACTCTCTAATCGAGTTAATTAAAGTGAATTTTCCTGAAGCAACATGCGAAATGATTCAATCGAAACATCCAACAATTTATTCATCGTTCAAAGTAAATATATGTTCAGGGAACTTCAACAAGATTCATCCCGAAGTTTGGCCTCACGGAGCTGTTGTAAGTCGTTTTTTTAACGCAAGAAAAGACAGACAGAAGAAGCTTAGTTTTTGATCCACTTATTACATTATTAAATATCCCAAGTGTTAGTCAGAAAACTGGTTTTAAATTGGATAAATTAGAAGTATTCAATTCTCCTAATTTTGACACAGTTGGTAAAAATGCTTAAACTTTCAATCAAAAAAGTTTTGGCTTACTTCATCAAAATATACCATTATATACCAAATATACCATGTGTATCAACAAGTATTGAAAAACTAGAGTTCTTCCTGCAGTGGGAAGGTCTACATAATATATGTGTCTGTTTAACTGAGCACTGGAAATCTAAAGAACAACAACTAGAACTACACCATATAAATGGATTTTCTCTGGCTTCATCTTTCTACCGTGACCAAGGGCAACATGGAGGGTCTTCAATCTATGTGAAAGAGGGTGTGGTTTAGAAGCAACGTTCTAATATATGTTCTCAATCTGAGAAATATAATTTTGAATTAAGTGCGGTTGAAATAGACTATTGCCTTTTTAATTGTGTCGTGTTATGTATTTATCTGCCTGGACGTGGCTCTATTGATGTTTTTATGTCAAAACTGGATCGAATACTTGATGTGCTAGTCTCCGAAGGTAACAGGTGTGCTAGTTAACAGGTGATTTTAATATAGATTTCAAATCAAATGCACTAAGTAAGCAGAACTTGGTAAATATTTTAGATTCTTATGGCTTAAACGTAACTGTGAATGATTATATAAGAGTAACTGCAACTAGTAAAACTCAAATTGATTATATTGCTACAAACATAAATCACCAACAAAAAACAATGGTTATAGAAGGTTTTATCTCTGATCATCGTGCGCAATTGTTCCAATGTAGCATTAACACAGACAATGATGCCTATATATTCATCCGTTCATATAGTGAAAGGAACATAAATCGTTTTGTTCAAACCCTTAAGTCAACAAATTGGTCAGAGGTATTTAATACAATCTCTGCTGAGGATAAATCATTAGCTTTTTTAAATACTATCCAAAATTACTTTCGGTCCCATTTTCCACTACTTAAATCTAAACGTAAAAGATCTACACGTTCGAATTGGTTTACGCAGGAACTGTACAATTTAAGGGATCGGCTAAAACTTTTAGAAACGATCTGTCAGCAAAATAGTAATCTTAGGCCAGTCCTTCATTTGGCAAAGACAGAATATTCAATTAAATTAAAAGCAGCTAAAAGTAGTCACTTCATGAGACACTTAAACGAATCATCAAATAAATTAAATGTATTTGGCATTTAGTAAACTTAACAGTCGGGAAACAAAATAACTCAAAAGTACCTATAGTGATGATAATAATAATTTAGCAGACAAAAACCACCATTTTGTTGAAATGGCTCCAAAGTTACTTGCTGCTTTGGATCCTACTAAAATAGGTGGGTTTACATTATATCATCAAAAAATCGTAATAGTTGTTCTATGTTTTTATATCCAACTAACCCACAGGAAATAACTAGTATAGTCATTCTGAAGCTATTTCCTTGTGACATTTTTATAATGAAGTATTTTTAATGGGAAATAAGCCACAACTTTGCCAAAAAAAATGAATTTATTAACGTTAAATTAGTATAGTCGGAAGTTGTAAATCCAAACACAGTTGTGGTTTTGATCAGATTTCCCCTAAGTTATTAAAACAATGCATTCACGCTGTTGCAGATCCACTGACAGATATTTGTAATGCCTCTTTTCAACAAGAAATATTTCCTAGTATGTTTAAACTATCTATTGTAATCCCTTTATTCAAAAGTGGTGATAAAGATGAACTTAACAACTACCGTCCCATAAGTCTCTTATCTCTGTGTTTTCAAAGATAATTGAAACTCTGGTTTATACTAGAATGAATGCATTCCTAAAAAAGCATAGTGTCTTGCATAATTTTCAACATGGTTTTACATCTTCTCTACAACTACAGCTCTTGCAATTTTCGTCAGCTTAGTGTTGGATGCTTTGGGCAGACGAGAGAAGGCATGTGGTTTATTTCTCGATTTGTCCAAGGCTTTTGACACTTTGGATCATAGTTTGTTGCTAATAAAACTTGTGGGGATTGGTATTCGTGGTGTAGTTCTAAAATGGTTTACTTCCTACCTAGAAAATAGAAGACAAAAAGTAAAGATAACATCTAATGGACTTGTAAACGTATCAAACACATTGGATGTCTATTATGGTGTCCCTCAGGGTAGTGTATTGGGTCCTCTACTTTTTATAGTATTTACTAATGATATAGCTTTGGTAACTAATTCACTGACTGGGGTTAACATCATCAGTTATGTGGATGATACCAACATTCTAGTCACAGGAACATCTGATCAAAATTTGCAAAATAAAACTATACAGATACTATTCACCATAAACAGTTATTTCTTATCCAACAAACTAGTTTTGAATGACGAGAAATCAAAGTATATGATTTTCACGTCAAATAATTTATTAAAACATCAAGCCACTATACAAGCAGCAATAGATAAAACAGACTGCACGAAGTTGCTGGGGGTCCTTTTAGACAGTAATTGTAAATGGTCAAACCACATTTCTAATTTGAAATCCAGATTAAGTAGCGCATGTTATGCATTGAGAATTCTTTCACGTCTCCTTTAATACAGCCATATTAAAAACCGTATACTTTGCCCATTTTTACTCAATAGCCAAATATGGCATTGAAGTCTGGGGTTGTACCTCTGAATTAGAGCAGATATTCGTACTTCAGAAAAGAGCTATTAGGATAATGTATAAAATGAAATTTAGAGATTCATGTAGAGGCATGTTTAGACAAAACGAAATTCTTACAATTCCTGGTCTGTATATATTTTCGTGTATAATGTATTTACATTGCAAAATTTATGAGTAATAAAGGACATCGCACACATCTTATGGAAAATATAATGTCACTCAAATTCAATAAAATTTATACGAATAGATTCGTTTTAAATTAACTGTCAATTCTTATCATTGCGCCAACTCTTAATTATGATTAATTACGGCGCAAATTGCAATTAAAGTCTATCGAAATCACATTTTTGGAGTATATAAACGTGTCAGTTATAATTACTATTGCTCTGGGTGCTATTCAAAACAGCTTAAACCCCGCTGGGCCTAAGCGAATTAGTGAAACTATTATAATAATATTCTTAAGAGCTCGAGAAGATTTATGAACTAACTATAATTTGGGTATTTTAAAATATTTTTTCTCTCTCTAACTTATATACCTACCCATTTGATTTCAGATTGATTTATATCAATTTCTGCTCTTATTATTGAAAATTAAGAGTTGGCGCAATGATAAGAATTGATCGTTAAATTGAAACGAATATATTCATATAAATTTTATTGAATTTGAGTGACATTATATTTTCCATAAGATGTGTGCGATGTCCTTTCAATGTCCATGTTTATTCAACAAGATTCAGACACAATCACTTTATGCTTCCACAACATCGTTCTGTTTTGTTGGAAGGTAGCACACGTTATGCAGCCATAAGTTTGTTTAACAAATTACCAATAGATATACGAATGAATTTACATCAGCCAAACTTTCGGAGGTGTGTACATCAATACATTTGTGAGCTAGAGCCATATTCTAAAAATAACTTTTAAGTATGTTTTATCGTATTCTAAAAATAACTTTAAAGTATGTTTTATCGCATTTATTAATTTATATACTTTTAAGATGTATGTTTGTAACTTTGACTTGTCTCATACATGTACTTTGTATAATATCGTATGTGATCAATAAATTTGACTTGACGTCCCATTTTTCGAAGCACTTTTTACTCTTAATAAGGCCAAAATTTTGAGCTAAATACTCCTGAAGAATGGCGATAGTTTGCCAAGAAAAATGAAATTGTTCATTGCTTTAAAAAATTCGTTAACGTAAATTTAACCGTAAAGTCTCTCTCCAAGATAAATTTGGATGTATGCATAAAATAAATCCCTCACCCACAATTCTTTAAATTGGTTTTATTATATTGAACGTAAGGTAGAGCGACCGGTTTCGCTGTTTATAAGTTATATGGCACCATCGGCCCCACAAGAAACTAAGGATATCAGTATAAGTTATTGCATGGTAAAGTAAATTTTAACTAATGGTGATGTACAGTAGGAAAAATGAAAGAATACCCATGAACGAACATATAAAACACGCTGTATTTTCCTGTCACCGTGTCACAAAGAAAATTGTCCAGTGCAAGTACATGTAGCAATAATTATTACATGTAGTTGCGCTGGCGAATTTTTTGTGTGACACGGTGACAGGAAAATACAGCGTGTTTTATTGTTCGTTCATGGGTATTCTTTCATTTTTCCGACTGTATGTTATTTGTTCCTAAGCCCCTGCCTTCCAGTCACCAATTTTTTATATATGTATAAAGACAAACAAAACACAGTAAAAACTTACGCAAATACAGACACATATACATATTATTATAATAGCCCAGTGGGTGTCATATTATATTTAATGTCTGTCGGTCCCCCTTTTTTATTTTAACTTTTAAAAATATTTAAAGAATGGGGCTAAATGACTAAATGAAATATCTAAATGAAGATCTTTCAGTTTAGGATGACATCGTTATTTTTTGTATGTATTATACGAAAATGAGAAGCAAAAAATATTAGGGCACAAAAAAGGTTAAATCTAGAGTTTTAAAAGAAACACCAGAAAAAAAAACAAAATTGACAAAGAAACTCTAGCAAGAGAACAGAAGTTGCAAGCAAATAAGATGAAAATAAACATTTGAGATACTACTCCTACTACTAAGAAGAAGTTATCGGAGTTATCACAGAGTGAAACTTCGGAATCCGATGAAGACATCGTTATACCAGTTCAATTGAATCGGAAGACTTCACAGAAATTGCAAAATATGAACAGAATATATATTTTAATGAAGTTTGTTACAAAAAAGATCTGTAATTATTATGTGGGACAGATCACTGAAATATTTGCTGTGGATTCATAAGTTAAACTTTTGAAAAGAATTAAGGGCAAAGGCAGGCGCAGATAAAGGGGAGGGTCAACGGGGCCATGGACTCCCTATTGTATTTAGTCGTAAGTATTTTTTTTAATATTTTTTCTGTCAACTCTAAACTTTAATCGATCAGTAGAACACTAAATATGCACGACAACTGCTTCCAAAGAATTAAAACAAGCCATAAAATCCAATAAAAGCAGCCTTCTCTGAAAAAAACGATAGGCGCATTTGTTTGGGTAACGATGGAATTCAAAGAATAAAAAAATGATATTTTAAGATGCAAATACGTTAAACTGGGTATAAACCAGGTTTCTTTAGACAGTAGAGAAATATATGAGCTAATATATAACTTTCTTTTTAAAGTTGGATATATTATTTAAAAACCAATAACTTATATTACAATTTTGTGGCTAAAGGATTAGCTTCCAAGCCAACTCTTCAAACACACACACATGGGTATAAACCTTATCTCATGAAAAGTCGCGTCTCAATTGTCCGATACAATAAAGATATAAAAATTTGAATTTTACTAGATAATCCAGACGTCCCCATTGACAGTAGAAAGGTTGATCTTAACTCCTACAATTGGTAAAGAGGGGCCAGTGAGATTAGTAGTCGTGAATTGTGTTTCCATCTTAAAAATGCTCCCAAGAATTCAACGCTTATACGTAAAACAACGCAAAATAACCTCATAGACTGTTGTGGCACTGTCATTGAGAAAAAAATTGTTGAATCGGTTAAGCGAAGCAAATATTTTTCTATTTTGGTAGATGAAACAACACTGACATCAGCTCCAATGAACAACTAACGTTATGTGTGCGATATGTAGACAAAGAGAAGTACTATTTAAAAGATTTATTTTGATTAGTAGTGGTGCAGGATTTAACTGGAGGGAGAGATATTGTCAAGCGTTATAATACGAGAACTCAGAGACCTAGGGCTAAATATTTCAAATCTTCGTGGGCAAGGTTACAACCAATGGCTGAGCATTGTATATGCTTTTGCATTGTAACAGCCTTTAGCATTGTATATGCACTGTGCATTAGCATTGTATATCTATGTAGGATGAATGAACTTTAACCTTTGAGGGAACGTGAGCCGTATCGCTAAATCTGGAATAATAAAGCTGTGCTACTCTAAATATTCAGATGCGTAAGACATTTTTTGGAAGAGGAGAGCGGGGCTCCTTCAGACAAAAAAATTTGAACTGTCATATCACTCTAAATACCTCACGAAATAAAGAAAAAAAATATTCGTAAAATTCATTGTTCACCCAACTTTCACTGTATATATTAGTGATGTAACGAATATTCGCATTCGCGTTCGCATTCACAAAATTTGTGCTAATGTTTTGCAAATATGAATATCAGAAAAAAAAATAATTTAAAAATAACGTTAGATTAATAAAATCAAAATCTATTCTCTTTCTCATCTTTTTTATTAAAAAAGGTAACTTAACCTCGTATAATCAGATTATCAGCCTTCACGTTGTTTTATTATTTGGTATAATGTAATAAAGCTTAAGATTCAGATTGATTTACACTAAATATCAATTAACTTCTCATTATAAATATAGAAAACATTGCAAAAATAGAAACAAATTAAAAAAACTGAACATTCGCATCCGCATTCGAGAATGTCGTTATTAGATATTCGCATTCGTATTCGCGAATGTTCAAAAACGACATTCGTTACATCACTAGTATATAATATATGCTTTTAATATTAAACCCTATACTTGTAAAAAAAATCAAAACCACTTTTTCAAAAACGTAGGCACGTTTAGTTGCCACTTGGGTGCACCTTCAGACGGGAAATGGGGCAGCTTCAGATACAATTGGAAAAATGACAACCTCATAAATGTTTTAGAAAGTATTTATGACAATATTTAAAACTATATTATGATACTTAATCAAACCCCTAATGCATATTGAAGTCTTACAATGAAACTGAAAAAGACAATAGGGAGTTTTTGTTGCTACGTAACGTAACGCATCTCCGTATACGTAAAGCAACTAACGTCTCGTAGAGGATGAATGTTAAAATGGGTAGTTTTTGTAACTGCCTTAACGTAACGTAAAGTAAATCGTAAAGTCATTTTTAAATTCCGTTGACATTAAAAAAATAAAACAATGTTCACACAATATACAATTAATATACAAATGTAAAAAAAGATAAATGAATGATGAAATTGTATGGTTTTAATTGCTTCTATTTAAATATAAAAATATTATTTTTCCTTGGGTTAAATTTTTTTTATTTTTGTTTATACCTACTTTTTAGTTGTAAATTATTGTACCTACATCAGAATTCCAGTATATTGTAAATAGTTTGGTAATATTTATTTGCAAATTTTACTGAAACTAGGTCATTTGTTTATCTAGTTATTGGTGATCACTGTATTTCTTAAACTAATACAAGATTTGTTTGTTTTGCTTTATTAATAGAAAACTTAAAAACAATAACATTTTAAATCTATTATGAAGTTCCAATTTCCAATTACAAACACAGAATAATTTTACTCAAATAGACTTTTAACCAATAACCAATATAACCTTAAAATGTTTATAAACGGGTAGTACGCTGATGAAATGTTCATTTGGTAGGTAGATCCTCGTGTGCATTCGGTGACTTTCGTCTCGATAGAGATGCGTTCTCACGTACGTATCCAGAGCGTTACTTTAGGTAATACGTATCGAGATACGGGAGTTCAACCATTACTGCGCAAGCGTATATGTCAAAAAGATGCGTTACGTTTACGTATTTGTGTGTACAAAAACTCCCTATTAGGGAGTTTTTGTTGCTACGTATTAACGCATCTCCGTATACGTAAAGCAACTAACGTGTCATAGAGGATGAATGTTAAAATAGGTACCTAGTTTTTGTAACTGCCTTAACGTAACGTAAAGCAAATCGTAAAGTCATTTTTAAATTCCGTTGACATTAAAAAAATAAAACAATGTTCACACAATATACAATTAATATACAAATTTAAAAAAGATAAATGAATGATGAAATTGTATGGTTTTAATTGCTTCTATTTAAATATAAAAATATTATTTTTCCTTAGGTTAAAATTTTTTTATTTTTGTTTATACCTACTTTTTAGTTGTAAATTATTGTACCTACATCAGAATTCCAGTATAATATAAATAATTTGGTAATATTTATTTGAAAATTTTACTGAAACTAGGTCATTTGTTTATCTAGTTATTAATTGTGGTGATCACTGTATTTCTTAAATTAATACAAGATTTGTTTGTTTTGCTTTATTAATAGACAACTTAAAAACAATAAAATTTTAAATCTATTATGAAGTTCCAATTTCCAATTACAAACACAGAATAATTTCACTCAAATAGACTAAACCAATAACCAATATAACCTTAAAATGTTTATAAACGGGTATATACTTCTCATTTTTTCTTAAAATACATTAGTCATAAATTTTTTTGCAGCATATCTCGCTTAGTTTGAATGTAATCGGTATTCGCTCATTTTAAAGGTCTTTTCAAGCGCTACAAAAGGTATTGGTAGCATTATACACATAAAATCGACCGTTTCTCTGTTATTTCAATTTGAATACACCGATTTGAGCATGCACCAAAAAAACAAACTCTCTTTACCTACCATATCTCTTTTTGTATTATAACTAGAAGATTTAAAAATGAACGAGTCTCTTTGTTTTTTTTATAAGCTACAAAAATGTTTAATATAGTTTTTTTAGTCAGATGCATAGTTTTTAAGGTATTCTCAAAAAACCGTCCGAAAAGGTGTCATTTTTCAATGAAAATGGCCACTTTTCAACCACGAATAACCCAAAAAGTATGGAGTTTTCAAAAAAATTATACAACAGTTTTGGCTTAGAATTAGGTTCTCTAGCCACTTGCGAGGGGATTTTGACCAAAAAATTTTTCACCCCGAGAAGGGGTGGGAACCACCCCCAAGATAAAAACGCACCATAGTATATAGGGTAGACTTTGTTTCTTGAGCTATTCCCTACTTACTGTAAAAATATCTAGTAAATCGATGTAGTAGGTTGGAACTCGGAGCCAAATACCCTCATTGACTATCTTAATTATGTTTTTTTTATCTGTGACTCCTTACCTAATTTATGAAATAACTAGGAAAAAAAACAAATTATTACATTTATTTGTACTTTTTATTTATATTATTCTCTTATCTATTAATAATAAAAATAGTATATAAATAATTATATAAATATATAGTTTGATTACCAATAAAAATAGTTAATTATTTATTTTTTGTATAGTTTTTGTTTTGTTTTTTAAATGTATACCAGTATATTATCTGTGTAAAAATCATTAATTTCACGTACAAATCCTATACAGATATTTGAAGATTCTACAATGTACATGAGGGGTAGCTGATGAAAAATGAGTGAAGACGTAGAGCTGAGTTTGCTTTGTTTTTTTTAAACAATTTAGAAAGTGAAAAAAATATTTTTTTGCCTATAAACGTTTTTTACCTATACATTTTAGAGAAACATTGTTCAAATAAATTAGATCATAAAAGTTCTTTAAAATTGAGAGTTTATCTTTGAGAGAAACATTGTTCAAGTAAATGTACATATATAAAAAATAACTAGGTACTCAAAATTGTGGCAGTTAATGAGTTATTAAATTGTGCTACATTTCGAACAGATCGACCAAATAGTCTAGGTATAAGTTGTTCAATTTATTTATCCCAAAGAGCGATTATTTAAACTAGTGTACTTGCCCAGTCAATCTAGAGGTATTTTGTATATCACACTCGATTCTTTGAGGCTTCATGATGTATTAAAAAAACTTTTACTAACTTTATCATTAAAAAGCAGTTTGAATACTGGCTGACAGTTTAGCTTATAAACATTTATAATAACTTTTACCTTTATGTCACACGCCTGTAAGTAGACCCAATAAACATCTGGTGAAAGAATACACTTTCCAAAAACAACAGAACCTTCCATGACCAATAGGAAACAAGACAGCTTTTTTCTAAAAATCATATTTTTGTTTATTAACATTATTAGAGATGAAAATTGAAAGGATTCTAAATGACGATAAATTGTATGATACAACTTATAGACAGTACGATACAACATTGTTTAAGTGATGGTACTCGTACTTTACTTTTTCGTGTCTGGATCCGACTACAGTTTTTCTGTCCAATATTGGGCTACGTCTACACCCTTTGTATTTGCGAGCCATAAATCATCGAGGGTGTACTGTGATGGGCAAAGTCTGCATACTTTCAAGTGCTCCATTTTCTGTATTTCCCCACAGCGTCGTTATATGTCTTCATGTCCCATTTAATGAGGTTCTGTTTTACAGAGGCAACACCTGTGCGTATGCGGTTGAGTGTCCGCTAGGCTCTCCAGTCCAGATTCATTCCATTAGGTCGTTCTGAATGTAGGGGGAACAGTTCGGGTGGTTCGACGCTGACATTTCTCATAAACCTTTTCCTTGATTTAAGTCGGCTGATTCCTGGCGGTTCGTCAAACCCGTATAATTGGTGCCTTTTATCGTAAAGTTTGCCTGAACTTCTCCACATATTGTGAGGTGCATCTACGGTCGTCTGGTGATGTAATTATTACCGTAATTATTACAACCGGTAATTATTCTACATGTTTCATTTAACACCGTGGTGACTTGTTGGGCGTGTCTAGATCTACCCCAGACGGGACAAGCATATTAACCTGTTGAGAAACATAAGGCATCGGCTGTTTACTTTAAGACCTGGGGGTTTGCACCCCACTTGCTCCCTACAAGTTTCCGGAGAAGGTTGTTTATCGTAAAAACCTTTCGTCTTATGCTCTGACAGTGGAATTTATACGTAAGTGACCGGTCTAGTATCACTCCAAGATATTTGGGCCTATCAGTATGTTCCAAGCGTTGTCGAGACAACCAGATGGTTGTTGAGATGGAATGCACATACTTGGGTTTTAGTAGGGTTTGGCTTTAAGAGGAAACAGTAGCGATCAACAGGTAGCGAAAACGCGTTCCAAGATTGCGGCTGTAATTTTGAATTTTTTTTTCGAGATATTTGGCACACGTATTCGTAATATAATAAAGAATGGCGGTACAGAGCCCAATTTGAAAAATATATTAATATGTGGAAATTACTCTGTAATTAAATACAATATTAAAAAAACGAGCCTGTACCGCCATTAAGAAGAACAAAAAAATACACTTTCTTTAAATAAACTTTTTTATCCGATGCCTAGATTTTGTGTCATTTTGGAACTACTATTGAAATAAAAAATGTTAGTAGTTCCAAAATGACACAAAATCTAGGCATCGGATAAAAAAGTTTATTTGAAGAAAGTGTATTTTTTTGTTCTTCTTAATAGCGGTACAGGCTCGTTTCTTAAAAATTGTATTTAATTACAGAGTAATTTCCACATATTAATATATTTTTCAAATTGGGCTCTATACCGCCATTCTTTATTATATTACGAATACGAGTGCCAAATATCTCGAAAAAATATTCAAAATTATAGCCGCAATCTTGGAACGCGTTTTTGCTACCTGTTGATCGCTACTGTTTCCTCTTAATGAGTTTTGTTTGTAATAAGTTGACATCATGTTTAAAGCCTCTTCCATTGTCGACTCTACTTGTGTGAATGTTTTCCCCTTTACAGCGATACCTAGGTCGTCAGCGTAAACAACACTCTCAGTCTGAGGGTGCATTGGTTGGTCATTGGTGTAGACGTTAAATAGGGACGGCGCCAGAATGCTTCCTTGAGGTAGGCCATTTTTTAGGTTCTTCATCTGCTCTTCTTTCCATTTAGCACAACGTAGAAGCGTCTATTACACAACAGTGATCTAATGATATTTATCAGGTCATAGTCAAACACAGTGTTGTAGATCTTAGTTGGCAAGGTTCTGTGGTTTATCATATCATAGACCGCTGTGAGGTCTATCAAGGCCACTCCCACTATCTCTTTCTGCTCAATCCCTCCTCTATGTACTCTGTTAGGTTCAGCACTTGGCCTGTGCATGATTCACCTGGTCTGAAGCCTGCTTGTTGTGGGATTAGTTTTGCATCTAATGTTTCCTGGATGCGATTCAAAATGAGGCGTTCATACAATTTATACAAATGGCATAGCAGAGATATCGGACGGTAGCTACTCGGTAGTTCAGGGTCTTTCCCAGGTTTCAGAAGGGCTACTACTTTTGATTTACGCCACAGTTTTGGAATCTGGTAGGTAGATCGACAAATGTTAAATATATCGAGCACCCATTGTCTCGCTTTTTGCCCAAAGTGTTTTATCGGCTCTGTTAGGATTTCGTGCATCCCAGGTGATTTTCCATTTTTCATACAGTCAATACCATTTTTGAGCTCTTCGATGGTAAATGGGTTTCGCAAGAGAGTTCTTTCCTGGTCTTGAGTTCTTATAATATCTGGCGTTTTGCAACGATTGTTTGTTTTGCCATTCAGAAGCAGTTGATGGGCTATCTGATTTGGCGTTATTGCACATGGCTCTTTCACCTCTGTGGGATCACCATTAAGTTTTTTGGACATATTCCAAGCCTGCTTACTACTGTGCGTCATATCCATTTTACTTCAAGTCTCGCTCCACCGTTCTTGTCTGGAGGCGCTTAGTATTTGCTGCAGTCTCTCCCCTATCTCTGCCGTAACTTCGCTAAATGGGTCTTTACTATATTCTTCGGTATACTTTGTCATAATGTCTTTTGCGTCATCGTTCAGACCAGATATGTAATGTTGTTGACATCTTCTGGGTATGTGTTTACATGAGGTTCGTTTTACAAGTTTGATGAACGCATCATAGTTTTGGGGGTCGGGATTATATTTTTTACTTGTGTTTCCATTTCACCAGTATATTTTTCATAATTCGCTTTTTTGAAATTATACCTTCGTTTAATAGAGATTTTGGGAGCTTTTATAGCGCTGTATACGGTTATTCCCACGGGCCTATGTTGTGTCTTTGATATAGGCTTATATACCTTTCTAACGCAACGGTCCTCTAAAGACATGCTGATGAAGGTGAGATCAGGGTTGTAACCTTTCTTCCATATTTTGCTTTGGAACGAATAGGACAGTTTTGGGTCATGCAGTAGTGCCAGGTTGTTTTGTTCGGCCCACGATTCCACAAGATCTCCATTTTTATCAATTGAAGCGTAGCCCCTATGAACATTATGACTATTAAAATCCCCGAGAGTGAATCTGGTTTTTTGAGAAGCGAAATTTTTTGGAGGGAAGAAAACAAAGTCTCTCCAGGGTGGTTTTTACACAAATGTCACTGTGCAGGCTCCTATTTCAACAGTCAGAATTTCAATGTCGTAGCATGTTTTTTCAGCTGATGTTACATCAATATCTCTTCTCACGAAGATGGCGCTTCCGTGTTTTGCACTTGGATGTTCAATGGTAAGCTGCATTCCCTCAACGCTAGGTCTATGTGCTCATATGTCACGGTGAGTCTCTTGTATACATAATATATCACATTTGTGGATTTTATACAGTTAAGACAAAATTTCCTGTTTATTAAAAGTAATACCCTCAATGTTTATGGTCACCATTGTTAATGTAGGCTCTGAGAAGAGCCGTTGATTCTCGTTTGTTTGTTCGGATCCAGTGGTGGAAGGATTAGCCGCCCGAGGGGCGTTTCCAGGGAGCGCCAGTGACATTTTGTTCTTATACCACTTGCGTGGAGGCTCCTTCCGTGCTCCGGAAAATTGTCCGCTACAATATCTCGGCTTGTTTCTTGTTATTGGTCATATAAGTTTTTGTTTTTTTGGAGAGTGTGTTGTTTGACCAGCTTCTCATTGAGCCTACTTACGAGTGTGTGGAGTAAAAAATCTCAAAGTTATTATAAATGTTTAGAAGCTAAAAAGTCAGTCAAACTGTTTTTAATAATAAATTTAATAAAAGGTTGGAAATTTTTTTAATATACCTTAAAAATAAACATCAAAGAATCGATTGCGATTTACAAATTACATCCAGAGTGACAGTTTGGGCAAGTACAGTTGTTTAAATAATCGCTCTCCCGACAAACAAATTGAATAGCTTATAAACTATTTGGTAGATCTGTTTGAAATTTAGCGCATTTTATTAATCCATTAATGCCACAATTTTAAGTAGTTACAGTCGGAAAAATTAAAGAATAGGGCTTTTCATTCACAGTCATTTGTTTCGAGCTTCTGTCATGTGTCACATAATATTAATATATCTACGTCGTACGTTATTGGTAATTTATTTTATATTCTAAGGTATATACCCATGATACAAACCAAAGACGTATGACGTAGATATATTAATATTATGTGACACATGACAGAAGCTCGAAACAAATGACAATCGATGAAAAGTCCTATACGCTCTGAGCTTCGCTGGTGTCGCTCCTAGCGGATTAGTAATGCAACTTTCACCGGTAATTTTTAAATTTATTATTTAATTGTTATCGCTTAATATTTACAACGCAAAAATAGTATTTCAACGAGCATAATGATGGCTATTACTCACGATGATGAAGTTTGCGACACGAGCCGTAGGCGAGTGTCGTAATTCATCAGAGTGAGTAATAACCATTACATGCGAGTAGAATACTATACTTTTTCTACGACCTTTTTTTTATTTTAATTAGTAAAAAAAATTAATTATCAACTACTCGAGATTTAAATTATAATAATTTACAAAAATACCTAAATGCTATTTACCCCTAGTACGTGGCTGAATAATTGGTTGCCTACTATTACTAAATTCTTATTTATTGTAAAAATACAACTAGAAATAGTCATTATAAGTTCTGTTCGTTTCCGAAAAATTATAAGCTTAAATTTGTATCTACTGTCAGTGAATCTAATAAATAGGAAATGGCTGTTGTCGGTGGACGTACCTATTTCATATACATATATTTATATGGTTATAATGTATATTTACATTTAACTATAATAATATAACTATACATAATATGTTATAACATATTTACCACAATATAACTTGAAAAACAAACACAATATTAGTTATAAATTCCAATTAACATAAACAAAATGCGCTAATGTCACTGTCACTAAATTAAATGATAAATGTCAAAATTTTTAGTAAACAAGATATAAACGTAAAAAATATACTGACATTGTTACAGTTAAAATTCCTTTAAAAATTTTTCGAAGTTAATAATTAACTACTAATTATTGGTATAAATTACAATAATTATTGTAAGTATTAAATAAACAAGTTTAAGTAATTTTATTTGCAGTTTATATACGATTAATATTAAGTGGCATGCGTCACTTGAATCTAACTTCAGCCCGTGAGTAACTTCAGCCCGTGAGTAATGAATTATTACTCACGGGTACAGTAATGGGTGCTATTATCTATGAAAAAAAGCGAATAATGAGCATGTTATTAAACGGTCGTAGAAAAAGTAATTAAATTGTAATCGATTTTTTTTAAGATTTTGCTAATCATTTTGACGTTCTATTGATGAAATATTAATTTCTTACTTCGGATACTTTCACAATTATCGTGTAGATGGCGCTAAGATTAATAGATTAATATATAATTACATATTACAGAACATTAAAAAACTTAAATTCAGTATTTAAAACGTAGGTATATTTAAGATAAAAATATATACCACAGCTTTGACCAACTAATATTTTTTATAATTAATGTTTTTATTTTTAATTTTAAATTAATCACTTTGACATTTATGTCAAATGTCAAATTTCCAGTAAACGTTTACAGACTTGTCACTACTGGCGCTCGCGAATTTTTAATTATCCCCTCTACGTACGAGCTCTCAGCGTATACGCTGTGAGCTTCGCTGGTGTCGCTCCTAGCGGTTACTAATTCAACTTTTACCGGTAATTTTTAAATTTATTATTTAATTGTTATCGCTTAATATGTTTTTTTTTTTTTATTACATATTTTCATTTACAATCTGCTTCATCGAAGCTATAAGCAAATAGTTTGAATGTTAAATACATGAGGGAGAAGCTGCCCTGTTGCAACCCTCCTATTATAATTTTTTACATTTGATCACAATATGTATATATTTAATTTATTAAATCTGTTGGCCATAGTTTCTTCAGTCGTCTTGCGAATTCGGGAGGAGTGTTCAGCAGTCTTGCTTCATCATTTGGATGACTTCTCAGTCCATCAAGGTAGCTCTTTGTGATCCTTGGAATTTCTTCCTCTACCAAGGGTGTAGCTGAGTCCTCGTGTAGGGTTTTATTGCTTACATACCAGGGTGCGTTGAATATCATCCTCAATATTTTTGATTGGACTCTTTGTATTATCTTGATATTTGATGGCTTTGAGCATCCCCAGAGTTGAACACCATAGGTCCAAATTGGTTTTATCATAGTTTTATACAGGAGCAGTTTATTTTCAATATTGAGTTTTGATTTTCGACCAATAAGCCAGCTCATTTGTCGTATTTTGATGTTGATCTGGGTTTTCTTGGCTTGGATGTGCGGCTTCCATGTTAATCTTTTGTCAAGGGTTAGTCCCAAATATTTGACTTGTGTGCTGACTGGTAATTGTGTATCATTTAGTGTTATTGTTGGGCATACATCTCTTCGGTTTGTAAATGTAACTTGGGTTGACTTCGTTTCATTTACTTTCACCTTCCATTTGTTGAGCCATGTTCCCAATTGGTCAAGGTGGTTTTGCAGTTGTGCAGACGCGATAATAGGGTCCTCATTGACAGCGATTATGGTGGTGTCATCAGCGAATGTTGAGATTTGGGTTGTTTCAGTGGTTGGGATATCTGCGGTAAATAATAGGTAAAGGAGAGGGCCCAGGACACTACCCTGTGGTACACCTGATTTAATGGGAAAATATGTGGAAGTTGCTGTGTTATATTTTACTTGGAAGTAACGATCTTCAATGTAGGATTTCATGATTAGATAGTAGGGGGTTGGAAGAATACATTTGTGTTTGTATAAAAGTCCAGTATGCCATACTCTATCAAATGCCTTTTCTACATCTAAGAATGCCGCTGTGCAATATTTTTTTTCCTCAATAGCAGTAAGGATTTTTGTTATAATTCTATGAGTCTGTTGTGTTGTGGAGTGTCTCTCTCTAAAACCAAACTGGTGTGTGGGTATTTCTACATCTAGGTTAATGTCATTCTTCAGTCTACCAAGTAGTAGTCTTTCGAAGATCTTAGACATTATCGGCAACAAGCTGATTGGCCGATAGGATGATGTTTTATTTGGAGGTTTACCCGGTTTGTGAATCATTATTATTTGCGCAAATTTCCATGTGATTGGGAAATATGTCAGTCTGATTGCACTATTGTATATTGTAGTTAGCATGACCAATGCTCTTCTCGGAAGATGTTTCAGTATTAATCCTGTTATTAGGTCAAATCCAGGTGATTTGTGGTTATTGCATTTTTCTATTTCTAGTTTAACTTCTGATGTATTGAATGGTGTTATTGGAAGCGTCATAGGGCAAGCACTATCCAGGAAGTCTCTTATTAAGTTTCCATCATCATTATTCTCTACTTGGTGTTCTTTAAAAATACCAGCTAAGTATTCTGCTAATGCTGAAGCTTTTTCCTCGTCTGATCTTCCCCAAGTACCATCATCTTTCTTAATTGGCGAGTTGTGTTCTGTAGGTCTCTTTAAGTGTTTTGTTGCCTTCCATATTGAGTGATCTTCTTTAGACAAGGTACTAATGTAGTGTTCAAATGTGGCATTGCGTGCTTCATTTAGCGCTGTTTTTAATTGTCTGGTTAATCGATTATATTCGTGTTTGTCATTAATGTTGCGGCTTCTTTGCCATCTACCTCTTGCTCTTCGTTTTTCGACTATTAGTTGTCTAATATAATTCGAAGTGGTATTTTTGTTTTCTTGCTTTGGAGTTGATGGTGTAGCTCGATATGCAGCTTGCTGAATTTGACAGGTGAAGTGGTTTATAGCCTTATCTATGTCATCTTTTTCTTTGAGTCTGATTCCAAGATTTATATTCGTGTCAAGCTGGTACTTGAATTCACACCAATTAGTTTTAGGGGAAGTCAACTTGGGTATTTCAGGTCGTTTGATTATGTGGGTGCTGATTGTTGCTATGATTGGTGTGTGGTCAGACGAGAGATCCCAACTTGCTTCTATGTTTGTGTAGTTTGCTGCAATTCCTTTTAGGATAAAGAAGTCGAGTAGATCTGGTAGTCTATTTGTATCGGACGGCCAGTACGTTGGTTGTCCCGTCGATAAGTAGGTGCAGTTTGTGTTGTTGATGGCATCTAGTAGGCTTCTGCCTTTTGGTGTAATGAGTCGTGAACCCCAATTCGTATGCTTAGCATTCCAATCACCTCCAACAATGAATTTGTTACCTAGCTTGTTTAATAGTTCTTCGTATTCTTCAGTTGTGATTCTATGTCTAGGAGGGCTATATATTGCAGCAATTTCGAAGTTCCAAGGCCTGGCATTTATATTAAGTATTGTTGCTTGTAGCTTATCTGTTTTATGTTCCGGCATTTGATGATGTTGTATATTGTTCCTTATAATTATTGCAGATCCTCCATGGGCTGTTCCATCTGGGTGACTAGTGTGGTAGACTGAGTATTGAGGTATTTTAATTACGCTTCTTTCTGTGAAATGCGTTTCGGATACAAAGAGGATGTCTATTATGTTGTCCTCTAGGAATTGGATTACTTCTGCTTTATGGTTTGCTAAACCATTTGCGTTCCATTCGGCTATTCGAACAGATCTAATGAATTTTATTAATTAATGTTGTTAGCGTGGTAAGGATCATGCTGTTTTGATTCATTAGTTGGGTGAACATTGCTTTAAATTCGTTTAAGAATAAGTTCATCTGAGACCCTATGTCAGCTACTTGATTTCCTGCTCTTACTGCTTGGGCATAGGATTGGGTTCCATTCTGTTGTTGGTACTGTGATTGTTGACTCTGATACTGTGAAGTTGGTGCTGGGTTAACATTTTGATGTGGGTTCTGATTATTATGGGTTGACTGATTTCCGCGTTGTCTATTATTTCTTACATTTTGCAAGTCCTTGTAAATTACGCAACCTTTATAGTTTGCAGTCTGTTCTCCGTTAAACAGGGCACATTTTGCTGGTGTATTTCTGGGTTTTGTACATTCTGGCGTTGGATGACTTCCTCCACATTTCACGCATGCGTAAGGTCTTGTACAATACGCTTTTGTGTGTCCATAACGTTGACAGCGCTGACACTGTGTTATATTTTTCTTTCTGTGAGGAGGTTCAAAGCTGACTTTCATATTGCCGATAGAATCCAGTGTATAGATGTGTTTGTTGTTTTTTTCGGTTCTAGGTCCACATAGAACATTGACAGTGGTGATTTATTGACTCTGTGTAATACGTTAATGATATTACGGACAGTATGCCCTGATTTAGCTAGTTCACTTTTTATTTCTTCAACTGGCATCGAGTGGTGTAAATTTCTTATAACTACCCTATAAGCTCTATCTTGTTTTGCTTGGTATGTGTGGTGAACTATTTTGCTACTATTTAAATGCTGTATAAGTTTTCTGTATGACTCAATAGTTTTTGTGTTTATTTTTATTGTGTCATTTAGGAGAGCTTTCGACTGGTAGTCTTCTGCTTTAATGACTGTCGATAGGTTTTCAGTCATCTTTTTGATATCATTTACCCCATAGATAAATATAGGTGGAGGTTTAGGTGTTACTGGTGTGTTATTATTATCAGTTAGGTTTTCTAATGGTTCAAATCTGTTGTTTGTACTCACTTGCATTGTTGTTGTGTTATCATCTTTGGGGTTTGCTTTTCTTTTTTTTGTAATTTTTTTGACTGTTTGCCAATCATGGACATTTTCTATGGTTTCGTCGTCTTCATCGCTTGAGTTTTCCATGACAAGTTCCTCTCCACTGAGGATGTATTGGGAAGCATTTGATGTATTTGGTTGATCCATTTGAGGTGCAGGGAGGTTTTGGTTATATTGGTGATTATTGTTTGGGAATGGAGTAGGCGGGATATATTGGTTTGTTGTCTGTTGGCTGCTCGGGAATCCATAAAATGGGGGCGATATTACTGGAGGTTGTTGAGGCTGTGTATATATTTGGGGCACATTATACAACCCCCCATTTGACACTTGATTTTGGTGGTACATTTCCTTAATATAGTACGCCACTGAGTTAAAAATTAATCACATAAATAGTAATTTAGAATTAATCACTCAAATCGTTTTTTAATTATTATTTCACTAATTACCATAAACTAGTCCCGGCCGATAGCCGAGAACGGCACAAAAACTTGGAACTTGGATCTCGAGAGCGATATGGTACGTCTTTACTGCTCGGAATCCAAATACACACTGCTTAATATGTACAACGCAAAAAAGTAATTAAATTGTAATCGATTTTTTTAAGATTTTTCTAATCATTTTGACGTTCTATTGATAAAATATCAATTTCTTACTTCGGATACTTTGACAATAATCGTGTAGATGGCGCTAAGATTATAATAGATTATTTATAACTAGATATTACGGAACATTAAAAAAACTTAAATTCAGTATTTAAAACGTAAGTATATTTAAGGTAAAAATATATACCACAGCTTTGACCAACTAATATTGTTTATAATTAATGTTTTTAATTTTAATTTTAAATTAATCACTTTGACATTTATGTCAAATTTCCAGTAAACGTTTACAAACTTGTCACTACTGGCGTTCGCGAATTTGTAAATATCCCCTCTACGTACGAGCTCACAGCGTATAGGGCTTTTCATCGACTGTCATTTGTTTCGAGCTTCTGTCATGTGTCACATAATATTAATATATCTACGCCATACGTCTTTGGTTTCTATCATTGGTATATATCAATAACGTATGACGTAGATATATTAATATTATGTGACACATGACAGAAGCTCGAAACAAATGACTGTGAATGAAAAGCCCTATACGCTGTGAGCTCGTACGTAGAGGGGATATTTATAAATTCGCGAGCGCCAGTAGTGGCAAAATCTGTAAACGTTTACTGGAAATTTGACATAAATGTCAAAGTGATTAATTTAAAATTAAAATTAAAAACATTAATTATAAAAAATATTAGTTGGTCAAAGCTGTGGTATATATTTTTACCTTAAATATACTTACGTTTTAAATACTGAATTTACGTTTTTTTAATGTTCCGTAATATGTAATTATAAATTAATCTAGCGCCATCTACACGATAGTTGTGAAAGTATCCGAAGTAAGAAATTAATATTTCATCAATAGAATGTCAAAATGATTAGCAAAATCTTTAAAAAATCTGTTATAATTTAATTACTTTTTAGCTTTGTAAATATTAAGCGATAACAATTAAATAATAAATTTAAAAATTACCAGTGAAAGTTGAATTAGTAATCCGCCAGGAGCGACACCAGCGAAGCTCAGAGCGTATACCCATGAACGATCACATCAATCACTTATTTTGTATTTGCTGTCTTTTTCTATAACAAACGTTTGTTATTTATAGAAATAGACAGCAAATACAAAATAAGTAATTGAAGTAACCGTTCATGGGTATCCTTTCATTTTTCCGACTGTATATGCCATTTCATTATACAAAATTATTAAAATTTAAAAATAAATTACTGCTAAATTAAGGTTTGTTTGCTATTATCTCGGTCAATTGTTTGTTTTTTAATTTGTAAACTTTCATTTTTGAAGGACTTTTTATGATATACAACTTTTATTTGAACATTTTTTTTTAAATCTATAAGAAACGTTGTATAAGCAAAAAATACCTTTTTCACCGTTTAAGATTGTTTAAATAAAAACAAAGCAAAATCAGCTGTACCTATGTCTTTGTATTAGAAGCCCCTCATATACCTTTTAGAACCTTTAAATATCTGTATAATATTTTTTCAGCTTTTTTCTTCCTTGACTGAGGTAATGCTTGTTCTCACTATTCTCTACATGATAAATCCAAGTCATCTTTACCAACTGTTAAAACTTCTGTCAATAAAACATTGGTGTTTTGCATCAATTTGTACAATAAATCAACCTTTTCAGTCAGCTGATCTAGTCGGCTGTGAATAGATTCCAATTGATCATCAGTGCTATCCACAGTATTAGAGTCTCCCATAAGCTTTTTATATTTCTTGCCAATATTAACTTGAGATTTTAAATCTTCTACGTCTGTAGGTGGCACTAAAATACAAATAAACAAATGAAAAGGAGTGATATTAAACTGTTTTGTAAGAAAAGTATTACACACTAGCTGACCCGGCAGACTTCGTACTGCCTCAATAGATAAAAACAAACTTTTGTATACAATAAACTTAAAATACACAAAAGGAATTCTTAATTAATAAACAAAAAAATCTCGATGTGAATGAGGTTTTATTATTATTTTTAATTAATTACACAGGATGTTTGAAGTAACAAAGTTTAGTTAGAAGTAACAAAATTAAGTTTGTAGTGCATTAGTTACAATCTTAAATTTGTTTATCTTATAATGAATATAACAGCTTTTTTTATCTACATTCAAAACAACCCTTTATTTATATAATTTGGTTCGGGGTTGTCCAACTATATAGGTGTTGATTAATCAGAATAAAATTAAATTAAAATTAAATATCATTAAATAAAATGAAATAAAATTTTATAAAATTGAATAAAAGTAAATAACAATAAATAAAACTGAATAAAATAAAATAAAAATAATAAATAAATTAAAAAAATAATAATAAAATTAAATAAAATAAAAAAATAAATGGAATTAAAAAAAGAAATAAAATAAAATAAACGAAAATAAATAAAATACTTAAATTAAAATAAAACTAAATAAAATTAAACAAAATTAATTAAAATTAAATAAGATTTTATAATTTGCTGCTTGTTCTTTTCGTGTGCTCAGAACTTTTCTCCTGCTTGCCGTTCGTCAGAAAAGTTCGGGTTAGAGATATTTATTGAAAATTTCGAAAAATTAAAAATTTCATATATTGCCCAATTTAACTCCAAAAGTTAAACAGTTGCACTTTTCTTCGTTAAAATTTGTTGCTCGTTCTTCTTCTGTCCTCAGAATATTTCTACGGCTTAAGATATTGCATTTAGGACACCGATTGCGCTAGAAAAAAAATTTTAGTACGGTTCTGCTCGGAATTCAGCAAGGAGTCTACCTACTTAATTTCATATTTTTCACGTCATTATTGTGAGAGTTATGGTGTCATGGGTAACCTACAGTTACTACTAGATAACAACCTACTCCCAGTCCGATCGAATATACCTGCCAAATTTCATAAAAATCGGTAAAGTCGTTTCGGAGGAGTATGGCAACAAACACTGTAAAAATAGCATTTTATACATATAGATGTAAAATTTGTAGTGGCTACTAAAATGACAATATAAAACCGTATAAACCTTCCCTGAACTTCCACAAATAATTCAACATCAAAATTAGCCAAATCGGTTCAGCCGTTCTCGAGTTTTAGCGAGACTAACGAACAGCAATTGATTTTTATATACAAGATGCAAAAATTTAGATGGATATTAAAAAATAACGGTTGAAGATAGAAAAGTGAAATTTTATGGTTGTATTTACCTTTCCCTTCCACATCACACAAAATTAAGAAAAAACGGTTTGACGAAAAAAAATAAAAAAATATATTAGGGGGCAGCCCCCGTTATGACGTACGGATATGAAAAATAAATAACAACCTATTCTCGGTCCGGTCGAATATACGTGAAAAATTTCATAAAAATCTATTCAGTCGTTCTCGAGTTATGTGTTGGTAACTAACAAGACTTTTTTTGTTTATATAGATGTAAAATATTTAAATGGATATTAAAAAATAACGGTTAGTGATAGAAAAGTGAAAATTTAGGGTTGTATGTATCTTTACGTTCCACATCATATAAGATTAAAAAAAGAGAGGTTGTTCGAAAAAATAGAACAAAATATCAGGGGGCAACCCCCCTTATGACGTACGGGTATGAAATTTAGATAACAACCTACTCCCAGTCCGGTCGAATATACCTGCCAAATTTCATAAAAGTCGGTAAAGTCGTTTCGGAGGAGTACGGCAACAAACACTGTAAAAAGAGCATTTTATAAATATAGATGTAAAATTTTTGGTGGCTACTAAAATGACAATACAAAACCATGTAAACCTTCCCTGAACTTCCACAAATAATTCAACATCTTCTCCTTCTTTAAGTGCCATCTTCGTTCCGAAGGTTGGCGATCATCAGGGCTATACGTATTTTCGAAACTGCTGACCGAAACAATTCGTTGTTGCTACAGCTATACCATTCCCGTAGATTCTTTAGCCAGGAGTTTCGTCTTCTTCCTATGGACCTTTTTCCTGCTATCTTCCCTTGCATAATTATTCGAAGCAGTTCATATCTTTCGCCTCTTGTAATGTGTCCTAAGTATTGCAGTTTTCGTTTTTTGATCGTAAATATGACTTCCTTTTCTTTATTCATTCTTCTCAAGACCTCGACATTTGTGACTCTCTCCGTCCATGATATTCTCAAGATTCTGCGATACATCCACAGTTCAAATGCCTCAATTCAACATCAAAATTAGCCAAATCGGTCCAGCCGTTCTCGAGTTTTAGTGAGACTAACGAACAGCAATTGATTTTTATATATAAGATGCAAAAATTTAGATGGCTATTAAATATTAACGGTTGAAGATAGAAAAATGAAAATTTATGGTTGTATTTACCTTTCCCTTCCACATCACACAAAATTAAGAAAAAATAGTTTCATCAAAAAAATAAAAAATATATTAGGGGGGCAGCCCCCGTTATGACGTACGGATATGAAAAATAAATAACAACCTATTCTCGGTCCGGTCGATGCTTCTTTTCATGAGCATTTTTAGTGCGTCACAAATAATAGAAAAAAAGGTAAGTCCGTGATAATATACATTTTAGTGACATGACATTTTAGTTAAATCCGACAATTGTCACATTTTATTTGCAATTTGGCATAAAAACAAATCAATATTGTTTATTGCATTTATAAAATGGTATTTTCTTTGATTTGTATAGTCTTATAAATTGTACAGATTATATTCGTAGATATATTATATAATCCGTAAATAATTTTTTTTTTCGATTATGACGCCATCTATTGACAACTACAATAAATGTTATAAATGTCACCGACGAAATGTAATCACCGACGTGCGTTTTTTTCTGTCACATGCAATTTATTGCGTTAGAAAGAAATCGAAAAACTGTGACGCACTGAAAGATCCTCATGAAAAAAGCATATGTGGAAAATTTCATAAAAATCTATTCAGTCGCTCTCGAGTTATGTGTTGGTAACTAACACGACTTTCTTTTGTTTATATAGATATAAAATATTTAAATGGCTATTAAAAAATAACGGGTAGTGATAGAAAAGTGAAAATTTAGGGTTGTATACACCGAGAGAACAATTTCTTTTCTCCTAAAACACCGATTTCTTTGAGCAATATTTCTTAAAAGTTAACATATCCTATTAACTTAAACATACCGGTTCACATATAAAGAAACGAGTTTTTTAAACACAACTCAATAATTTCTTACAGATAATTTCTTCAATACTAACAAATGCATTAATGGTTACATTTAATTTTCTTATCCTAAAGTTTTTATTTCTTAAATTGAAAACTACAAATATTTTGCAGTATAAGAAATATAATGTTAAGTTAATCCATATTTATATTTGTGAACAAGAAATTTTATTGCAATCAAATAAATATTTTAAACCACAAGAAATAATTCTTCAGAAATACCCTCTGTAGTAACTGTGGTTATAAAATAAAAACTTTGTCATTAATGCCGAAATGTTACTTGCAAAGAGATTTTCTTCCACAAAAGAATTGCGCAGATTAACTATTAATGATTTAGTTGTCAGTGTTTGTCAAGATGGCGTGATATGTTCATGTTCATATTATAGATGGATGTTGGATTTATTGGTGTACTTTAAAAATTAACAGATATTTTGAAGGTACGTACATATAAAGGTATTAAATAAAAGTAAATTGAGTAATTTAAGATGTAATAATAATATTGTTGCGTATCCGAATGGTTAAAAAAGAAACATAATAGTATCTTAATATGCTTTTTAGGTATAATGATGGACGACTTTGAAGTAAAGGAGCTTATTATTCTAACTGGGAAATATGCCACAATTTAAAGCTGGGACAGAATGATATAATATATAGCTTCAGAACAATATTAAGAAAGGAGTTATTAACCAACTGCGGGGACTTAATGGTAGAACTTCATACATGTAAGTACCTTTTTAAAAATGTGTATACTTATGTATCAACTATAATAAGTTTCTTGAATGTATCGTCTTCTATAAAAATATACAATACAACGCTATATCAAACATGGCGGGTGCAACGCTGAGGATTTTTTCTGTTAATTTATTTGAGATAAAGAAATCAGTTAGTCTAAAAGAAATATATGTTTATGGTTAAGAAATGTTATTGCCGAAAACCGTGAATTAGTTAATATGTATTAAATGACTTAGATGTAAACTAATAATACTTTCCCGTAATAAAATTTCTTAATGATTAGGTATGCTGTCTCTTTTAGATTATAAAAATTAAGAAAATTACATATTATTATGTCTGCTTCAATGTTTTACATTGGCTGTATTTTCCCTCTTGTTTTAGCTAAACAATGTTTACTGTGTGACTTAATATTATACAGATAAATAACCAATATTTCATTAATAAAAAGAAAAAAATAAACAAAGATGTGTAGGTTAAATAATGCCATGTTTGAACTAACTATGATTGCTTATTATTAGTATTAATAGTTCTTATGTGGGGCCGTGTATTTGTTTTTTTTTTGTATTTCCTATATTTGTCAAAATAAATATCTATATCTTTATAAAAAAAATTTTATTAAAGTAAGTTTACTCTCTCTACATAACGATTTTGTTTTAGTGAATTCCTGATATACAAAGTGCTATTAACAAAAGGAGGAAAATTTGAGGAAGTTGGATTTGCCTCTCCATCCTTTTATTGTTGTGTAGAAGCCAGTGGTTTATGAGTGGAAAAAATATTTGTATGTAATAATAACGTTTTATATCTTGCTTTATTAATAACTAATGATTTTACCTTAACACAATGATTTATTTCGCCGTATGTAATATCACTTTATTTTCAAGAAATATTAACTTAACTCTAAATATATGTTTATCTCTGCGAAATATATTTCTTAACATTAAATAAATTAATTATTGATGATAAAATAATAATATTCCTTACTAAGAAATATTATTGCTCAGAAAGAATAGTTTTCTAATGTGTAGAAAATATATTTTTATGACTAATAAAATTAATTAATATCAAGTGTAATTTCTTTCTGATAAATGGGTTTGAAGTTTGCCAGAAAGTGATAGTTCAATCATGTTTAAAGTATATTTCTTTGGCTATATTAGAATTTATTTGAAATATTTTAGAAAATTATATCTTACATACAAAGATATATTTCTTAGGCAATATGCCAAGTCGATCTTTCTTAAATATTAATAAAGTTTCTTTATGTTAAGAATTTTTTTCTCTCGGTGTATATCTTTACGTTCCACATCATCTAAAATAAAAAAAAGAGTTTGTTCGAAAAAATAGAAAAAAATATCAGTGGTCCAACCCCCTTATGACGTACGGGTAAGAAATTTAGATAACAACCTACTCCCAGTCCGGTCGAATATACCTGCCAAATTTCATAAAAATCGGTAAAGTCGTTTCGGAGGAGTATGGCAACAAACACTGTAAAAAGAGCATTTTATACATATAGATGTAAAATTTTTGGTGGCTACTAAAATGACAATATAAAACCATATAAACCTTCCCTGAACTTCCACAAATAATTCAACATCAAAATTAGCCAAATCGGTCCAGCCGTTCTCGAGTTTTAGCGAGACTCACAAACAGCAATTGATTTTTATATATAACATTATTCTTATACTCATTATTACTAAGGTAACAGAAGTCTTCCTTGAGACTGCTAAAAGGTTCTAACTACTTTAAATTCGCATTGAAGAATATGGGTGAAGGTCTGGTGATTCAGTTTCTCAATTTATTTCAATATTCTAAAGTGAAATTCACACTGAGTATGGTATGAAGTACGGCGAAAAAACGACG
Organism: Diabrotica virgifera virgifera; assembly: GCF_917563875.1. NCBI lineage: Eukaryota > Metazoa > Arthropoda > Insecta > Coleoptera > Chrysomelidae > Diabrotica > Diabrotica virgifera. Next base: position 163,515,697 of record NC_065444.1, on the reverse strand, counting down.
ATGGTCGCCAAAAAGGAAGCGAAAGCAGTAGCAAAAGCTAAAGCAGAAACGTATTCAAACCTATATGATTAATTTGATACCAGGGAAGGCAAAATAAAGATATATAAAATAGTCAAACAGAGAGCAAAGAAAGGAAAACATTTTAATCAGATTAGATGTATGCAAGACGAAAATAGTAAAATACTAATTCACGAAAAGAATGTTAAAAAGAGATGAAGAAAGTACTTTGACAGTTTATTAACTGCAGAATTTGACAGAAAACCTGTGGATTTAACGGAGACAGTAACAGCAATGGTCACCAAAATAACAACCGAGGAAGTGGTTCAAGCGCTTCAAAAAATAAAGAAAGGAAAAGCGGTAGGACCAAATGATATTCCTGGGGAAGTATCGACAGAATTATGAGAGACAGGAACAAGTTGGCTGGCAGGTTTATTTAATAGAATTATGGAAGTTGGACATATGCCAGACGAGTGGAGAAGCAGTACATTAGTACCTGCTTACAAAAACAAGGCGGATGTACAACAATATACAAACTACATGGCTATAAAACTACTTAGTCACACCATGAAAATATGGGAGAGAGTAATTGATAGACGGATACGTGAATAAACCGAAATAGCCGATAATCAATTTGGCTTTATGCAGGGCAGATCAACAACAGATGCAATCTTCATTATAAGGCAATTGATAGAAAAATAGAGGAATAAAGAAACAAACGCTCATATGGTATTTATTGATCTTAAGAAAGCATATGATAGAGTTCCTCGAGAGATTCTGTGGTGGGCACTCCTAAGAAAGGAGTCCCTGGTGAATATATAAAGACTGTGACAGATATGTATGAGGGAGTATCGACTAGTATTAGGACAGGTGTGGGAGAGACATCAATTTCATGTGAAAGTAGGATTGCACCAAGACTCGGTGCTTAGTCCTTATTTATTCTCATTAGTTTTGGACCAGATAACAACGAAACTACAGGGTAACATTCCATGGTTCTTAATGTATGCTGATGATGTAGTGTTACTAGAAAATAGTGAAAGAGACTTAGAACAAAAACTGGAACAGTGGAGACAAGTTCTGGAGGAAAACGGTTTAAAACTTAGTAGGACAAAAACAGAGTATTTGGAATGTTCATTTAAAGATGGAGTTCGAAAAATAGGAAGTACGATCCCGTGAAATTATATACAATGTTTTAAAATTTACTCAGGAGGAAGCAGAAGGTAATTTTATTGTGAAACAGGCAACAAATAAAAAAAATAATGTGTTCATGTACTTTGTACGCACGTAAGAAGGTATACTTCTATTAAAATTAAACATTTGTGTTAAAAATGACGTATTAACGTTATTTTTAATTTTTGGTATCATTTCGAGTAATAAAATTAGTTTAATCTATATAAATAAAAATGAATGTTTGTATGTATGTACCTTATAGACTCGCAAACTATGCATTTGATCGTAAGATGATCTTAATAAGTTGTTGTGCATGAACCCGGGAAGGTTTCTGAGTTGGTACGACCAACCTAAGTTAGAAGAGGCTTGCCCCCCATAATTATTTTTTATTTTTTTTGACAAACTGTTTTTTTAAATTTCATATGATGTAGAATTAAAATATACATACAACCCTAAATTTTCACTTTTCTGTCACCATCCGTTATTTTTAATAGGCATTTAAATATTTTACATCTATATAAATAAAATCGAATGTTTGTATGTATGTACCTGATAGACTAGCAAACTATGTATTTGGTCGTAAGATGATCTTAAGCAAAGTTGTTGTGTATGAACCCGGGAAGGTCTCTGAGTTGGTACGACCAACCTAAGTGAGAAGGGGGCTTGCCCCCCACAATTATTTTTTATTTTTTTGGAGAAACTGATTTTTTTTTTAATTTTTATATGATGTAGAATCAAAATATACATTCAACCCTAAATTTTCACTTTTCTATCACTATCCGTTATTTTTTTAATATATATATATATATATATATATATATATATATATATATATGTACAATAGTGATTTATATATATATATATATATATATATATTATTATATTTTTCTGATAATAATTGATCTTTAAATAACAATAATAATTGTTATTTAATTTTTAATTTATTATTTATTTTAATTTTAATGATTATCTTAAATGATTTTAATAATTTTTTTTTAATGATTTAATTAATTCCACAACCCTATTTATTTTATATTTTATTTAAAATTGATTTATTTTATTAAACATTTTATTTTATAATTGAATTTTATTTTTATTGATTTATTGATTTTTATTGAATCTATTGGGCGCCATCTATTAAGAAACTATTGTACCTACCAACTCAGCTCAGTTGAATACTTACACATAACAGGAAACTCTTATCTCTTTGGGGTCGTGAGACATGAAACTGTTGTAAGATGGACAAATTGTGCTAATAGATTGGAATTCATAAACAAAATGGAGAGACAACACAATTCTGATGAAAAACTTTTACAAATATATTGAAATAAAAGAAACAAGCTAAATGCAACATCAAATAAGGTAAATACAGAAATTATCATTAAAATTTTAATACTAGAATATCATTATACTGCATATCCTGGCTTATATCTATAGTTATAAGAAAACAAATGAAAGGTCATTGACTTTTGTGGTTATGATCAAAAATAAACCAAATTATGCAAGTATGGATATTTCTCTCTAAATTATTGTCTTGCCAAAGCAATAAATAGCATTAAATTTTCAAAATTTTTATCTTGATCATGCATGTTTTAATATTCAATATTTTTATTGAACATGATATCATGGAAAATAGTTTTTTGTACAAAATAATAACGTCACCTGACAATTATAGTCCACCGAAGCCGAATTCTTTCTTGAAACACATCCAAATGCTGGTTTTCCGTTGAGCTCCAGGTTCTCCCCAAGTCCATGCAGGTTACAATACCATTTTAGTGACTTAATTAAAGTCCCTTCTGCTTCAAAACACTTTTCATACGAAGATTAAACATTAAAGTTTATTTTGTGATCAGTTTTTCGACTGCATTTTCCGAATTTTCTATTTTTAAACCAAATCTTTTGGGAATAGCTTTAAAAAGCGTCTCTTCCCTTTGAATATCTAGAACCTTCTCCTTGAATTCAATTTTTTAAGCTTGGCGTCCTTTTTACAGCCAATCATATTTAAACAAATTAATAATTCATGCTTTGGAAATTTAAATGAGCCAATGAAATAATTTTGCAAATTATGACATTTAATCAAAATGATATTTTTTTGTCTAAAATTTGGAAATATATGCTTAAATGGTGATCTTATTCTCTTATTTGAGTAAAATTGAATTAAAGAATTAAATTCATTGAACTTTATAGATTCTTTTCATATATTTTGCATATTTGAGGATACTCCCAATAAATTGTTATAGCCACTTTATGCGAACACTGTCCGTACACTTTCTATACCTTTTACCACTACCTCTACAAATTTAAGTCCAAATATCTTCACTATTAATACATATAAAGTACTGAAATAACTTTCAAATTATTCAGAAATAAATTACCAATTGTTAGTGCATTAGCCATATCTCAGAAAATCATTTTTCTTCGTTAAAATTGATATCGAATTCTGACATTTCCCAAATCTACAACTTTAATGAACTATTTTCAACATTTTGGTCAAATTCACATTGATAGAATCTAAAATTGGTCTAACCATTATTCTAAATTTTTAGATTGGAGCCTCTTCTAAGATACTTTCATAAATTTATAAACTTAACCAAATCATGGAGAATGTATCACATCAACGAACCTTCTCTCCAAGTGATCTTTAAAAAAATGTAACTTTTTTATGATTATTAAACAGAAACAAGGTCATCATGGAACAAATTTGTAAGTAATTCTTTTGGTAAGACTAAATTTCAAACTATTGCATGTTCAGCAACAAATTCTCACATTAGATGCCCCTTAAATAGCTTCCTTTATATAGTATGGTCTATTTCAAACTTTATTGTTACTTAAACTGTATAACTCTAAATAAATTCATTCTATAACCATTAAATCAATGCATAGTGCAATCTTAACTTTAATTCCCTTTAATACTCTCATTCTATTCAACTCTCCAAACCAATCACGTCTCTCGAACACCACCTATATCAAGATACTTATTTAACTGCTTTGGGCAGTACAAAATCATTAAATTGTTTATTATTTAACTTATTCTATCAATTTGGTATCTTAAAATCATGACAATATATATATATATATATATATATATATATATATATATATATATATATATATATATATATATATATACCAGTCTTTTAGGCGTCAACGCCCTTCCGCTAGAGATCTATGGGGAGTATCACCGAGCCACAAGCTCTTATCCCTTGCCGTACTGCTCCCTCATAGGCCGATCAGACGCCCGCATATTCCAGTCTAAGCGCCAGATTCATATTTAGAATTTTATACTGACGCGTTAGCCTTTTTTGTTTTTCCGATGACCTGGGTGGGCTTGAACTCACATACCTCACGGCGAAGTGAAGTGCTAGTCAGGCGCTATAGTCGCACTGAGCTATCCGATCGACTTATTGAAGTGAAAACTTCTTTAGGGACGTTGTGCGATTTTTGGATAGGGGAAAAAGCATAGAATTCGCGACCGTCATCGCGACTTTTGGATAGGGGAAAAAGCATTGAATTCGCGACCGTCATCGCTTATGTGTATGTATATATATAAATTGTGTAGAGGTATCTAAATTTAAAATAAATGTAAATCCTATTTTAGGATGGGGAAAAATGATTGATTTCGCGACTATCATCGCGACCGTCGTCACTTTGGCGAAATAAATTTTGTACATATATAGGTATATTATGTATATGTATATATAAATTGTATAGAAGTATTTAAAAATAAATGTAAAAACTATTTTAGGATGAGGAAAAAGGATTTATTTCGCGACCGTCATTGCGACCGTCATCTCTTCGGCGAACTAAATTTTGTACGTATCTATATTATGTGTATGAAGATATAAATTGTATACACAAGTATTTAAATTTAAAATAAATGTAAAACCTATTTTGGATGGGGAAAAAGGATTTACTTCGCGACCGTCATCTCTTCGGCGAAATAAAATTTGTACGTATATTTATTATGTGTATGTATATATAAATTGTGTAGGAGTATTTAAATTTAAAATAAATGTAAAATCTATTTTGGAATGGGGAAAAAGGATTGATTTCGCGACCCTCATCGCTTTGACGAAATAAATTTTATACGTATATAATGTACGTATAGTAATAGTAATATTATTGAAGTGAAAACTTCATTAGAGACGTTGTGCACTTTTTAGATGGGGAAAAATTATTCAATTAACGACCGTCATTGCTTCGACGAAATAAATTTTTGAAGTGAAAAGTTCTTTAGGAACATTGTGCACTTCTTAGATGGAGAAAAAGTGTTGAATAAGCGACCATCATCGCTTCGGCAATATAAATTTTTGAAGTGAAAACTTCTGTAGAAACGCTGTTCCCTTTTTAAATGGCGAAAAAGTATTGAATTAGCGACCGCCATCCCGACCGTCATTGCTTCGGCGAAATAAATTTTTGAAGTGAAAACTTTTTAGGGACGTTGTGCACTTTTTAGATTAGAAGTGTTGAATTAGCGACCGTCATTGTTTCGACGAAATAATGTTTTGATGTGAAAACTTATTTAGGGAAGTTTTGCCCTTTTTAGATGGGGAAATGTATTGAATCAGCGACCGGCATCGCTTCGGCGAAATAAATTTTTGAAGTGAAAACTTTTTTAGAGACGTTTGTGCACTTTTTAGATGGGAAAAAAGTATTAAATTAGCGACCGCCATTACTTCGACGAAATAAATTTTTGAAGTGAAAACTTCTTTAGGAACTTTGTGCACTTTTTAGATGGGGAAAAAGTGCTGAATTAACGACCGTCATCGCTTCACCGATATAAATTTTTGAAGTGAAAACTTCTGTACAAAGGTTGTGCACTTTTTCCCGACCGTCATTGTTTCGACGAAATCAATTTTTGAAGTGAAAACTTCTTTAGGGACGTTGTGCACTTTTTAGATGGGGAACAAGTATTGAATTAGCGACCGTCATCGCGACCGTCATTGCTTCGACGAAATAATCTTTTGAAGTGAAAACTTCTTTAGGGAC